>NW_024070210.1:27342999-27694660 GCF_014754425.2 Oryx dammah
ACACACACACACACACACACACACACGAGTCAGACATAACTGAGCGACTGAACACACATACCCACCCACCCACCCCTGTTATCAGCTGTGTGAATCAAACCTGTTCATCTCCCTAAGACCTGGGTCCTCAACTGTGAGAGAAGACCACTGCTCTCTACCTAAGAGGGGAGCAAGAGGCTGAAATGAGAGGGAGCTTGTAAAGTGCTTAGTGAGAACAGGATGGGTGGCTCCCACTGCTGGTTCTAACATTACCATCCCTAGAAGCATAGTGCTAAGTCGCTTCAGTCGTGTCCGACTCTTTGTGACCCCCTGGACTGTAGCCTACCAGGCTCCTCATCCATGGGATTTTCAGGGCAAGAATACTGGAGTGTGTTGCCATTTCCTTCTGCAGACTATGTTCCCAACCCAGGGATTGAACCTGCGTCTTCTACGTTGGCAGGCAGGTTCTTTACCACTAGGCCACCTGGGAAGCCCCCTAGAAGCATTCCATTTCTCAAATATTTGTGAGATGTTCTCATGTCTTACATCCATAGAAACAGAATTTTACTTAATTCATTTCTATACAAATGCATCACTTAATTTTGTTGCCTATAAGAAAGGTTTAATAAGAGAGATGCATGCATTTTTATTCACAAAAAATTGGTAATTAATGTGACTCTTGACCTATTTAAAAGCAGGGGACCCCTAACTCTGCCCCAGGGCATGCATTTACAGAGTGAGTTAAATAAAGTAAAAGAGAAATTTCTGAGACCTTTGGCTTGGCTTGATGGGTTTGTGACTAAATCAATGAGGAAGTTATGGAAATATGATTTATAAACCTCCTTTTGCATCTGGTACCTCATCCTCTCATGTACATGTTAGTGTCTGCTTTTGAGCACATCTTGGCAGTAAATGGGAGACAGATTTGGTCTAAATTGTTTTCCCAACAAAATCATCCTGTAGCTCTTAAGAATGAAGAAAGGACTGTGGAAAGGATCATGGAAACTGTTCCAGCTGTGAGCAAGTAGCTATTATCTGTGAATAGCCCCTTGGATTCTTTGGCTAGTTACCTTTTGGTCCATGTTACTCTTTTAAGATGCTGTTGGTGACATAATCCAGCTCCTCTAAGTGGCTACTCATTATAGGGTGAGAAAGACTAAACAGATATAACCCTGCCAGATGCAAATCTAAATTTCTCTCAGGAAAATCACAAAATGCCTTTTATGGAGTCATTTAAATGAGTTACATGGATAATAAGCAGTGAGGTTTACAAATATCTATCTAATGATTCCCTTTATTAATACTCAATATGGCAAATGGATATTCTAGAGGTTGCTAAATCAAATGATAAATGCTTCAGCTGTTTAAATTCATCAAGTTTCTTTCTTAATGAAAACCAGACAGTGCTGGCTGACAAGAATGCTAACCAAATGGTCCCTTCCAGCCTGACTTGAACAGAGGGAAGTGTATAAAGCAGAGAGATGATTTTGAACACATTGCATTTTAAAGCAAAAGCCTATGTAGCTCTTCCATTCTAAAGCATACAGCAAACTCGTCTCTCAGAAACCATTAAAAATGAAATTCAAAATCGGTACCGCTTTTGCAAGCTTCACACCATGCTCGTAAGTGAGAGGTTTCTCCTTCATATACAGCAAACGGGCCAAAGTTTTGGGGTCATCTCGGAGATCAATCTGGCAAAAAACACACATGTGATACATTTATTCATTTTTTCAGGCCTTACCAGATATTTCAAACTGTGACATAATAGAGATGTTTTCCTGCTTGACACCTGTGAAATTGCTGAATTTTCTTTAAGGAAGCACATACACATGGCCATATTATGTCTAGAATTAAAGTGAGTTCTTTGTATATGTATACCCCAGGCTTTCCATATAGTTTCACCTTCAAAACTATTATCCTGGGAAAGTGAAAGTTGTTCAGTCCTGTCCAGCTCTTTGCAACCCCATGGAGTATCAGTCCATGGAATTCTCTAGGCCAGAAAACTGGAATGGGTAGCCTTTCCTTCTCTAGTGGATCTTCCCAACCCAGAGATGGAACCCAGGTCTCCCACATTGCATGTGGATTCTTTACCAGCTGAGCCACAAGGGAAGCCCAAGAATACTGGAGTGGGTAGCCTATCCCTTCTCCAGCGGATCTTCCTGACCCAGGGATCGAACTGGCGTCTCCTGCATTGCAGGAGGATTCTTTACCAACTGAGCTACCAGGGAAATTTCACTATTACCTTGGGAGCTGAGGACTTATTCAAATGATTCTGTGGCTGTTTCAAATGCTTTTGACATTTCCTGTTTATTTCTAGACCCTACTTATATATAAAATAATCAGTCTTATTACTTTGCAGTGACGCCTCATTTGGTCTCTAGTTATATTACCAATTCTCTAATAGTTTATTTCCTGGCCCTGATTATATGTATATAATATACATAGACTTTTCCAAACCAAATCTTCATACTCAAAGGGATGAAGATTTGTCACTTGTGAGGATATTCTAAAGAATGTGCTGTAGGCTCTGAAGGCAAGTTCTAAAGAGGAATTTCCAAGGGGCTTGCTCAGGGAATAAACATTAATCTTTTCAAACATAGAACTATTTCAAAAATAGTGTCTATGTGCGGATGAGGGTTGAAAATTTAAATATTTAAGTTGCTTTAATCTCTCAGTGTGTGTGTGAACCCATGCATACATGCGTACGTGTCAATATGAGCACATCAAAGCTTGTGTTTTAAAGAAAAAAATGACATTAGGGTCCCCTTTGAAAGCCCATTTCTCAGCTTTACTACTTTGTGGGTGGGTTTTATTTTTTTTGCCTTTATTTTTTAACTTAGTGTCCACGGGTTATAAAAAGGATTTGATCATACAAAGATGTTGGCATGTCCCATCATATATTTCCTTACCAAATTGTCAAACATTATCATCTAGAGTTAAGGCAAAAGATTTTATTTAAACAAACAAATCATTATCTTTCAGAGCAGAAGTGTTAATTATATTTATGGATCTGTTAGTTCTCTGTCCACATATTCTCTTGGAAATATTTTCCTTTCTTTTACTCACTTAAAAAATTTTCTTGGTCAAGCAGAATGTAAAATGAGAAATAGAAAGCAGCTGCATTCGAAACAGACAACAATAAAGCTCTTCAGTATCATTACATTTCTATGTCTTTGGGATAGTAATTTGGGTTTTAACACAGCAAAGAACGATCTATTTAAAACTATAAAAAGCTAGAACAATCTCTAATGTGTTTGGGAACTGGCTTACTGTTGGAAATTCAAACTATGGAACTTTATTAGCTTTCAAAACACTTTAAAGTCTTTTACAATTGCAGCTTTGTCTGATATATATCTGTTTTAATATCATTTCTAAGATCTGAAAGACCGGGGGCCTTCAAGGGAATAGGGAACAGTGACTTTCTTGTCTTCCTTTTCAAGGACTGTTATTGAGGAGTTTCTGTCATAATGAGCCTATTCTGATTGTTGCGGTCGTTTTGACATTCACACCTATTTTGTAACTTTCAAACAATCATGGATTTTAGATATTAAAAAAATTAGGTAAAAAGTGTAATTGACATCTACACCTCATTCCTCTGACTCAGAACTGGAGAGGGGTGTCTGTTTAAAACATGACTGTGTTTTTTAAAGACAAAAAGTGGAGAGAAGGATTTTTAAAGGCCCCTCGGAAACTTCCTGTTACATCTGCAATAGCTCTATTGTCTTTTCAACCCTGGGCTAAATGACCACGTGGTTCATGATAAAGGCTGCTCATAGGACTGTTGTACCTCAACAGTGTTTGGTAGAACAGGATGTTCAGGAGATGCCTACAGGTTCTTTCCATTTTGGTAAGGCCCCCACTGCCGCCCTACCCGGCCACGCCGCCTTCTAACCTGGGTCCCTATGAGGACGTAAGGCACGTGAGGCATGCAGCCCTTCAGCTCCGGGACCCACTCCTCCTGGACGTTGTGATAAGAGGCAGGGTTTACGACAGAGAAGCAGATCAAAAACACATCAGTGTTGGGGTAGGAGAGCGGCCTCAGCTGGTTGTAATCCTCCTGTGGGAAGAGCAAAGAGTCTGTGTGTTTGTATTGATACAACAGGGTGAGGTGTGGCCCGTGTGGTTCCAGGAGTGACGCAGACTTTAGGTTCCACCGCAGCGCCCTCTGATGCCGTTCCTTCCCTGACTCTGGAATCTGGTGGTTCCCTGTATTACTAGAAGGAAAGGAGCCATTGGCCAGGAAAACGCTTTGTTGTGTACAGAGCAATTATGAATTGCCCTCTTTTAAGATGAACTAAAAAAACAAAATGAAACAAAACCCTTAAAAACATTTAAAAATAGCTTTAGTGGGATAATTTACATACTGTAAAGTTCATCCTTTTAATGACTATAACTCGAGAAGAATTATTGCGATTCTTATATCTATGGGAATTGTGTTGTATTGAATATAGATTTAAATTAGTAGGCCATTGGCCAAGGCACAGAAATTCTCTCCTTATGTAATTAAAAAAAAATTGCATTGAAATTCAATTTAGAATAAGCTAACTAAAATGCAAAGCAATGAGTTGTTGCCAAAGCATACACCACAATATTTGAAGAAATATATTGTGTGAGGGGTTAGAGCTAAGAATTTGGGATTTGTTTCTAAATCTACCTAAAAGCCATATTGTGACCTAATAAATAAGATACCAGATTAATGATTTTTCCCCAAAGACTTTTCAGACCAGAATATGCTTTGGTTGAAGAGCTTGTGGTTGCATAAGATGTTTATGTATGTGCTATTTTAGTGGGAGATGATAGAGACAAAGAAAAACATTGGATCATCTCAACTTTGGGAAAAGTCAGCATGTAAAATATTTTAGGAGGTTCCAAGGTAAAATCTGCTATTTTATTAGGTTTTATCTATTTTCATAGAATTTGTTAACAAGTGCACAGTAACTTTATGTCTGTGTGCATATTTTATTTGTATATAGTATATACACATAATAATACATGTTCTCACATACCACAATATGACATGTGTTCATACACACTACGGTATACTTCATATACATACTACATATAAGCACACATTATATATACATAGGTGCAACCAAATCTGTATGTTCACACTTAAACATGTATACATAGAAATGGACAATGTATCAATTCATTTATTAGGGTCTGTCCTTACCACTCTTTCTAACATTAAAAAAAGTATAAAACATACATGCTCATTGTAAATATTCAAACATTATGTAAGGTCATAGAAATAGAAGTAAAAGTTTGTTTCTATCCAACACTTTATCTCTAATAGTTTTTCCTCTCTTCCCAGATGGAGCCATTATGTAACAGTTTCCTTCCAAACTTTTAACATTTATTTACATATATAACATATCCATGTTTATTTAAAAATTAATTGATTATATAGCTTAAATTGTATGATTCTTGCTTTTTTTAAAAAAATTTTTGTTTATTTATTTGGCTGTATCAGGTCTTAGGGAGGCATGCAGGATCTTTATTGCATCATGTGAAAACTTTCATTGCAGTGTGTGGACTCTCTAGTTGTGGCCCAGTTACTTGCTCCACAGCATGTGGGATCTTAGTTCCCCGACCAGGGATTGAACCCACATCCCTTGCATTTCAGGATAGATTCTTAACCACTGGATTACCAGGGAAGTCCTGATACTTGCTATTTTAAACTTAATATGTACGGATATTTAAAAATATCGACCTCACTATCTTTCTATTGACTCTAATAACATCTTTATTAAAAGGGGGTGCACATGGCCATGTACACATGTGCCTGGGAGGAAACCCTTTGGAATGTCAGACGTGGTCATCTCTGGTTGGTCAGCATCCATTTATCTGTCATTTAGTGCCCAGCACACAGGGGCTCAGTACACTATTACTGCTCCTAATTCTATCACAGCCTAAGCAAAATGCAATGCAGGCTGGCAAGGATGCTGAATAATCCTAAAATCCTAAAAAAGTGAACTGGAAACACACAAAAAGTCAGTCATTATGGCTCATTTACCACATTTCTATTAAAGCAATTAATTGAGAGTTGAATATGTTGCTTAAAAACGGATTGGGCCAGGCCTACGACTGCATCTCAGTCAAGCTGTGCCCATGTCTGTGTGTGTATGTCTGCATGCTGAGGCTGGTAGTGGTGGGAGGGGACGACATCTTTTATCAGAACCTCTTCCTCTGTACACAACTAGCTCTAAAACCCAGACCTCTCCCAGGGTCTCTCTCCTCTCTCCCTTCTCTCTCACAGTAGCTGTGAAGTCCGCAAGCTAAGAACTCTCCTTCCCAGCTGCTCACAACACCACCTGCTCCCCGCCACTCCATCCTCGCATCTGCATTGTCATAAACGGAGTAGGGGCTGGGTTGTTTTCTCCTGCCCCACTTATACTCCGTCCATAGCAAATATTCCATAAGTGCTGTTGGCTGGATGACACGGGATCTGCTGTGACCTGTGAATGAACGCATGGCTGTTCTAAGGATCATTTCTTGCAGTTTTCACAAGAATCCCCTGGGGAGACTTAAAAACCTGCCGATGCCCTGCTAGCCAACTACCTGCCTCCTTCCTTCCCTACCCTGTGATCAGTGAAATCAGAATCTCTTGAGAGTGGATTTGGGTATCTGGGTATTCTGATTTCACTGGCCTGAGGTTGGCATGGAGTTGAGAACAACTGGTTATATCACCTTGACTACCAACTGAAGACATATCAAGGGCTTATTACTAAGGGCCAGGCACTGTTTCAAGCTTTCATGCACGATCTAGTTGAATCCTCTCACTAGCCCTGAGAAGATGGTACATTAACATCTGAATTTCATAGAAGAGGAAATTAAGGGTTAGAGAAATTCAGCACTGGACCAAAATTACAGAGCTTAAACACCAGGTTAGTGTATTTGGCCTGAATCCAGCTCTAGCTCTTAATTGTGAACATGTAATTTGTTTCAGCCCAGAATTTTAAGTGACAGATTAAGCATTTTCTTGAAAATTCAGTTCTCTAGGAATCTTAATATGGCTTGATGCTTTACCCAAGGATCTAGGAAAAGAAATGTTAGACCATGGGGGTGTGTTACCTGTTTTTATAGATCTAAAGAAAGGCCTATCTCTAGGTCTGCATCTACCAGAAAGTACCACCAGATGGCAGCAGACACTGCATCTTTAAAACCACAAAGCCTGAAAAAACCAACACAATTGGGAGAAATGTCACAACTGGACAAATCGGGTCACAGCTAGATAAGCAAATAACTGGTAGTCTGAAAGGATCACGTTTACTTGATTCTTTACCCAGAAACTCTCAAAGGAATTCTATTTACATTATGGGAAAGTTAGGAAGACCCGGGTTGCTGGATTAACTGTAGGTTGGGAAGGTGACAGGAGTTTGGTTTTTTGATAATTTTCTCTCCTAGTAGGTCCAGCTGGGTGGCTTCTGACTGTGTCCTTCCCTGGGCTTTATCCTGCTCTGTATTCTGGATCTCTCTTCCGTGGAAATTTTAGTGCTGCTGTGTGCGCTGTGCTGTGCTTAGTCGCTTGGTGGTGCCCGACGCTTTGCGGCCAGGCTCCTCTGTCCATGGAGATTCTCCAGGCAAGAATACTGGAGTAGGTTGCCATGCCCTCCTCCAGGGGATCTTCCCCACCCAGGCATTGAACCCAGGTGTCCCGCATTGCAGGTGAACTCTTTACCACCTGAACCACCAGGGAAGCTCAGTCCTGCTGTATAATTCCAATTAAAAAGATTAATTAATTGCCTACTGAATGCCTAGCATATAGCATTAAGGATGCTATAAGAACTATATAAAGTAAATAAGAATTGGAAATCTGGTCGGGGAAAAAATGAAAATATGGGAAACAATTTGATTTATGTGAAAGTGAGAGGTGAAATTTCTCTTGTCTTGTGTTTGTTTCTCAGTCATGTGCAACTCTTGTGACCCCATGGACTGTGGCCCACCAGGCTCCTCTGTCCATGGGATCCTCCAGGCAAGAATGCTGGAGTGGGCAGCTATTCCCTTCTCCAGGGGATCTTCCCAACCCAGGGATCAAACCCAGGTCTCCTGCATTGCAGGCAGATTCTTTACCAGCTGAGCCACCAGGGAAGCCTTGTTTTTAGTTAACTCTCTGATAATAGAATACTATAGAATAGTTTTTGATTGAATTGGGAAAATATAATTCCAAGGCTGGAAGAGGTCTTAGAGATCATTAGTGCAGTGGCTCCCAAAGGAGCATGGGCATCAGCTGGCAGCTCGTGAGGGATGCTCGTTTCCAGGTGCTGGCCAGCCTTCTGACGCTGAGGTTCTGGGAGTGGGGCTGCCTGCTCTGTGACCTAACGGGTCCTCCAGGTGACTCCATTATAGACACTGAATGATTGAATCGGGGCCACAGAGCAAGCGTACCATTAAAGAAGGCTCACACCTGGGCTGCCCTGACTCATTTCAGCTCCTCTTCCCCATGGACTGCAGCTATGAAACACAGCAGGGGATTCAGGCTTAATATACATAAGTGTTCCCTCAGACTGAGGGCTGAGGACTGGGAGGTTGGGGGACTTGAATTTGTATCAGTTGATAATTTGATTCTTTTTTTTGCAATGGAGCACATTTTGAGTGGGAATCTTTGGTGGCTCAGCAGTTAAGAATCTGCCTACAGGTGCAGGAGATTCAGGTTCGATCCCTGAGTCGGGAAGATTCCCTGGAGAAGAGAATGGCAGCCCACTCCAGTATTCTTGCCTGGAGAATCCCATGGGCTTGGGAACCTGGCGGGCTATAGTCCGTGGGGTCACAGAGTCAGATACGATTGAGTGAATAAACCACCACGACCACGTTCTGAGTCTTGGTTGGATGCGCTCATGTTGAGATGATGTAAAGGGTCAGTGGTCTATCTGGCGTTTGAGTCCCTTCCAGTGTTGAAACTGAGAATGGAAGACTGTAACAGTGACTTGCCTGGGGCTTCAAGGGCTAAAGTAGACAAAGAGGCGGGGGTGGGGGCTGGGGGTGGAGAGAAGGGTGGGATGTTGTAAAGGTAGGCTTTTGAGTGCTTTTCACCCAACTTCATTCTGAGGAGTGTGTTTGGTTTGAAGGCAAATCTCGCGTTCTGAGGGTAACTATGGGTGATTATCAAACAAGGAAAAACTCAGGGACAGCCTCAGCCTCAGACGGGCTAAACACTTGTGTTTGAAATATGTTTGGATCAGCCACAGCGTGATGGCACAGATGGTGAGTAAGTGGAACCATTAGGCCAGCTCTCCTCAGACTTTACGTGTGTTTAAATTACCCAGGGATCTTGTCAGGATGCAGATTCTTATTCAGCAGCAGGTCTGGGATGAAGTCTGAAAAGTTGCATTTCTAATGGGTTTCCAGGAGGTGCTGGTCCTGGGACCACACTTTGAGTGGGGAGGAGAGGAGAGTTGCATTGAGCAATTCCTTCACCCCTCCTCACCCCCATACCCCTGTCAAATTAGAAATAGAAATTTGCTTCCAAGTCCTCTTGGTTTAATGATATTTACCCTAGATTTTCAGCATAGCCTCACTTTTATATTCTTCCATAAGTACCCTTGGATCTGTCAGGCTTGGTTTGGAAAATGTGGGCAGCACACAGAGGGCAGGAGTGCAGTTTAGTGTTTAAGAACATGGGCTAGACAGACCTATCACAGGGTTCAAATTCCAGCCCTGCCTGTGGCTACTATGGGACCTTGGGTAAGTTCTCTCTGCCTCAGTTTTCTTATCTGTAAAATAGGTTGATAATAGTATTGGCCTCAGAGGGTTGCTCTGAGAATAGAATGTGTTAGTGTTTGTAGACCACAGACCTGTGTCTTGAACACAGCAGGTTCTTTAGTGGTTGAGAGTTTACCCTCCCTACAGCTCCATTTTTCATGAGAAAAATATGATTGTGTCCTGAGATTATTCTTAAGCAGTAACTTGTCACATGGGTCAACTTCCTCACCCCCTGGCCCCGAGTTTGAACACTTCTAAAACCACATTAACAGGCACATGAGCAAGAAAGTTTGAGTCGCTCACTGAGGAAGAACATTTGTTCTGAGGTTTTAGGCAGACTTTCCATAGAGAGTTGAAGTTGGATTCTGGGCTCCAGAGGGCCCTTGGGTCAGCTGATAACAAACGGGAAGGCTCCTGTCCTTTCAAGTGGGCCCTGGGTTGCCACCGTTAATGAACCCCTGATGTACTTGCCTCCCTACCTGGTTGTACATCTCCCTTTCCAGCACCTGTGGAGGTGTGGGGGGTGTGGGGTTTCAGGGAGAGGGGAGGAGAAGGGTTTCAGGATTCAGGGCATTGAAGATGTGTGGTGTGCTGCCCTGCCTGAGTGAGCGGTATGACCGATGGCTTTCCTACTCTTATACACTCATGGTCACTGGGGACAGCTGAGCTGCTGTGGTTTCTCCGTGAGAGACACCAACCTGTACTTGCCCACAAGCAGACAGCTCTAATCCAGCGGTGCTCGTGTGCCGAGAACTCGGGGTTTATCCTGCTGAGAAGCCAGGCTCCTGACACCAGGAGAGTCTCATTTCCCCCTGTAGCACAGCTAACTGCCACTTTTACAAATGTTGTCTTTGACATATGTCTGTCCTGGAGTTTGCCCTGAGAGGCTGCAATTGCAGCAGGGTTTTACTCATGTTGCTCCTGCAGGCCAGGGCTCATGAGAGGAAGAGATGAGGTATCTTAGTACTGGGACTGGTTCCACTCTAGGGGGCCAGCTGGGAGTGGGGGTGGGGGTTGCCTGGTTCTGGGCCGTGACCTGGGAGAGACACCTCTCCCATTTTGGCCTTTCTCAGCCAGCAAATGTCCAGGCTTGCAGCAGCATGCCCCTACCCTGCTTCCTGCTCTCCCCTAGTCTCTCAGGCAGTTGTTTAGTCACCAAGTCGTGTTGGACTTTTTTGCGACCCTCTGGACTGTAGCCTGCCAGGCTCCTCCATCCATGGGATTTCCCAGGCTAGAATACTGCAGAGGGTTGCCATGCCCTTCTCCAGGGGATCTCCCTGATCCAGGGATTGAACCCACATCTCCTGCATTGCAGGTGGATTCTTTACTGCTGAGCCACTGGGGAAGCCCAAGTCTCTCATGAACATGCTTTAAAATTGGCCTGTAAGCATGCTGTGAAAAAGTCGGCTCCAGACTCTGTAGTCAAGCCAAAGACCTGGGCTCTAGAAATCCCTCTCAGAAAGCCTCTCAGCCACACGCTGCTGGGGCATGTGTTGTGCAGGCTGGGTTGCTACTGCTAAATCCGCAGGACCTAAATAGATTCAGCTTACAGACCTGGGCCTTATCGCCTCCCTGGTGTGAGCTGGGGCGTAACATGCAGAGTGACCCTGTGAAAAAGCCCCTCACTTCATTGCCTAATAGCGTTTGGAATTCTGTAGAACAGATGAACTGGAGTTCTGAAGACTCTTTGTCTTCAAAGAGCTATACTAACAGCCCAAGTATCCGTTTGTTTCAGGGGTTTGGGAAGAGAGCTAATGTTTGCTAGCAGCTGCCTCTTGCTGGCAGCGTATGCACGTGACTTTGTTACAAACTGTCTTGAGCGGATGCTGGGCTGGCTTTGTGGTGCTGGAAGGTGTCTCAGGCAAGTCTAGTGGGACTGCGGTGGCGCCCGAGGTGATGACGTGTGGGAAAGTGGAGGGAACCAGGTCAGATGATTTTGTCCAGGGCTGACTTTGAGGGTAGAGGTAATATTTCCCTGCACTTTATCTTTCTGAACACGTGTGCTTCTTGAGGTTGTTTTTAACTCTGAGCCCTGGTTAACTCAAGACAAAGATGAGGGGGCACTGTTCCTAAGTTTGTTCATGTATGAAAATCTAATTATTCACAGCCAGATGGAACCCTATAGCCAGGTTCGGAGGCTTGTTTGTTTTTTTTGCGGCTCAGGGATCAATCAATTGGTTCTGAGATTATCTCTCTTTCCTGTTAGTAACTCTGATCACATGAGTAATTTTGAATTAGTTATAGATCTTCCTTAGTCATGTGACCTCAGCAACATTTGTGAGAATATAACTGAGGAGGTTATCTTCCCTGAAGCTGGGAATGGAAATGTTGGGACAATGCTTCTAAATTAAATTTGTCACAAAGCCTTACTGGCAGAGTTGCGGAGCCACGGGAATCAACTTGGGTAATGGTTATTTTCCACTGCATCCTCCTAACATTAGGAACAATGTTTCAACCAACAAAGACTCCAGTTTTAATGTGTGTATGAATCACCAGGAGATCTTCTTAAAATGCATTTTCAGATTCAGTAGGTGGGGGATGGGGCCTGAGATTCTGCCTTTCTAATAAGGTCCCTGGTGATGCTGCTGGTTGGTTGTCCAGACTCTGAGTCCCAAGGTTCTAGAACAGTGGTTCTCAAAGTTACCTGTCAGAAATTTAAGTGTGTGGGCGCCATCCCAGAACCGTAGAGTCAGCAGCTCTGAGGGTGGGGCCCAGGGACTGGGTTTTAAGCAGCCCTGTATGTGATTCTCATCTCTGCTCAATCGGAGAAACACTGTTCCACGTAATGAACTACGTGAATCCTTTAGTGGCATGCATTCCAACACTTCACAGCCCTTTACTGCTAAAAGGTCTCCCTTAGGTCTAGCCTCCAATAGTTTTGCTTAATTACTCCGGCTCTTTAAGACACTATTTAAATCATTTTCAAAGGTCCTAGTCTTGGAATTTCAGTTCTATAACCAACCTTAAGATATGTTCTGATTTCTTTTCCTCACATTTTATGTTCCCCTATGAACTTTGTCTACCTCTGGGCTTTCAGAGTAGTTGGTGGGAAGCGTTAAAGTGAAAGTTGAGTTGAAGAATTATCTGTAACCCATTTGCTGTTATATTCTATCAGCAATGATCACTTTCTCCCGTGTCAGAATTTTGGGTCAATTTGGAGTCTAAACATGTTTTTTCCACTGCCTTAGAGTCTCTACTCCCATCTTAGTATTATTTTTAAATTTTTCTAAAAAGATGGAGCAGTGGGAAAGAATAACTAAACTGGTTTTATGCAGCTTTGTTGGATTTGAAATTAAATAGAGGCCAGGGGGAGGCTGTTCTGGGGACAGTTAACGCATAGAAGCTAACAATTGTAGTGGATTGCTATAGAATTAGGGAGAACTGGCTGGGCACAGGGCAGGGGGCATGGGGAGCTTTTTTAGAAGGCAAGGGAAACAGGTTTCAGAGTCAGGCAGTAATCCTTGCTGTGTTGAACTTTTCAAACTGGATTATATTCATAAGATATGGTTATGTATGAGAAGGGTGTACACTTTCTTTTTCAGGCTGTGAGTCCCGATCAATCAATGGGGACACCCCAATGGCTGTGTGATTGAATGAGAATGGGCAGCTCCAGCCCAAAGAGCAGCCTCCTTCCATTGCTGGAATGCTTTCTGGTGGAGGGGAGTCAAGCGGGAGCTGCACTGAAGCCTGGTGCCTTAGCACAGAGGAGCCACTCACTATTCCAATCTGCGTGTCTGTGGGCATCCTCTCCTAGTCGTGTGTCTTGGTATTGATGTGAGAGGTCTCCTCCACTTTCTGGTTCCTGGGGGTAGCTGGCTAAAGCACCCATCTGCTAGTGAGGGGAAACTAGATGCTTTTAGAAGCTTTGAGTCTGCTGCTAGATTTTCCAAGTTCTCCACTGCCTGGTTCTGCCTGTCTGTGGAACACTTGCTTTTGATGTTCCATAGACATTTATATTGTCTGAGCCACCATCATTTGATGTGAACAGCCAACCCATTGGAAAAGTCCCTGATGCTGGGAAAGATCGAGGGCAGAAGGAGAAGACGGCATCAGAGGATGAGATGGCTAGATAGCATCACCGATGCAATGGACATGAACTTGGGCAGACTTTGGGAGATGGTGAGGGACAGAGAGGCCTGGTGTGCTGCAGTCCATGGGGTCACAAAGAGTCGGACATGACTGGGCGACTGAACAACAGCAAGACATTTATACAGTGGCTCTTGCCAATGCATACAGAAATCCCAAGAAGAATTTTATTTATTATGACTTTTTGTTTGTTTGTTTTCAAGTTGAGCAAAAAGATGTATCTCCAGATAATTGTGGGAAAAATCTAGACAAATGCATAACTGCATATAACAATTACCAGGAGACTCACAGTGGGAATAAGCAGGGTCAAATGTTTACTCCAAAGGACTTAAGATGTATGAATTGGGACAGACTGAACAACCCACTGTTTTTGACTTCAATAAATGACCCAGGATATATGGGAACAAAAGCTCTGTCAAAAAAATTGGGTCATAGCCATCAGTTACTTAACCACTGCCCCTCTAGCCCATGAACTTATAACTAGAAACTTTTTGTAATGACATGTGAGATACAAGGGAAAAAAAGATAAGGTGACATTTTCACCCTAGCAGAGAATGTGCTAACTGGTTTAAGAATCGAGGGTTCTATTGCTTTACATATTGGTTGGCCAAGATCTCTGACTTGAAGAAATATTTCTGACAGAATGAGCATATTTCAAGAACAGAGAATTTAGATTCAACTCCAGTTGTTCAGGGGTTGATCCTTACTTTGGGAAACCATCCAGGATCCTGTTTTTTTCTCCTTCTGATACTAAATCCATCTTTTTTCTATTCCCTGACCCCCATTCCCTATCTCTTTTTTGTACCTTTCCACAGCTCATTAGGCTTTTTAAATAAAGAGTGGGTAAAGAATACAACATGGAAAAAAGATAGTGGATGAAACTAAAATTTATGAAATTGACTCAGTAAACCTGGGTCTGGAATTGGCATGGGTTAGAAGAAGTTGGAACTCTTCACCAAATATGTGATTTTGGTTAGTGATAGTCATTAATCAATAAATGAATGGATATTTGCTTATCAATACCTTGAATCTCATAATGATTTAGTTTCCTGTTATTACAGATATTTTTAAGATATTAAAAATATTTTGGTTGTCATTTAGGTATATGATAAATTTGCCCCAGGTCATCAGAGGAGGTAACGTCTGTACCATCAGTCCCCATAAACTTAGTCAAATGGATCATTCTTCACCCTCCCAAACCCTTCATGAATCAAGATAAGAAAAACGTACCTGTCCTGCGGTGTCATACAGTCCAAGCAAGTGTTGCTTGCCTCCCACTGTCACAGTAACTAGGGGAGAAGAGAAAAGGAGAGTCTGTAAATGTGAGCTTCAATCAGGATCCCATTTCTCTATGCCAGCATCTCCCTGGGCAGCAAGGCCAAGCATATGCCTCACCCATGTATATTCTAAACCGAGTTGACAGCATGATCGCCAAATGAAAGCCAACCTTGGGCTGCAGTGAGAGCAGATGGGCTGAGTCAAGTCCAAATTTCTCAACCAAGGCAAATACTGTTGGTGCCACTAGGGCACTCTGCAGGCTGTTCATTAATCCTGATTAGGCTCTATAATATCAAGCTCCTGAAGGAAAAGGATGCTGGGCTCGTTCTCAGTTAGGTTATTTTCTTCTTTCATTTGGTTTGAGCCACCTTTCAGGATATAGACTCATGTAACCAGAAATCTCGGCTTTCATTTGTTGTCAAATGCTAAGAAGCCCTGAAAACAAAGGATGTTAACCCAACTGCCTATTTAATAATTTATAGCAAAGCTGGGGCTTCCCAGGTGGCACAGTGGTAAAGAATCCGCCTGCCAGTGCAGGAGATATAAGAGTCACAGGTTCGATCCCGAGGTTGGGAAGAGCCCCCAGAATAGGAAATGGCAAGCCACTCTAGTATTCTTGCCTGGAAAATTCCATGGACAGAGGAGCCTGGTGGGCTACCATCCATGGGAATCGCAGACTCAGACATGACTAATCACAGCAGGATCAGCAGGAAGCCAAAGCTAATAGTGAAATGAGAAGGGCTTAACATTTATTGCAAAAAGTGTTTTTATTCAATATCTCTCAGCTTAAGCTCAACTGATTCATGACAGTTTGAAACTTAGTTGCAGAAGGAAGTGTTGTATATGGGTTTCTTCTAACATAACTGAAGCATATGTATAGAGTGAAAAGTAGAGAGTTTGATTTACCCAGTAGGCTTATTGCTTCACCAAGCAATTATGTCCAAAAGTAAGAGGTAATAGAGGAATACCAGCTACTCTTTACATGGCTGGAAATGAAATAAAGTCTCAACTTGAAACTAAACTGAGATAGAACAGATTGAAAACAAGAGTAATACCATTTTCTTGGTAAATGGAAGGAAAAAATTTAAATTTCCACAAAAATTTAATTCCTTTTTGGAAAAAGAAAGTAAAATATGAAGGAGAATGTGATTTTTTCCTAGTTGATTAAGAAAAATGTACAAATGCTACAAATGCAGGGATTTATATTCAATATACTGTAATAATTAGGGATTTATATTCAATATACTGTAATAATTATAGTGGAATATAATAAAAAAATAAATGAATTGCTATATGGTACACCTAAAACTAACAGAATACTGTAAATCAAGTATATTTTAATAAAAATGTGCAGGTCAGACATAAAAATGATTTTTGATCCCTCCTGTCATTAACTGTTCAGGAAATGAAAAATAAATGGAATAGCAACCTTTTATAACTGCATCTCTGAAATATGCCAGCCAGATTCTCTAGTCTACTGCTCAGAGTTACTGATTTGGTACTGATTTGAGTTTTATTTGTTTTCAGGTTCAGGGGCTACATGTGTGCAAAGCGTTTCTTAATGGCTTATTCTTTGAAAAGCACTTGTTTAAAAGCACTGCCTCCCCAGACACTGGGAACAATTTTTCTAATCTTCTCAGATCAACATGTGTTCAGCTTGATAACATGGCGGCAGCCACTCAGATGAGCTTTTAAATGTGTGTTTTTAAGTGGTGAACTCGGCTCCATCCAGTGCTAGTGACAACACAGAAGACAGGCGTTTAAATGTTTTCCTTTCATAAGCCAGGCTAGCGATGGGAATGAAGGCGAGATGGCGCAGCCCCCAGCTCTTTGTCCGGGTTATATTTTCCTCTTCCTGCCGACTTGGAGCCTAGTCAGATGTTCCTAAAATCTGCCTAAATGACTTCTTTAATGGCCCATCCACCACCTAGTCATGGATCAGGAATGAAAGGAAGAAAGCCAGCCATTACAACATGGAATTTCCTGCCTCTAGTGAGCCCAGTACACACAGGTTAGGGCAGCTGCTCGGAGACCCCCTGGGATAGGCCCCCGACCTACAGACCCAGGGCCATCTGTGGAGTGAGCACTAGAAGTTGCCTCATTCTCCTGGCCCCACCGGGCACTGCAGATGTTCCAAAGTGATGGCTCCGACCTTCCTCACTGGAGCCCTGAAGATCATGCTTGAGTTTTCTCAGGAAACAAACATTCCTTCCAGCCTGCTTTTCCTCAGACCTCACCCTCTTCTCCCTTGCAGCTCTGACTGCAGGGAACTGTACCAGGCCTGAGGCGAGGGACAGCCTGGGAAGGAAGCCTTTGGGCTGAGAGTCTGAGCCCAGTCTTTCCTTTCCTCTGTTCTTCCCTTCCTCTAGGGTTTGTTGGGTTCCAGGGCTGTGCTCAAGAGTTGGGAGTGTTTATGCTCCCAGGAGATACATCTCCTGCTGTCACAGAGCGTGGCGAGGAGGGTCCAGGCAGTGTGGTGGACACTCTGCAGGGGCAGTGAAGATGAGTGTGGGAGCAGGCAGAAGGAGCACACACAGCTGAAGTGGTTCAAGAAAGCTTTCTGGAGGACATGGTCTGAGCTGAGTCCCAAGATTGTCAAGAGTTACCCATGGTGCCCTGGGAGTGCTTTGGGAGCTACCCAGCATGCACTGGAGGAGATGGGGCTGAGGAGGTGAGCATGTAGGCTCAGGCCCTCCTAAGTCACTAATACAGGCTTTATGCTGTAGGCTTTGTTAAGCTGTGAACGTCCTGACTTCTCTTCCCCAAAGGCAGTGAAAGAGAAGGAATTAAAATAGTTTTCTTGGGTTTAGGCAAAACGGTAAGAGGAGGGAAGATGAGGATTTTGGGGTGGAAGCCAGGCTGGTTCTGAGCTTGCTGTGCAGTGGCTGCCTGCTCTGTTGGGTCAGCTCCGCTGGAGGAATTGTGAGGGGACAGGGCGGTGCTTGTGCCCCCGTCTCTGGAAACCACGTTTATTCTCTCTTCTCTGCCCGTGGATTCTTCCATTTTATCAGAAGGGAGATGAGGGGATCACAGGGTTGATGATGGAAAACATTACGGGACAGACAGCCAGAGACAGTGCCAAGCAGTGCACACACACTGTGGGATATGCAGATGGCTTTGTGAGTCCTTATCTTGGATTAGCAATGGATGCCTTATCGCTTGTCAACCTGGCTCTGTGAGGCCCCTCAACTTGGAAACGAATTAGATCAGCACAGAAGGAAGGTGTGCTCTAAAATGATCAGAGGAAAAGCAGAGAGGTTGAGACATCAGGATCTTGTAAGTCAGATGGTTCTGCTTTTGAATCCTATCTTTCTATTCACCATCTGAGTGGGAAAGTGACCTAACATCTCTGAGCCCCTCTTTCCCTATTTGTTAAAAGAGAGCATCACCCATTGAAGAGAACACTTGTGAGGAGGAAGTTAAAGAAGATGCCTGGCACATAGCCTGGCCCATAGTAGGTGCTGAACAACTGTTGCTTTCTCTTCTTCAACAATGGAGAAGGGAGTGACAACCCACTCCAGCATTCTTGCCTGGGATATCCCATGGACAGAGGAGGCTGGTGAGTTATAGTTCATGGGTTACAAAGAGTCAGACATGACTGAATGACTAACATTCCTTCAACAAATGCTTATTGAATCTTTTCTAAGTCCAGGGCCAGTCTGACTTTTTCCGCCTGTGTATGTCTACTCAATGCACATATATACTCAAAGCACGTGACATGGCACAACAACTTTATAATATGTATGAACTGCCAGTCACTTTCTACCCTAAATGGTTGCTATTTAGATCAATGTCTTGTGTTTCTGATTGGACAGGAAGACCCTGGAGGAGACAGTCTCCATAACCCATGCCCTGCACAGTACAGAGCACAATTCCTGACATTTGTAGTAGATGCTGAATCCACAGAATGGAAGTGAAGCTTCAGGGGCAACTCGGGCAGAAGGAGGCCCTTCAAAACCAGCAGAGCTGCAGCTTTGCAGCCTCAAGCTCCGTGGCAAGACACTAACTGCTGCGAATTGCCTGCAGCCAGTAAACCTGCCTAGCAGACAGTGGTCAGGCTAAAATCCCAGACCACCTTTTTTCTCAGAGCTTTTAGAATTGCCTTTTTTTTTTTTTTTTTTTTTTGAGCTTAGAGAGGTTTTAAAGAGAGTGGGTCAAGTGACCTGCTAATGGTTCAGATGATTCTCTCAATAAAGCGTGAAAAGTTGTTAGTGACCTGTTAAGTATGTAAAATGAAGGCCTTCCTCTCCAAATCCATTAAGTTCTTTGCTTCCTTGTGTTTGCTCTTGGTGCAGCTTGGATGGTTAAATTTATGAGGCGGAGTGAGTGAGGTGCTAATGAAGTTGAAGTCACGTTTGCTCTCTTGAGGGTTAGTTGGTTTCACCCAGAGAGTAAATGTCCTGGCAGGATGTAAGCCCACCCCTGCCCCTCAACCCTAGCACTTCTGTCACCTCATGAAACGGCATGTTATTTGCAAACCTGAGTGAGGAAGGGTTGGTCATTCCTTGCAAGCCAGCTCTGACCATCAGTCCAGCTCATCAGCAGTGCTAGGAACCTGGTTCATAGCCCCTGCCCTGTTGGGTGTTGGACTGGTTATCTCATCTGCCACAGAAATCTTTCGGGGTCGATGTGATGAATATATGATGAATCTGAGAACTGGCATAGTGGAAATGGCAGATCAGTCATGAGAAAACCTCCCAGTGCCCCTCCATTCCCAGCACAAGGCCAGCTGTCTGCAGCAACCAGGTCGAATGTATTCTATTTGGTGGGTAAGATAAGGCAGACCTGACTAGGTGTGTGGATATAATTCCATAGAGGTTCTAGGGCTTCCTTGGTAGTTCAGATGGTAAATAATCCACTTGTAATTCAGGAGATCCGGGTTTGATCCCTGGATCAGGAAGATCCCCTGGAGGAGGGCATGGCAACCCACTCCAGTATTCTTGCCTGGAGAATCCTATGGACAGAGGAGCCTGGTGGGCTACAGTTCACAGGGTCACAAAGTGTTGGATACGACTGAAGTGACTAACATTTTCCCTTTCATTTTCACTGTTCTGGAGGAAGAAACCCTAAATTTGTAAACATAGCAATAAACAGAATTTTAAGAAAGCTTGAAATATGCCCTCATGCAAATATAGACTGATATTATATCAAAGATTTATTAACTCTTTATGAGAGAATTAGTAAGATAAGAAATCTTGTTTGAAGAGCATTTTGAAGAACTGGGCATTTATAGGTACTAAAAAGCAAAACGTCAGAATAAAATGGCTAGGTTCAATGGAAAACTGGTTGTTATCCTATGGAAAGATAATCTTTGGTGTTCTGCTCTCTTACTAAATGAATTATTTGCATCTTGACCCAACAAGATTTACAAGGTAACATGGAACTTATAGAAAATCTGAACTTTTAGTTAGTAGCAGCATCAGACAAAGGTGAATTCCCCTAGATTGCTAAGCCTTGAGGGAAGGGTGTTGAACAGTTCCCCAGCATGATATTGAGAGGAGAGGTGCAGGCTCTTGGCTTTATGTCCAAGTTTCTGATAATTTTTCTTTATGTCTGAATTCAAGTCTATACTTAGCCTTCCACTCATTTGGTGAGATGTCAGGCAGGTTGGTAGGTTTCTCCCTCACCTGGAAAATAAACACATTGCCTTTACCCTAAAAGGGTCTGTGTGTGCTAAGTCACTTAGGTCATGTCTGACTCTATTGTCTGCAGCCTGCCGGCTTCCTTTGTCCACGGCATTCTCCAGGCAAGAATGCTGGAATGGATTGCTGTGCCCTCCTCCAGGGGATCTTCCCGACCTAGGGATCGAACTTGCATCTCTTATGTCTACCTACATTGGCAGGGAGGTTCTTTACCACTAGTGTCACCTGGGAAGCTAACAGGGTGTAGAAATTCTTTATAAGCTGTTCCAAAGTTAGAGGTAATCATCACTATAATTTGTCTACCTCTGGTGGCTGCAAAAAAACAGAGTTTGAATGAAAAATCTCAATTATGACCCTTGTCATGCTTGCTAACAGGATATTTTCACTGAGCTTTTCCCTCTCTGACCTGACTGTCACCTCTTGTGCTTCCTCCTTTCTAGAAGATCCCATCTGGGACAGTGACTCGCCTGACCCCAGGATCTGCTCTGAGGAGTTGCTTGTCTGTATGTGTTACGTGGTGTCTGCCTCACAAATGAACATGTTCATTCTATAAAGAAGGAACTCAGAGGCATCTGGGGTGACATTCTCCTCAAATTAAAATAAGTTAGAAAATAGAATGAAACTAGAAACAGACACTACGTTTTTATGAATATGAATGGTGGTGAATTTCTCCCTAGTGGGGTTTTATCCTTCCAACTTATGTGTTCCTCTTAAGGTGGCTTGAAAACCTTCTCATCCGCCTGCACAGACCCCCTTCAGCCAGCTTGTTTCCCTTCTTTGCAAAGAGTGCCTCTTGTTTCCTGAGGAGCAGCCTGTGTGTGAGCGTGCATGCATGTGTGTGTATGTGTATATGTGAGAAATGAAAGCTGTTCAGGCAAGTCTCTTATTTGATGTGTTGGTGTGAGTTCCTGTTTCTGAAGAAGACTGAGGAGAAAAGCAAACAGGTTCCCTGAGAATCCAGTAGGATTCTGAGCTGAGGATTTTCTTTGGTTAGGTCTTTATATTTGTCCTACAGTAACGAAAGTTCCATTTGAAAAGGGTAAAAATACATCTGCCATGCATCTTCCACCCCTGGTCATGTTTCTTTTTTCCCTTAGGTACACCTATGTGACAGGGGACTTGGTTTGTAGTCATTTGGGATTGTAATCACCCCAGAGTTTAAGGCAGAAGAACTAGTTGGAGGCCTGAACTCACTGTGAACAAACTGGGACCTTGAGCAAGTTTCCACTTCCATAAGTCTCAATTTTCTTGCTGGAAGGTTGAGGAGAAAGGGAGATCATGAGCATAAACACGGTATACAAGAAAGCTACTATCAATATAAGGTGGCATCACTAAGCAGATGGCTTCTTAACAATATTTTTGGGAACATAACTTGCTGGAATGAAGTTGGGTGTGGGCTGGTTGTTCAGGAAAGGTCTGCCCTTCTCAATCCTTGTTTGATGATGGAGGAGGAGGCGGATGAAAGGCAAGAGGAAGGGGAGGAGCTTGTGCAGCTCCAGGGCTCTTGGAACTGACTGGGGATGAAGCCAAACCAAAGACAGAGCTATGATTCCATGACATCCACATCCTGGGATTTTAGAGTCTTAGTACTTGGCCTCACCCTTCCTTCCTCAATGTTCATTTGGTGTCTCCATCCTGCCAACTCTACCTGTTTTATTTGGTGTCTCCATCCTGCCAACTCTACCTGCTAAGTATCTCTAGAGTCAAACTCTTCTTTACTATCCATGTAGCTGTCCCCATGCAGCCCCTTACCCCCAACTTTGTCAGTTGCAAAAGGCTCCTAATCTACATTCATTTCTACAGGCTCCATCTCCTGTTCTCTTTTTCACTGCCACCAGAGTAAATGCATCTATGGCTCCCAGTCATTTCAGATAAAATTCAAATACTTTCCATGAGTGTGCAACCTCCTTATAATCTGGCTTGTGGTTTACCTTTCCAGAGCTTTTATTTTTTATCCTCTTACAACCCAAACATTCTGCAATCGGTTATACTCACAATGCCTTTGCTTAAGTTGTTCCCCCTGGAGATCTGGAAAAGAAATTTTGGAATGCTTTCTCCATACCCATTAACCTGGAAAGCTTCCATAATCTGGAAAACTCACTTCCATAACTCCTCCTTGATGCCCCTCCTCCCCCCAAGTACCTTAATCATCTTTCCAGGTTTACTTGCCCATTGGCCTTAAAGTGCTCTGTGCTATTTATCCTCATGCACCAACATCTATCATGGGTCTGCCATGTGGCGCCGTAAATGTTGGTTGAGTAACCGTGAGTTAAACTCCAACCAAAATGGGCATCTCTGAGGCATTTATTTTCTCTAGATGAGTCCTTGGCCTTTCCCAAAGGGTCATCATAAGCTTTCCTAGACATGAAGTGGCAGGATGGGGTCAACCGCAGTGGTGTTCTGTCCTAGAGTTGGCCTACCTGTTAGGAGGGGATGCCATGGAAATGTGGTTCCACTGGGTGGTATTAGTGCTGGTGGCTCTCTGTCACTTTTCCAGGCAACTTTCACCATCTACAGGGCTGCCAGACTCCACCTGTGGGGCAGGATCACTGCCAACATAACACTGTGGCCATATAAACCACTGTAGCCAGTCTCCCTGGCATTAGCGATAGAGTATAGGGGTGCTGTCTTTTGAGTAAGGCTTTGGTGAGAAGTGACTGAATTATAAATGAAGCCTGCATATGGAGATGTGTGGTCTGCAAATCAGGCTGTGCTTTATGCAGGACCCCCTGTTTAAAGAGATACTTAAAAAAAGAAAGCCAGCTCTTTTCAGTCACGTTCGTACATCACTGCTGCTGCTGCTACTGCTAAGTTGCTTCAGTCATGTCCAACCCTGTGCGAGCCCATCCTTGGGATTCTCTAGGCAAGAATACTGGAGTGGGTTGCTATTCCCTTCTCCAATGCATGAAAGTGAAAAGTCAAAGTGAAGTTGCTCAGTCATGTCCTACTCTTAGCAACCCCGTGGACTGCAGCCTACCAAGCTCCTCCGTCCATGGGATTTTCCAGGCAAGAGTACTGGAGTGGGGTGCCATTGCCTTCTCCAGACTACATCACTAGAAACTTATAATAATTAAGCTGACATTGAGGTATGGTAGAATAAATACCTAACTTAGAGGCAGAACCTTTCAGCCTTTGTCTTGACTTGGTTGAAATCAATATTTCATGGCAGCCACCAAGGGAAGCTGGTTTAAAAACACAAATTCTCTGGTTTTACACCCCATACCTAAGATTCCAGAAAGTAGGTCTGGGATGGGGCCCAGAAGTCTGCATTTTTATCAAACTCTCTGAGTGACTAAAATCTGAACCTCGATTTTCTCATCTTTAAGATGAGAATAATAATAACTCTTACCCTAGAGCATCTGGTCCACTTTAGACAGTTTTGTGAATATCAGATGAGGTATGAAAAGGAAACAAGTTACAGTTTATAAAATGCTACACGGATATTATCTTTTCTGATCCTGTCTGACACACAATACAGGCACAAGGTGGTATGTTTGTAGCAGTCCTCTCCCTTCCTTGTCTAGAAGTAGTCACTAAGGAAATTCAAACACTTAGGTGATGATAAAATAGAATAATGTGTTCCTGTGAGGAGTGTTCAAAGAATTATTAGCTTCATAAAAATTCTATCAGGTGCCAGCTATAACTACTTAGAAAATATGATGGAAAATATCCTTCTCACAATAACAACAAAAACTATAAAATGTCTCGTAATGGGAAGACTTTTATGAAGAAAAGCATAAAAAGCACTTTGCTGAGATACGTAAAAGAATAAAAATGGGGGAACAGCTCATGGTCTAGGGTGGGAAGCACTGTATTGTAAAGATGTTAGTTAATATGTTTATAGTAATTCCAATAGAATTTTTGAATTGGGCACGTGGCAGAGTAATTATAGCAGTTATATTCAAAAGTTGGGGAGAATACCCAATAACTTAAAAAGAATGACAGGTTAATTGTGCTAATATGTTAACATGTAATATAAAGTTATTAAAGCAGAATAGTATCAGCATAAGAGTCAATGAACCAGAACAAGAATCTCAGCCACTGAACCTATGCTGCATATGTGAGGATTTAGTATGTGATAAGTGGCAATGGGGAAGGATGAAGTAGTCAATATATGGCATTTAGACAATTGGTTACTATTTGGAAATAAAGAAAGGACTCTGAAAATATAAAAACAAATGAAGAAAACCATAAAGAAAGTGATTGATATGTTGACCTAAAAAAAGTCATGTATGATATAGCACCAGGAATTCTACTTAATACACTGTGGGGACCCGGTGGGAAGAAAGTCCAAAAGGGAGGGGATGTATGTGTATGTGTGGCTGCTTCATTTGGTTGCACAGTAGAAACGAACACAACATTGTAAAGCAACTAAATTAAATATTAATTTAAAAAGTCATATATGTTCCCATGTATTGTGAAAAATGGTCACAGTGTATGAGGGTCAAGAAGTTTATTATCTTTGATGCATAAGGGTGCTCTCAGATTAATAAGAATAATAATCCAAAAGAAAATGTATAAAGAATATAGAAAATTTACAAATAAATAAAGGGCCCATGAATATTGGAGTAAAAAAAAAAAAAAATCAAACCAGGTGCAACCTTTGGCTTGTCAAATAGGCAAACATGAGGAGAATGACAGCCAGGACTGGTGAGGCTGTGGCACCTACATGCCATTGGGGTGTGAAATGTAAATTGGTTCATGTTTTTTGTCAATTCATTTGGCGACATAGATCTAAAAAATGTCTAACCAGGGGTCAGCCTTTGACTCCTATTTCTGCAATGTACCCCCAGAAATAATCATACAAGTGCACAAAATTATATATGTATAAGACTATATATCACCAAAAGGTTTATAATAGTAAGAGTTGGACACAACATACACATTCAATAATTGGGGGTTGGCCCTCAACAGTTACGGAACAACCGTACAATGGAAACTTTAAAGAACTGGTAAGATAACGAGGATATAAAGTCTAGGGAGTAGGAGATAAAATTCTATATTGAACATGCAAAAATACTTAGAGAAAACACTTTATTTTTTCCATACTTGGTTACCATGAACATGTAACTCAGAAAAAAAGATATTTGGGTGCTCAACACTTTTTAGTTACTTTGTTGTTATTATTGCTGTTATATGTAGATTGGATTCAATGTTAACTAAGTTGTCTCCCATCACATAAGTTCTACCATTTCTTCTTGGTTCCCTCTGTAATTCTGTTTTAGGCTTACCCAGGCAATTGCACCCCACTCCAGTACTCTTGCCTGGAAAATCCCATGGACGGAGGAGCCTGGTAGGCTGCAGTCCATGGAGTCGCTAGGAGTCGGACACAACTGAGAGACTTCACTTTCACTTTTATGCATTGGAGAAGGAAATGGCAACCCACTCCAGTGTTCTTGCCTGGAGAATCCCAGGGATGGTGGAGCCTGGTGGGCTGCCCTCTATGGGGTCGCACAGAGTCGGACACGACTGAAGTGACTTAGAGCAGCAGCAGCAGCAGATTTATTTTAGGCTGTAGGACCAAGTTTATATTTTTACAAGGAGGACCATGTGATGAATCGGTCTACCGCAGTGAAGGTTTATGAACTGTGTATTGCAGAGCAACTCATCTTTTTCAGAGAATTATGATGAACCACTAATGCTCTACCTATATTTGCATTTCAAAGGTACCAAGAAAATATTGTGCATTTGAGGATGGTGGAATCTGCTAAATGTATTAGTTGTAAACCAAAAGGAGTATATGAACTGCAAAGACAACAGTAGTAAATTGGTTTTAAATATAGAACAATGTCTAGGCAGAGTGAAATAAATTAGCCAAGTAAATATTTACAGTGTGCATTTCTGCTCTCAATAATTTCTTTTCCTAAGTGTTACAAGATAATTTGGAGAAAATTAAGTGATTTTTCTGTTGTCTGCTTTTGTGCATGGTGGTTGTTCTGCATTACATTTACTCATCTGCCTCTTTGTTATTCAGGGTCTTTGTTATGTATTTGTAGTTTTATCCCTTTATTTATTTCATTTACTTTAGTCTAATATGGGGTTCTTTTCAGGTAGCAACTTTATTTTCTAGTTCTTAAGAACTGTCAAGAAATATTAATAGTTGCTGGTTAATTATGATCAAAGGAGGATGTGTGACAATTTGAGATAAAACAGTCCTTGGATCTTTTCTGCAATGAATATCTAAGAGACCGTCTTGTATAACTTTATTGAGTATTTTCTCAGAATTTCCATAAGGTAACATCTACCATTTCTGTCCTTATTCACCTGTTTTTCCCCAGTTGTTTTTCTTCAAAACCATCGAAAAAGAAAACTATAATTTTGGGGATGCTTATCATCAATGTAAAGTTCATTGCTAGTCCGTCCTATTAAGGACAGGTTTCTTTTTTCTTTTTCTTTTTTCTTTTACTTTACAAAGGAGTGCTCTGAATGGTGGCTACTCTCAGAGCTTGTGGTATGCATTGTCACCCAAAGCTGGAGAAAGGTTTCATGAAATGCTTGGCATCTGAATTCAACTAGGTCAGAGGATTAACAATATGAGGCTTTGAATTCTTGTTCTTGGTTTTGCTGATACTCTTCTGTCAGGTTTTACATGAGAGACCATTAATTTAGTAGAGTTTCTGTACATTTTCAAGTATTTAAAAAATGTAACAAAAGTGGAGAACCACGTGGTATAGTGTCAGTGTGGTTTCACATTCAAGGACACACAACGCTAACCACCCTAAGTCCTCATAAACCATTCTGACCTCAAGTAAAAGATAAAGGGACCAAAGGGGGATTCAAACCGTCAACCACAGTGTGCGTGCATACTCAGTCATGTCCAACTCTTTTGCAACCCCATGGACTGTAGCCCGCCAGGCTCCTCTGTGCGTGGAGTTTTCCAGGCAAGGATACTGGAGTAGGTGGCCATTTCCTCCTCCAGGGGATCTTTGCCATCCAGGGATCCAACTTGCATTTCCTGCATTGGCAGGCTAATCCTTTACAACTGAGCCATCTGGGAAGCCCATAAACCACAGCTCTGCCTCTTAAAAATCATTGTTTTCTCAGTATTTTTCCTAGTCTACCACAGCCGTGAAGTTTTGCCCCTCCCCTTCATTCATCACCAGCACACCTTCCTGAATATATGGCTCCTTTCTGCCAACACAGGAAAGCCAAGGCTTGACTGGTGCTCCCCTTGGGGCTTTGGAGGAGGGGAAATCAGTAGCCAAAGGTACTTTCCCTCCTCAGGAGAAGGGGGGAGGGAGTGAGGACTAGGGGAAAGGGGAGGATAATAAACATTTATAATTTAACTTTTGCATCCCGACACATTTATAATGCAGGTGTTTGTTTTATAAGTTAAGGGGTTGTTTGCCCAACTCTTAGGACAATAACACCATGTCTTTCTGCTGGAACCCGCAATCAGCAGTTTAAACAACCGCATGGTCATAAACACCATAGGAAGATGGAACTGCAGACTCTGCTAGACAAGAAGGTGAAAGGCTGAAGGGTAAAAAGGGGATACAGATTAGATAATGGTCCTCTTGAATCATCATTGATTTGTTGGAAGCAAGGCGGTTGTGCCAGTGGCAGCCGCGTGGACATGGGGTCAGGGCTGCATGTATGAAGGGGTGTGAATACTGTAGTACTGTGTCCTAGAGAATGTGAAGTTAGGCATTGAGGACCTGGTTAAACACTGGAGCTGGGGAGGCTTTGCCATTAAACACAGAAATAATATCAAAGAAGGAAAAAAGAAGTCATATTTGCTGAGGACAAAAATTGGAGGTGGGAGTGAGAGATAAGACGGAGAGGGTAGAAAGAAGACTTGGGAAAGGGGTGGAAGTGAAACTATTAGTTGCTCAGTCGTGTCTGACCCTTTACAACCCCGTGGACTATAGCCCACCAGACTTCTGTGTCCGTGGGATTTTTTCCAGGCAAGAATACTGGAGTGGTTAGCCCTTCCCTTCTCTAGGGGATCTTCCCAACTCAGGGATCAAACTCGGGTCTCCTGAATTGCGGGCAGATTCTTTACTGTCTGAGCCAGCAGGGAAGCCCAATATATGGAGTATTTGAAGACCGGACGTTTAGTTTGGCATTAGTATCTCATAGTTCACGTTACAAAAGGATCAGAAAGAGTGGCTGAAACCTGGGATTGAACCAGGGCCTTTAGGTCATCAGTTTACATTCTCCGAACTATTTCAGCCACCTGTAGGGAAGGGGGTGGGTTATTCTAGTTGGCATCAACCTTCAGAAGTCCAGTGTGGGCACCATCCCAGCCACCCCAGGGCAGTTTCAAGAGCTGGTTCAGTCAAGATACTGAGGCAGTTTAGGTGTAGTTCAGAGCCTCTAGAGTTCCTCTAAACTGATCTGGTCACCCAGGGAGCTCTCTGACTTGTGGCTTCTCTGTCCTGCCAATGGTCTTGACCTGTGACTCTCCAACTGGGAAAACCCAAACCTATTCTGAAGGATTAGTGAACTCCTGATTTGAGCTGGCTGTGTCAGGAGGGACATATGGACTTGGGCTCGGTTCTTGAGTGGCTAGTTGTCAGGGGTGCCTGTGACTCGGGGGAGAGACGGCAGATAGAGAAACCCTTGTCACTTCTGTCTGGCCTGTTCTCTTCTGGATGGAATCACACCCTACTGAGTCCTGACTTCACAAGGGCACTGATAAATGGACAAAGGCAGATGAAGGATGTTGTAGAAGGCCAGAGTGTTGGTGTGGTCAGGAAAGCCACACCCACTCATGTCATGACCCTTGCTGCAGTTTTGCTGTCCCAACTTGTGATGCTTGAGCTTCTCCCTCTCCTCTCATTATGAATTCCTAATAAGGCCTGTGATGATTAATTTTATGTGTCAACTTGGCTTTCCCAGATGGCTCAGTGGTAAAGAATCTGCCTGCTGATGCAGGAGACACAGGAAACACAGATTCAATCCCTGGGTTGGGAAGATCCCCTGGAGAAGGAAATGGCAACCCACTCTAGTATTCTTGCCTGGGAAACCCCATGGACAGAGGAGCTTGGTGGGTTGTAGTCCATGGCGTTGCAGAGTTCAGAGCTGGACATGACTGAATGACTGAGCAGGCACCCACCTTGGCTGTGCTGTAGAATGTCTAGATAGTTGGTCAAATTTTATTCTGTGTGTTTCTGTGGGGATAATTCTGAGTAAGTTTAAGGTTTTAATCAGTAAAGCAGGTTGTCCTCCACAACGTGGGTGGGCCTCCTCTAATCACTTGAAAGCCTGAATAGAAAAGACCAACCCTCCTTGAGTCATAATGACTTCTCCAATAGACTGCCTTTGGACTCCATCTGTACCACTGGCTCTCCTGGGTCTTAAACCTGCTTGTCCACACTGTAGATCTTCTCTCAGCTTCTATAATCACCTGGGCCAATCCCTAATAATAAATCCCCCTGTCTATGTATCCACATCTTGTTGTTTCTGTTTCTCTGGAGAACCCTGACTAATACAAGGACCCTTGTAGGACTGCACAGTCTGATCTTCAAGCTCTCAGCTAGAGGACAAGTATATAGAGATTCAACAAGTGGATTATAAATAAAAGGATATTTTTTCATGACAGAGTTGGTTAGGTGAGGACTGATACCAGTGCCAGTTGGCGTATAGTAGGGCAAGTAAGGGACCCAGGGCATGAGATTGGTAAATAAAGGTGCTGATTTGCAAATGGCTTGGTCACCAATGACCCAGAGCATCCTTGTCTGAATGATGCAGGAGGCATCCTTAGTGAAGTCAAGGCGAGAGCTCCTTCTTCAGGCCCCAAGAAATGTGGCTCCAAAATGGAGATAGAAAAGACTGCATGTAGGAGGTAGCCCTCATCTGAGTGTGAGATGGGGAGAGACCAAAGAGGGAGCTGTTTTTTATCCCCTGCTATCATCAAGAGGCACACCTGAATTATGAGGATGTTGAGGGAAGGATGGGGAGGTAGGGTTGTGTGGTAATGGTTGTTATTAATGTTCAGATTCTGAATCAGTTGGTCTGGGTGAGGCTTGAGAATTTACATTTCTAATAAGCTTCTGGCTGGTGCCATTGCTACTGCTCTGCAGGCCACACTTCAAGTGACAAGGTTCTTATTCTCCCCTTAAATATGGCATATATGCATTGTAGGCGGATTCTTTACCTACTGAGCCACCAGGGAAGCCTATATATGTCTAAAAATATACATGTAGACACACCACAAAGGCACATAGAAAGGAAACTGGAGCTGGTCCACAACTGGCATACACACTCTTACCTACTCCCTCACTGGGCTTCAGAAATTAAAAAGGTGGAGCATGGTCTCCTTGGTGGTTTAGTTGCTAAGTCGTGTCCAACTCTTGCGACCCCATGGACTGTAGCCCGCCAGGGTCCTCTGTCCCTCGGATTCTCCAGGCAAGAATACTGGAGTGGGTTGCCAGTTCCTTCTCCAGGGGATCTTCCCGACCCAGGAATTAAACCCAGGTCTCCTGCATCACGGGCAGATTCTTTACAAACTGTGCTAGGGGTAAAGCCCCAAAGTGAAGGTCTCTGAGTTGTGTCCAACTCTCTGTGACCCCATGGACTGTCACCTTATTGGACCTACAAAAAACCAAAGCACCTGCCATGAGGGAAGCCTCCTGATGGGGCTGCCAGTTTCTGTGCTGGGGATTTGAGGCACGGAAGGGACTGCAGCCAAAAAAGAGGACTGTGAAAAATGGAATTATAAACAAGTAATCTTGAGGCTTGGAAAATTTTGTCTCACTCCCCTGGGTCATTACTGAGGGGAAATTGACCTCAAAATCTGAGAAGCAAGCGATTTGGGCAAATTGAGACCATGAAAAGGGCCGATTTTCTCAGTCATTTATTTCAATATTTCAGTAGATTATACCCAGCATCTTGGAGTATAATAAAAACCAAATGTGCTTGCTTCTATGTGGGGGATATCTGAATGTCTTTTTGAAGTTCTGTGACCTAATTTACAAAAGTGTGTTTCTGAACCTGTGTGTGGAAGTACCTACTATTGCTATCTGTCCACTGTAAGGGTCTTTGTGGACAAGGCTAAAGCCCCATTTGGGGGCAGTTGGTGAAGTCAGACAATTTATCTTCTCTGGGTGAGCTCCCTTCACCTCACTTCCTCTTTCCTGGCCTAGTAATTGGTATCTTTCTTTCCTCTTCTTATCAAAATCTATCTTCATTTCTCCCCTCCCCCTAACACACTGAGGTTCTACAAATGATTAATAACTGAATAGACTGTGAACTCCTTACATAGTGTCTTGAAAGTAATGGGTGTTAAATAAATGCATTTGTTGAATAAATGGATAACTTCACATCTGTCCCTTCCCCAACAAGAGAGTATACATTTTAGAGGGGATCACGTCAAACTGATACATCTCTAATAGGGATGTCAGGAGCATCTGGTGTGGAGGGTAGGGGAGTTTGTATGAGACTTGTAGCTTTCCTACCACTCGGGAAATCACAAGAGGAGGTCCTGGGAATACTTGCTGGTGTGGGTGACAGAGACACAGTTGTTGAATTAAAACTGATCAATTCTAGGAAACAAGGAACCTATTGAACCCATGGCTTGGGCACACTCCAAGATAGACAGTGATCAAGTGTTTGGCTAGCTCCCAGCACCGACAGTTGAAACAACCCCGATCCAGGCTTGTGTGACATAAGGCAGCCTTTGAGGTTGTCAGTTTCATAGTCTTGGGGGAGCAGCCCACACCCTTGACCCTGATCTCTGCTGGGACTGGTTCTGCTATCACTCCAAGAACCATGCTTCCCAGGGGCACTGTGGGGGATGGTGCTAGAGTGGCAGACCCTGCTCTGAAATCTGGCTTCCAGTGAGGAAGTGGAGAGAAAAATGGCCAAGCACACCTGCTAAATACATTACATATTTTTTGAAAATATAGAATTAATGACAGTAAATGAATGTTAACTTTCATTAATTATACCTCCTGGGACAAATTCAAACGGTCAAAAAAAAAAATCATCACAATGGCTGATCCTTCCACTGTCTGCAAAATGTTTTCTCTTTTAGACTTTGTCTAAGGATCAGTTCTTCTGGCTGTCTGTGAGGTATAGCATTTGTAACTAATTGTTTTTATATACAATCTCAAGGTTGAGAAGGGAACAGCCTTACCAATCAATAAATGCTGACTTGCCTAAAACTAGAAATGCCTGGAGGAAAACAAAGATAGGCAAGAGGGCAGCAGTAGCTTAGACCTGTGAAAGAAAATGATTAAAAGTATTATCGGAAACCTATATACTTTTGAAGGAATTAGGAATTGGCACTCATAGGCATCCATTAACAAATATGTATCTGTTGAATGTCCCTTAGCATGGCACTACCTTGGCTTCTAAAGGGATTTTACCTTGAGAATTACAGAGCTATTGATCTTTCGGGGCTTATAAGTAAGTATAAGTGTAAGAGAGTAAGGAAAGACAAGAGAAATATGTATGTATGTATGTATATAACCTAGACTTAGCAGTCAAGCTAGAAAAATTGTATAAACATATAGGCAAATTCTTCTTGAACAATTATGGAGAATGTCCTTATTTCTCTGTTATATATCATCTCATCTTCACATTACTGTTCTTAAGAGATGCTTCTCTTCCCATCTTTATGACACTCTTGCATTTCTGGGAGTGAAAGGAGGTTGGGTGATTCTAAGGGGTGGAGGAGGCAGGGAGGGTTTGGGAATGGTGAATTCCAGGAAGGAGGACTAGCAAAATAGCTTCTTTCATCACAGTTGCATACTAGAGAGCTATTAATTGGGAAGGAGCGATGCTTTTCTTAGGGTTAAAAATAGTTTAGGAATATCCTTGAACTACTTTTCCATAGTGAAGAAACATTTTATGAACTGTTGGACTACATGAACTGATTTGAATGGATGGTACCAGATATTGGAGACAGTCCATTGATATGGTTTTAAGCATACTCCAAATTCATACCTTGGGGCACCCATAGATATCTAACTATTTAGTATAGCAATTGTAGGCAGAATAATGGTCCCCCAAAGATGCCTACCTCTACATTCCCAAAATCTGTGAATATGTTACCTTATGATGAATGCAAAAGGGACTTTGCCAACGTGATTAAGTTCAGGATTTTGAGTTGGGGAGATTATCCCGGATTACCTGGTGGATTCCATGTAATCATAAGGATCCTTAGGAGGGAGGGAGGAGGGAGGGAGAGAGAGTGAGTGAGTAGGAGAGTCAGTCAGAGAGGACAGGATGGAAGCAGTAGTTGGAACCCTGAGTCAAGAAATGAGGGCGACCTCTAGAGGCCGGAAAAGGCAAGGAACGGATTGTTCCGTGTAGCCTGCAGAAATGCAGTCCTGCTGAGACCTTGATAGTAGCTTGTGTGCGAGTGCTAAGTTGCTTCAGTTGTGTTTGACTCTTTGCAACCCTGTGGACGGTAGCCCTCCAGGCTCCTCTGTCCATGGGATTCTCCAGGCAAGAATACTGGAGTGGGTTGCCATGACCTCCTCCAGGGGATGGAACCCACGTCTATTATGTCTCCTCCATTGGCAGGTGGGTTCTTTACCACTAGCGCCCCCTGGGAAGCCCCGACTGTAACATATTTCTGGAGGTCAGAAAGAAGATAATAAGATGATAAGCATTTGATAATTTATTACAGCAGCAGTAGGAATCTAATCCAGTAAGTTTATGTTATAAAATATCTACTGCTGCTGCTGCTGCTGCTAAGTCGCTTCAGTCGTGTCTGACTCTACTAGCCGAAATAAATGTTATAAAGTCTATAATGTTTGTGGAGAGGGAGCACCCTTTCCATTGGCTTAATGCTTTCACGTGAAGGCATCACTCTATTAACATTTTTGGCTTGACTGCGCGCATGGCAGTGTAGACAGTGGTTTGGCTGGCAAATCTGAGAACAGTATCTGGGCATGCGCCGCTCAGCCCTTCTTTCTGAGATCTATCTGCCACAGGCATAAAAGCTCTATTTCTTTTCTCTCTCTCTTCCTCCCCTCACCCTTCCCTTCATAAGCCTTTATTTTCCAATACTGTTTGTGATGGGTTATGTGCTTAAAGCCATTCTGTTCTTTTTCTGTTTGACTCTTTTTTTCTCTCTCTAAAGCAGGGGAAAGAGGTGTTATTTATCTGAATCCTTGAAACACAACTCATCACATAACTATTTTTCTCTTTTCACGGAGTAAGTTATTCTTTCTTATTTATTTACTATTTCTTGTTTAGTTCCAGAGAGTATTTACCATGGTTTACAAATAAATTATAATGAAAAATGAGGAGCTGAGGGAAAAAATGAAGGACTGATTAGAAGGTGAGGATGCAAAGCCTGTGTTAGAAAAGTCTCTTCTAGTGCTGGGTGGGGGTTCGGTTGGGGAGGGTTGCAAATTTGGCTCTGAGCTTATCAGTAAAAGCAAAGAGGGAAGCCTAATTGGTTAATGATTGAAATAATTATTATAGAATCAAAATAGAATGATTTATGGAAGATGATAGCAAAACACCAACTGGTTACTAAAGAGAAATATAATTACTCCTAGAACTGAAGCTAAAACTCTCTCTTATGGCTTCCTAAACAGAACAAATAGGAAAAGGAGTACGTCAAGGCTGTATATTGTTACCCTGCTTATTTAACTTATATGCAGAGTACATTATGAGAAATGCTGGGCTGGAAGAAGCACAAGCTGGAATCAAGATTGCCGGGAGAAATATCAATCACCTCAGATATACAGATGACACCACTTTTAGAGCTAAAAGCCTCTTGATGAAAGTGAAAGAGGAGAGTGAAAAAGTTGGCTTAAAGCTCAACATTCAGAAAACTAAGATCATGGCATCTGGTCCCATCACTTCATGGGAAATAGATGGGAAAACAGTGGAAACAGTGTCAGACTTTATTTTGGGGGGGGCTCCAAAATCACTGCAGATGGTGACTGCAGGCATGAAATTAAAAGACACTTACTCCTTGGAAGGAAAGTTATGACCAAACTAGATAGCATATTGAAAAGTAGAGACATTACTTTGCCAACAAAAGTCCATCTAGTCAAGGCTATGGTTTTTCCAGTGGTCATGTATGGATGCGAGAGTTGGACTGGGAAGAAAGCTGAGTGCCAAAGAATTGATGCTTTTGAACTGTGGTGTTGGAGAAAACTCTTGAGAGTCCCTTGGACTGCAAGGAGATCCAACCAGTCCGTTCTGAAGGAGATCAGCCCTGGGTGTTCTTTGGAAGGAATGATGCGAAAGCTGAAGCTCCAGTACTTCGGCCACCTCATGCGAAGAGTTGACTCATTGGGAAAGACTCTGATGCTGGGAGGGATTGGGGCAGGAGGAAAAGGGGACGACAGAGGATGAGATGGCTGGATGGCATCACTGACTCGATGGGCGTGAGTTTGAGTGAATTCTGACAGTGAACTCTGGCGTGCTACAATTCATGGGGTCACAAAGAGTCAGACATGTCTGAGTGACTGAACTGAACTGAAACAGAACACTTATATTGATATAATGTGGTGAATGGGATTCTAGACATCATCTTGAGTAAACATGGCAAATTGTTGTTTGGTCACTAAGTTGTGTCCAGCTCTTTGTGATGTCATGGACTGTAGCAAGTCAGGCTCCTCTGTCCTCCACTATCTCCCAGAGTTTGCTCAAATTCATGTCTACTGAGTTGGTATCTAACCATCTCATTCTCTGCTGCCCCTTCTCCTTTTACCTTCAATCTTTTCCAGCATCAGGATCTTCTCCAATGAGTCAGCTCTTTGCATCAGGTGGCCAAAGTATTGGAGCTTCAGCACCAGTCCTTCCATTGACTATTCAGGGTTGATTTCCTTTAGGATTGACTGGTTGGATCTCCTTGCAGTTCAAGGGACTATCAAGAGTCTTCTCCAGCAACACAATTTGAAAGCATCAATTCTTCAGTGCTCAGCTTTTTATGATCCAGCTCTCACATCATTACATGACTACTGGAAAAACCATAACTTTGACTATAAGGATCTTTGTCAGCAAAATGATGCCTCTGCTCTTTAATATACTGTCTAGGTTTGTCATAGCTTTCCTTTCAAGGAGCAAATGCCATTTAATTTCATGGCTGTAGTCACTGTCTGAAATGATTTTGGAGCCCAAGAAAATAAAATCTGTCACTGCTTCCACTGTTTCCCCTTCTATTTGCCATGAAGTGATAGGACCAGATGTCATGATCTTAGTTTCCTTCATGTTGAGTTTCAAGCCAGTTTTTCACTCTCCGTTATCACTCTCATCAAGAGGTTCTTTAGTTCCTCTTCACTTTCTGCCATTTGAGTGGTTTTATCTACATATCTGAGGTTGTTGATGTTTCTTCTGGCTATCTTGATTCCAGCTTGTGATTCATCCAGCCTGACATTTTGCATGATGTACTCTGCATGTAAGTTAAATAAGCAGGGTGACAATATATAGCCTTGATGTACTTCCTTCCCAATTTGGAACCAGTCCAGTCAGCTGTTCCATGTCCAGTTCTAACTGTTGCTTCTTGATCCACAGACAGGTTTCTCAGGAGGCAGGTGAGGTGGTCTGGTATTCCCATCTCTTAAAGAATTTTCCACAGTTTGTTGTGATCCACACAGTCGAAGGCTTTAGCATAGCCAATACAGCAGAAGTAGATGTTTTTTCTGGAATTCCTTTGCTTTCTCCATGATTCAATGAAAGTTGGCAATTTGATCTCTGGTTCTTCTGCTTTATCTAAATCTAGCTTGGACATCTGGATTCTCAGTTCACGTACTGCTGAAGCCTTGCTTAAAGGATTCTGGATATAATCTTGCTAGCATGTGAAACGAGCACAATCGTGTGCTAGTTTGAACATTTTTTGGCATTGTCCTTCTTTGTGATTGGAATAAAAACTAACCTGTTCCAATCCTGTGGCAACTGCTGAGTTTTCCAAAGTTGCTGACATGTTGAAGGCAGCACTCTAACAGCATTGTCTTTTAGGATTTAAAATAGCTCAGGTAGAATTCCATCACCTCCACTAGTTTCATTCATATGTGTGTGCTCAGTTGCATCCGACTCTTTGTGACCCCATGGATGGTAGCCCACCAGGCTTCTCTGTCCTTGGAATTCTCCAAGCAAGAATACTGGAGCAGGTTGCAAGTTGGACCATAAAGAAGGCTGAGCACTGAAAAATTGATGATTTCAAACCGTGGTGCTGGAGAACACTCTTGAGAGTCCCTTGGACAGCAAAAAGATCAAACCAGTCGATCCTAAAGGAAATCAATCCTGAATATTCATTGGAAGGACTGATGCTGAAGCTGAAACTCCAATACCCTGGGCACCTGATGCCAAGAGCTGACTCATTTGAAAAGACCCTGATGCTGGGAAAGATTGAGGGCAGGAGGAGAAGAGGGCAACAGAGGATGAGATGGTTGGATGGCATCATTGACTCAATGGACATCAGTTTGAGCAAACTCTGGGAGATAGTGAAGGACAGGGAAGCCTGGCGTGCTGCAGTCCATGGGGTCACAAAGAGCCAGACAAGACTAAATGACTGAGCCACAGCTCCAGGGGATCTTGCCACCCCAGGGACTGAACGCATATCTCTTGCATCTCCTGCATTGGCAAGTGGATTCTGTACCACTGGGCCACCTGGAAAGCCTGGAAAGTTCATATTAATGCTTCCTAAGGCCCATTTGACTTCAATCTCCAGTATATCCGGTTCTAGGTGAGTGACCATGTCATCGTGGTTATCTGGATAATTAAGACCTTTCTGTACAGTTCTTCTGTGTGTTCTTGCTATCTCTTCTTAATCTCTTCTGCTTCTGTCAGGTCCTTGCTCTTTTCAGTCCTTTTTCATGACCTCCCTTGCATGAAATGTTCCCTTGATATCACCAATTTCTTGACAAGATCTCTAGTCTTTCCCATTCTATTGTTTTTCTCTGTGTCTTTGCACTATTCATTTAAGAAGGCCTTCTTATCTCTCCTTGCTATTCTCTGGAACTCTGCATTCAGCTGGGTATATCTTTTCTTTTCTCCCCTGCCTTTCACTTCTCTTCTTTCCTCAGATATTTGTAAAGCCTCCTCAGACAATGACTTTGCCTTCTGGTATTTCGTTTTCTTTGGGAAGATTTGTGTCACTTCATCCTGTAATATGTTATGGAACTTCCATCCATAGTTTTTCAGGCATTCTGTCTACCAGATCTAACCCCTTAAAATTATTCATCACCTCCACAGTATAATCATTAAGGGATTTGATTTATATCATACCTGAATGGCCTAGTGGTTTTCCCTACTTTCTTCAACTGAATTTTTGCAATAAGGAGCTGATGGTCTGAGCCACAGTCAGCTCCAGGTCTTGTTTTTGCTGACTGTATAGAGTTTCTTCATCTTTGGCTGCAAAAAACATAATCAAACTGATTTTGGTGTTGACCATATGGTGATATCTATGTGTAGAGTTATATCTTCTGTTGTTGAAAAAGGGTGTTTGCTTTGACCAGCACTTTCTCTTGACAAAACTCTGTTTGCTTTTGCCCTGCTTTATTTTCTACTCCAAGGCAACCTTATTTATTATTCTGGTTATCTCTTGACTTCCTACTTTTGCATTCCAACCCCCTATGAGCAAAATGAGATCTGTTTTGGTGTTAGTTGTAGAAGGCATTGTATAGTGTATGTAGGTCTAATATGGCTATACTTACCTTTAGAAGCTATTGTTTTTACAGTATCCTTTGGTGGAAGTAAATGGTATAATAAAACATTTCTTTCTTTTACATTGAATATTTATTGGGCATCTACTCAATGAGTTGGGGGTGATGCTTGGTACTGGGACATGCATGGGAGAGCAAAACAGAACCACTCTTGTTCAGGCAGCTTACAGTCTAGAAGGAGAGCCAGATATTATACAAGTAACCCTATTCTAGGAAGATAGAAAATTGGGAACTAAGAGAGTATAAAACAGAGGAGTCACTTTATATTAGGGATCAGAGACAACCTCTTTGAGGAAGTGACACATAAGCTGAGACTTTAAGTGAGCAAAACAAAGAATGTGGGTGTAGTGGGAAGAGATCAGGTTGTGTGTGTGTGTGTGTGTGTGTGTGTATGTAGAGCATTCTAGGCAGAACAATAACATAGAGGCCCCAAGATGGAAAAGATAAGGAAGAAATGGAAGGTTAATGTGGCCATTGTATAATGAATGAGGGGGGTGAGCAGACAATGGCCTGGAGAACTTGTGTACTTTTTAGCTTAAGCAGTGGGAATCCTTTGAAGGTTTTTGAGGAAGGAAGTGACATGTTCCAGTTTATATTTTAAGAAGCTCACTCTGGCTGCCGTGTGACAGCAGGCAAGGAAGAATGGGGAGCCTTCTGCGGTGGCCCAGGGAAATGCTGGTGGCTGAGACCAGGGGTGGCAGTATAAAGGTGGAGATGTGTCTGTGGTGATGGGGGCAAAAGCGGGCGCAGATAGGTGCTTTGCTGTTGATCGAGGGAACGCTTCTCCCTATTTCTGATTTGATTTAATACTAAATCAACTTCAACTCTTTCTTAACTGATTGGCTCTAGCATCTAAATTAGTTGCATGTGCAAATTGGGCAGATTTCCTAGGAGACATATTATCATCTCTAACAAGATTCTACTTACAGCCATGGTTCTTAACCTTGGCCACACCCTGGACCAATGATCAAAGAATTTCTGGGGCTGAGACTTAGGCACAGACATATTCTAAAGTCCTCCAACTGCTTCCATTGTGTGGCTAAGATTAAGAACCACTATTATAGAACATAAGATTAATGATGAGATGTAACATGCAAGATTAGAATTAAGTCCAATACTTAAGGTTGTAAACAAGGAAGAGAAGGAATTTTTTTTTTTTTGCTAATATGAGATTTGAATAGAGCCAACTATGTGGTTTTCTTTAATCAGCACTACATGTAGAAAATTAAATCACGATGAACTCAAGAAAAAAAATCCTCATAAATAGTTTAAATTATAGCAGCTCTTGTCAAATTCACCTGAAACCCTGAACTTTATAAATAAAGATAAATTCTTAGGTACTGCATGAATCAAAGTATAGGCTAATTGGACATGAAACATTTCACCTCTAAATCAGTGTCAGAGGCCAGCAGTTCTGAGCATATGGTGGCTGCTTTGTGGGGGTTTTTAACAGAACAACAGCCTGCATCCTGTTGCTATGGGAAAATTCCCAGGCTACATACTTGTTAGTCCTCAGGTATGAGAAATGATTCATGCACACACTGAGCTGGTGAGTTCATTCTGCTGCTTCTGCAGAGGCCATCAGCTCTGTAAGGACTGAGAATGCAGTGAATGTATCTAGTTCCTTCCAGCATCCATTTCATACTTTCCTCTGTCTTCTGAAAGTGCTCTGAACTTCTCAGCATCACACAATGAGCTCTGACTGGTTCTAAGAGTGAGCTGTGATTACCATAAGCATGTCATATATCCCGTATAACAGATCACTTTGTTTGGTTGGGAGTTGGCACATGACCCAGGTCAGACCAATTGGGACCAATGAGATTCACTTCCAGGTTCTTTATTTGAGGTATAAGGGAATGGACCCTCTTTCTGATTGAAAGTAAAAGGATAAGGAGGTAGCTGCTGTAGCTGATTTTGGAACTGTGAAAAGAAATCTCTTTGAGAATTGAGCCAATCCTAAGAAAGCAGGGCTGACAGATGTGTAAGTCATGGATAAAGCTTCATCCGAAGCCAGGATGACCCCCTGTAACTTGCAATGATATAAGGACTGTGCCTACCTTGTTCACTGTGGCTCTAGCATGACAGTAAACATTTGTCGAATGAATGAATGGTAAAAAGAGGAAAGATAGCAGTGTTAGGAAATAGAAATCAATATTGAGTTTATGTAATTACAGAAGAAAAGACCATTATCTGGGAGGCCAAACTCCATCATTTTTCTGATTCTGACATCAACTTGAAATAGCAAAATATGGAATTTCCTTTCTGATCACCTTACAATGACAGAGGAAGCTTAAATGGAAAAAAGTAGTAATAAAAAATAAATTGAGCTGGATGGGAGGGAGAAAACTCTTTTTCCATAACACTGGTATCAGGGGAAATCTGACTCAGATTTAAGGCATGTATGTCAATGATTTCCCAAACTCAAGTATTTTATTTATTATTTCTTTAGCTTTACAAATGGTTCACTTAATTTAATCACACTTACCTTGACATAGATTATTAAAATTTTTTCCATATTTGAATTTGAATACTGTATCATGAAAGAAAACACATTCACATGTTTCAATACATCAATCAAAAGAGAAACATATTTAGTCAATGATCTGAATCATAATTTTTATGTGATACTTTCCTGGCGGCTACATGCATATTTTATATAGTAGTGGTCCCCAACCTTTTTTGCACCAAGAACCAGTTTCGGGGATACAGAGGGGATGGTTTTGGGATAATTCAAGAACAGTACATTTACTGTGCACTTTATTTCTATTATTATTTATTGTTATTACATCAGTTCCACTTTAGATCATCAGGCATTAGATCCTGGAGTTTGCAGACCCTTGCTATATAGGAAATCTATCTTATTTCAGATGTAACACATAGGTGAGAAGAGGCAAAAGAAAGATTTAGCAGTGACCTCTGTGATGATTTTACTCTAGGACATATTCAAATATGAGGAGACAATTCACTTTTGTAAATGGAAAAAAGATAGTTTGCATTTATTATAGAAGTTTATATAGTTTCCTCCCAGAAAAAGCAATGGAATTTTTAGTCATTTCTTTCCTTCTTGATTTTTTCCTCCATTTCTTTCTTTCTTTTTTTTTTTTTTTTTACCAACTTACTAGAATATACTAGATTCTAGCCCTACAGGCAAGAGGGAAGTAGAAGAGTGATGAAAAGAGGGTAGAGTCAGCATAGAGGAAAGATTTTCATATCAAATTTCATGTTTTGGAAAATTCAGATACATTTGGTGAGCAAGTAACAGCCATTGGAGATCCTGCTCTAGAACTGTTACTAGCTATAGGATACTCTTTCAAGTCCACTGCTCAAGACCTGTTAAGGGTCTGCAGAGCCAGTACGTACCGAGTGTGTCCACTGAGAAAGCCTCAGTGTATTATTTCAATACAATACAGACTAAGTTTGCTTCGTCTCTTTGCTTAGTCTTTGATTTGGTTACTCCATTCTTCACTACATCTAACAATAACAAGATCCTTAGACCTCTGAGGAGCCTCCCTGATGAATACTTCTGATTCCAGCTTTGTTCTGCCTCCCTTTCCAATTTTATCTCCAGACTTGTGACTCAGAGCTGGGTAGGAACCCAGGGATAGTTAAAAGGAATTAATGAGTTCATTTTCACCAAGGGCTGACTCTAAGGTCTTCTCTTATAACCTGCAAACAGATTGTGATCTGAGGTTTGTCAAGTTAAATTCACAGTCTACTCTCTCTCCCTCAGTTCAGTTCAGTCGCTCAGTTGTGTCTGACTCTTTGCGACCCCATGGACTGCAGCATGCCAGGCTTCCCTGTCTATCACCAACTCCCAGAGCTTACTCAAACTCAAGTCCATCGAGTTGGTGATGCCATCCTACCATCTCAACCTCTGTCATCCCCTTCTCCTCTTGCCTTCAATCTTTCCCAGCATCAGGGTCTTTTCCAATGAGCCAGGTCTTCACATCAGGTGGCCAAAGTATTGGAGTTTCAGCTTCAACATCAGTCCTTCCAATGAGTATTCAGGACTGATTTCCTTTAGGATAGATTGGTTGGATCTCCTTGCAGTCCAAGAGACTCTTAAGAGTCTTCTCCAACACCACAGTTCAAAAGCATCAATTCTTCAGCGCTCAGCTTCCTTTATAGTCCAACTCTCATATCCATACATGACTACTGGAAAAACCATAGCTTTGACTAGACAGACCTTGTTGGCAAAGTAATGCCTCTGCTTTTTAATATGCTGTCTAGGTTGGTCATAACTTTTCTTCCAAGGAGCAAGCATCTTTTAATTTCATGGCTGCAGTCACCATCTGCAGTGATTTTGGAGCCCAAGAAAATAAAGTCTGTCACTGTTTCCATTGTTTCCCCATCTATTTATTTGCCATGAAGTGATGGGACTGGATGCCATGATCCTAGTTTTCTGACTGTTGAGTTTTAAGCCAACTTTTTCAGTCTCCTCTTTCACTTTCATCAAGAGGATCTTTAGTTTTCTCTTTCCCTAACTCCTGTCAATGTTTAGGTTTCTAGGCTAGTCCCTGAGAGCATATAATAAAGCTGAATTCTTATAAATATAAATATATATATAACAGTAGAAAATTTTATTATTCTATGCACCATTACAGAAAATAATTGTTAAAATTTTATCTTTAATCCTAGTCATCAAAGAAAAGCTTAGTTCAAGAAATAGCTGGAGGGTGATAACAGGATTAACAATAGTTAGGATTCCCTGCATACTTGCCAAGTAGACACTGTGCTAAATGCTTTATGTGAATTATGTTCTCTAACTTTTCTTTAACAGTTAAGGCATAAGGAGTCGCAGGTTATACTATTTTTCCAAGAGCAGCTGAGTAGTGAGACTCAGAGTTGGGAGTAGAATGTAAATTTGTCTGATTTGTCTGCCCAGGCTTTACCCACTATGTGGCTTCTGTAGAGATCCTAAAGACAACTTGTGGAAACTTATGAGGCTCTTGATGTCACTGGCTTATCCTTAAGCCCAATTTTCTTAAGCACTCAAGACTTCCTTTAATTTTTCATTTCATGTTGTGCTTTTAGCTTACACATAAAATGGGAAAGGAGACACTGAAAGAGAAATATTTTGAAGACAGAGACAAAAGGCAGGGACTAGAGATGAGTGGTAAGAAATAAGAACAAGAGGAGAAGGGAGGAGGGGCAAGTGAGTACTTGAGAAGGTGATGGGAAACAGACTTGGGGTTGGGCCTTGCCTGGATTCTGGCCCAGTCCCCTGGGTGGTTGCCAGGAGAGAGCTAGGGGTGGGGGAAGGAAGCGTGAGACACTCCTAAACTGGGTCTTTGAAATGGCAGGAATCCCTGCACTAGGCAGTCGCCTTTGGATTTGTAAAAAGGTCATACACCATCTCATAGTAGCATTAGCTACACAGGTAACAGGTGGCAAAACCAGGATTAGAATCCTGTCTCTTGGAATTCAAAAGTCAGGGCTCTAGCTGCCCTGTTCTTTTATGTTTCTGATGATTTGAATTGCTGTGTGTGATTGTGAATGTCTCCTGGGAGGTCTTTGCCATTGGTAGGTGTGGATTTTGGAAGTTTTCTAGACCCTTCAGTTTGTAAGCGTTTGCCTACGAAGAGATCATAGTCCTAGATTTTGGTTTACACTTAGGTCAGATTCGTGTAGTTTAAAAAATACATCGTTTTCTAAATAATATACACTGTGTACTAGAGTTGCCAGTTGTGTCTTTTGCCTTTCTTTTCAATGAGCAAGATAATCTTGAACATGTTTGCACTGTTGGGTTTGCACTGTCATGACTCGGAGGTAAGGCAAAGTCATGGTCAGAAGCCCCAGCACTGTAAGAGTTTTGTTTCACTTAGTTCCCTGATGCACAGAGCGTTCTATGGAACAGGATGGGAACACTTCAGGTTTACTGTTTCCATACATGTGATAGCGGTGATAAGGAAATGTTTGGTTGTTTAGTTATTCAGTAACTTGATATTATACTGTACTGGATCCATTATTTATCAATAATTGGTAAAGTATTTGATTTTGTTTTCTATGTGTCAACTTTATGCTTTTATCAAAAGGGTTTAAAGGTTTGCCAAAAAATATAAGATTTTTGTAAGGTGAAGCAATCAGGGTGAAAAGAAAATTAATGAAGGAAAAATTAGGTGAAGGCAAAGATGTTATTATACAAAACGCACAGTATAGGCTCCTGTATACTGACCCGTGAGAAAGAAAACCCAAATTTGGTCCTGTGGTTTCTGCAGCCACTGTGAAGAGGGTTGAGGGATGAGTCACAGTGTCCATAAAGCAGAAACCTTCATTTTACCATTAAGAATACTGACAGAAAATGTCACACAACTAGTAAACCCTGGACACTGTATTTAAATTCACAACTGTCTGACTCCAAGGCTCACCCCATTCTCAATAAGCTCTGTTGCTTTTGTGTACACACAAATGCCCAGGTGTGAGTGAACTCAGAGACAAGAGGAAGGACATCAAAGTGAAGGCTTTGCTTACCTGAAAATTTCTTTGTTGAAAATTAATTTTTGCACGGTTTTGTGATCTTGGGAAAATTTTATTATTGTTGTGGAGGATGCAGAACAGTTAGTAGTCTAGGCTGACAATGGGCAGTGTCACTATTGCCACATTTTATCTGCTGAACCAAGTCACAAGGCTGGACCAGATTCATGGGTAAGGATGCTACCTCTTGAGAGCAGTTACTGTAAAGTCACATTGTGCAGGGTGTGGATACAGGGGGACATGAGCAATTGTTGTGATTTTTGTACCTCATCTACTACAACTTCAGTCTGTGAAATAGAGATAGTAATAATACTTTCTACTTTATAGGTAGATTGTGAACACTGTATGAGATAATTTGGATGTTGCCTGGCACTTAAGGAATGTTAGAAGTGAGAATTATTATATCACTTATCCTCACAAACCAGCCATATGGAGATTTTGTAATCCTCTTTTCACAAATGAAGAAACTCAGAGTTGAAGTAAACTTGTTGCTGATCACATTGTTAGTCAACTGTGGAGCCAGGATTCAAACCAAGGTTTGTTTGACTTCAAAGCTTGTAGCAGAGACTTCCTAACTGTTCACCAAATCTGGTTTTGTTTTTTTCTGGACACGTAAGTAGACTACGTTTACCAGCTTCCTTTGCTGTAGGACTGACTGAGTGATCTAGTCCATAAAAGATGAGCAGTGCTGCTCAGAAGGGAAGGAATCTGGATCTCTGAATCTCCACATGAAGGAGAAATGCCTGCAGATTAGAAACACTGATTTTGGATTTTAGTGAGCTAGAAATAAGCTTTTGTGAATAGCCAATAAAGTGTTGCAGTTTCTTACAGTAATTACAAACAACTACTAAAGTTTTTCTTTTTCTTTTTTTGGCTGCTCCACACAGCCAGTGGGATATTAGTTTCTCAACCAGAGATTGAACCCATGCCCCTGGCAGCGAAAGCTTGGAGTCTTAACCAATGGACCACCAGTGAAGTCCCTGAAAACTATTGCAGTTTAGTTGTTAAATAGTTACCTCTACAAATTGACTTGTACTAGCTGTAACAAACTAATACTAACAATAATGATATGATTACTAGCTGTAAAATTGAATGTATTTGAGTTTCAGTTTCCATGCTTTTGAAATTGGAATCTTTGTAGTATTGTTGTAAGGATTAAAGATAATGTGTATCTACCTGTCTCACTAATACATTACTTGAGATTTGACAACTCTTCCAAAAAAGAAGCCATTATCAATTTTCAAAGCTGCTCACTTTCAATCAGGCATACCTTGGTTTGATAACATCCCTAATGGTTTCACAAGCAACAATAATAACAGCAATCATAGCTTAGATTTATTGCCTTCTTGCAATGTACGTACTGCCGAGTACATTTTATGAGCCTGTCTATCTCACATATTCCTCCCTCAGAGCCTGTGAAGTCAGAGTTCTACCATCTCTATCTTAGGGATGATGACACTGAGGATGAGAAATTCATAGATGCATCTGTTTTGGAAAAGGATGTTGTACATGTTCTGAGTAGGAATAGGTGCTGTTACTCAATTGATATTAGTCAGTTGTAGGAGTTTGTCTGTAAAATGTGCTGGTTGTGATGCTACTCTTTCAGCATTACGTCAGAAATGGTGCCCTTTGCACAGCCATGGAAATGACTGCAATTTGTCTTGGGGAAGAATTTCTGGCTTTCATAGCCTAATGTAAAAGAAGATCAGCTTTCCAGAGTGCTTACTGTTGTGTTCCCCATGTCATGTGTAAAGGAGCCATGAGTTAAGCCTCCCTTAAATTGCTGGGGGTGCTGTTTCATGGCAATGCTCTTCAGGCTATCCTTACCTTTTAGGGAAAATATAATGTGGGTCATTTGGTCAAATCCTTTGCTGGTGCTTCAGAAATGCCAAGTTTCATGCCAGTGTGTCACTGTACAGGGCAGGGGGATAGGAGGAGCTAGCCTTTGTGCTTATGGGTGGATCAGTCCCATTGCGAGACCAGTTAGTTAAACCATGTGGGTAACCTTGAGACATACAGGGTACAAGTACTTTTCTTTCTTTGCTTTTAGGGAGGCTTGTTCAGATTGGAAATTGAGAGAGCTTGAAGGTGTATTTTATCACTTTTTTCCCTTAAGAGTTTTTCTTTGTTTTTTGTTTACATATATAATGAAAAAAGAAGGAGGTACAAGTACTATAGTTCTCCAGATGGCCACGCTACCATATTGAATATATCGATGTCCACAATATACATTCCCATGCCCCCTGGAATCTGGTGGGTTCCTTGTATCTGGTGAAGAGGTCAATACAGCTTATAGCCACTATGATTTGAACTGTAATAATAGAAAAATGAGTATTTTATTTATTTAGTTTTGAATTGTCTGTGAGAGTGTTATATAAAAATACTGCATGTAGTAAATAATGGTGGTCATTTCATTTTATATATCTGAGTTATCTCCTTTGACATAACTGCTTATATATGTCTGTTGATAGCTGTGTTTAGTTTGGATAAGAGCTTATGGGTTTTTCCCAGAAAATAGGAGTGAGGACTGGCTTATCTAAGGAGAATGATATCTCCAGCACTGGTAGGCGGGTTCTTTACCACTAATGCCACCTGGGATGCCCCAAATTATGGCAAAAAACTCATGGTGGTTGCTAATGTGTGCCTTTCCATCAGAACCAGGCTTCTCAAACTGGATTTGAGTAACAAAACACAGAGGGAAAAAGGAAGCTTTTTCCTGCAGCATCAACTGCCCGCAATCAAATAACAACACTTCATTTTCATATTAAAACAAAGAAGGATATATTATAAATGCCAAATTCATAAGGAGATTAAAGATAAAACATAGAGCGTTAAAGAAATTTCCACTTGCCTTTGTTGAATATATTCCCCTACCTCCCCCTCCACCAGGGTTTCCAGCCTGTGCTTTGCTTCTTCTGTTCTCAACAGCATAACTAAGTGCTCTGCAAAGTTAACTGGATATTGATGTTCCTGTCATCTACAAAGCTGCAGAAAGCACATAAAGGTAGTTAATGTGAGTGTCTTTGGCTTGTACTTGCTTTCCGTCATGTCAATAAATCCTAAATCTTCCCTTGAAGTCACCAAAGTCTACTGGCAAGTCATTCTGAATGTGTGCCCAGAGACAGGAGGGACAAGCATTTGTTTAAAATATAAAACTAACCAGGCATGTGCAGCCAAGCTGGCAGGGCTCTCTTTTCATCTTGTTCCCCATCTAGGGATGTGGTTTCACTCTAGGAAGGGCAGGCCACCAGCATTTCTCATCCCCAGCCCCCAGTTCCGTACTGCAGAAGCACTGTTCCAAACAGACATGGCCAAGATAACCTGTCTCCTCTTCTGACACATCTCCCAGTCAGAAAAGCAGCTCTCATCCAGGCACAGTAGGATGAGCATACTGAGTCTTAAATATTTCTGCCCAAGCTCACCTACAGAGCAAAGGTTCCATGCTAGGAGGAGCAAATCAAGAAGAAGAGGGTCCACTGTTCCCACTCAGAGACCAGGGTTATCTGGGAGAAGTGGGCCATCGTCTTGGCTACAATTTCAGTGCAGAAGCACAGAAGCTTTGCTTGGAAGGAGGGAAATATTGAACAAACAGCACTGCTCTGTGTAAGGTAATTGACTTGATTTGGGAATTGAGTATGGGGATATTCATGCCTAAGGGTGTGGTGGAAAACAGGATCTTGGCAGTGAATAATTCAGAGAAGGCAGTAGCTCTATGAGGGAAACATGCTATATAGTAGATGACTGAGAAGTTTAACAGGGAGATCAGAAAAAGAGAGAGTTGAGAACTAGAGGGTTGAAACAAACCTCAGAGTCTCCCCAAAGACAGTCCCTGAAAAGAGGACCATGGCATTTATTGGATCAGGCTGTTGAGAAATTTGGGTACCAAGGCGTCAAAACAATCTAGAAAAAATGGTACTGATGAACCTATTTGCAGGGCAGGAATAGAGACACAGACATAGAGAGTGGACCTGGATTAGGGAGGGTGGCAGGGGACAAACTGTGAGACTAGGATTGACATATATACATTACTATACCATATGCAAAATAGATGGCTAGTGGGAACATTAGTGTTGGTGTTAGTTGCTCAGTCATGCCCGACTCTTTGCGACCCCTTGGACTGCAGCCTACCAGGTTCCTGTGTCCATGAGATTTTCCAGGCAAGGGTACTGGAGTGGGTTGCCATTTCCTTCTCCAGGGGATCTTCCCAATTCAGGGATCGAACCTGGGTCTCCTGCACTGCAGGCAGATTCATGCTGTACAGCAAAAGAAGCTCATCCGTGCTCTGTGATGACCTAGAGGAGTGGGATAGGGGTGGGTGCTGGAGGGTGGCTCAAGAGGGAGGGGATACATGTATATTTGTAGCTGATTCATTTTGTTGTACAGTAGAAACTAAGACAACACTGTAAAGCAATTATCCTCCGGTAAAACAACAACAACAAAAAAACCCCAATAATACAACCAGTCATCAATGAGTGGAGGCTAGCAGCAACTTGTGGTATCAACAGGAGCAGTCAGGTAACAGAAATCAGGATAAGAAAGCCCTTCAAAATCCATTCTCATCCAAGGATGATCATACCAGGCCAATGCCTTGCCCTCAGCAGAGTGACAGCAGAGGCTGCTCACGGAAGGGGAACTAAACTTCACTAAAATAATCCCTCATGTTACAAAATAGACAACAAAAATATCAAGCCCTGAAGTGGGGGAGGGGAATCAGTACTTATAGTTGCTGTATCATCTAAAATGTTCTTTTTTTTTTTTTTTTTCAAGGGGGAAGGAGAGGAAGGCATGGACTTGGAGTTTGGGCTTGGTAGATGCAAACTATTAGATTTAGAATGAATAAACAACAAGGTCCACAGGCATAGACAGGGAACTATATTCAATATCCTGTGATTAACTGTATGGAAAAGAATATAAAATGTCCATTTTTCAACCAGATATTATGAGACATGCAAAGAAACAGACAAATGTGACGCATGCACAGAGTGAGGGGAGGCAAGAAAAAAAGGAAAAAGAAAAGAAAGCTGGCGAGTCACTGATGGGATTACAAATCTCTTCTTTCCCCTTTTCACGTGTGTATTTATAGCTGTATCAAAGACTAGGGAGGATGCAAAATTTTTGGTCCTTGCTTTCCCAGAAAGCTCAGAAGATAGATGATTAGTACTACGAGGACACATTTTTGACTCAGTGCTTCCAGTCCATATTAAAAAAATGTAGATCTCCAATGACAATGGAACAAACACATTTATGATGTTTCACCCCCCAGCCCCCACTCCCAGCTCCTGTGCTCAGCCCGTCCCTTAGTAGACTTTTGTGAGATACTCTAGACCTGATAATAGTTTCAAAGGAACTTTCTTGGGCAATGCCTGGTGTCTGGAATTTACATTAGTCATGATTTCTCCTGAGGGCTCTGGGAAGAAAGCAAGTGAAATACTGGGAGAGGACTGGCTGTGGATTTGATCTTGAAATCATCAGAAATTAAAAGTCTGAGATGCTTAGTCTGCTATTGAACACATTCTTAACAAAATATACTTTTCATCTCATGGAACCAGTATCACAGATGAGAAAATGAAAAAGTGGATTCTGGTTATAAATGTCGTAGTTACATTAAATGAGTTGAATAATTTTCCTTGACAAAGTTATTACAAGGTGAAATATCCTGACATAACTTGATTTCATTATGTTTTTACTTGTTCTGCAAAGCCAGGAGGTATTTGTGGAGTATCCACTGTGAAACGTTATATCAAGATGATTATAAGGTGGTCCTATAGTTTGTGGGCTTGACTGTTTTTCTTGACAGCTTGTGCTGAGTATGGATCACCTCTTTTCTCTCTCACTGCTTCTGCTATACACTCGGTGTAAATATTCCAGTATCTTTCTATTTACTCACTATTTTTCTTCTGCTGCCTGGAGCCCTCTGCATCTTCATGCCTATCATTTTTTTTTCTCTCTGAGATCAATCAACCAGCAAGTATTTTTTCCTATATTGTTGTTGTAACAGGCTTTGCAGGAATTAAGCTATAATTCCTAAAGGCTAGGGGAAGATTTCTGTCCAAATTGCTCCACATAACCACCAATGTAGTAATATTTCATGCCAAAAAGGTACTTAATGGTTTGGATGACGATAATAAATATATACCTTGGAAAAGAATGGGATCTTTAGTTTCTTTCTTCTAAACACAACTCTGCTTAGACTTTTCCAGAAAGAGTTCATATACTCTTCCTTTTTTGAAAAAAGGGACTCTATTGGTTTTTATTTATTTAAATATTTATTTATGTATAATTGACATTCAAATTAGATTAGTTTCAAGTGTGCAACATGATTAGATATTTATATATATGTTGAAGTGATCATCAAAATAAATCTAGTAAAGTCTGTCACCATACATAGCTACAAAAAACTTTTTTTCTTATGATGAGGTCTTTTAAGATCTAGTCTCTTAGCGACTTTAAAATATGCAAAACATTATTATTAACTATACTCACCGTGCTGTACACAGCATCCCTGGGACTTTTTGTAACTTTTGACCCCCTCTCTTCTCCCAGCAACCACCAATCTGTTTTCTGTGTCCATGATTTTGGCTATTTTTAGATTCCACATATAAATGATATCATATGATATTTGTCTTTCTCTGTATGACTTTCACTTAGTGTAATGCCTTCAAGGTCTAACCATGTTGTCACAAATGACAAGATTTCATTCACATGCTTTTATTATTAAAACTTTCATTTTTGTCTAACCATGAATTCTCTCCCAGCCTTTCTTTGCTTCTTTCTATTAAGCAAACCCAGCTCCTTTAGGGTTTCCTCAAAGGCTCTATTTTCAATATCATAAATTATTCATTTTTGTCATTCTGCCATATTTACAGAGTATTTACCATACATAAAATTCTGTGACACTTTATAAAGGAAATACAAGTCAGAACTATTGCCCCCAAAGATTAGAAATAGGGAGATTAAGATAGCCACAAGGTATCCATCTTAGTTCTTCAGAATTTCATCTCTGGTCTTTTAGCATAGAGTTGACTCACTTGATAACCTCTTTTGACTGTCCTTAATTCCAGAAAATATCAGACACACATTGTTAAAGAATCTTCTCTTTCTCTTCCTCTACTCATCTTGAGAGAGGTCTGTATTGCTATCTTGCAAGTAGACAGCAGTGACCATCACAAAATTACAGCCAAGGCACCCTAACCTACATCTCTTAACCCCGGAATAGAGGAGGAGCGCCTGACAACCGCAGTAGGTCAGTCAGGTCAGATGCTGACAACCGAATGTGTAGTTCTGTTCAAAGCAGCTTTCAGAAACGACGTGAAGCCGTTTAAACTTCCTCCAAGAGTCAGTGAAAGTACTTGGACTTGCCGACTTCTAATGTTCTTGGGATGGCATGGGAACCCTGGAAAGTCTACGAGGCTCGCCCCCAATTTTTCTGGTAACAGAGTCAACTGTGTTGAAGTTGTCGTTTTTATTTTCACTTTAAAATGATTTGTTATTCATTTGAAAAAATTATGCTCAGCAGTAGGTAAAGACCCAGAAAAATCATGGACTGAATTTAGGTCCCTGATTTTCCCAGTAGTCAACTTAGGGTGTGACCAGGTGGTGTAGATTTGTGGTTATGAGTATGGGAAGCAATATCAAGTCTGTTGCTTATGTGTGATATGACTATGGGCACATTTCTTAATTGTGTTACACTGACCTCATCTCCAGAAATGGAGAAATCACAGTTACCTCACAGGATCACCATGAAAATGTACTGATATATATATATATATATATATATATATATATATATATATCAGTTCATATACAACTGATATATATATATGTACATACACATAGAGACATTTATACACACTGAAAATGTAGTGATATATGCTGCTGTGCTATGCTTACTTGCTCAGAAATGTCTGATTTTTTATGACCCCATGAACTGTAGCCTGTTAGGCTCCTCTGCCCATGGGGATTCTACTGGAGTGGGTGGCCATGCCCTTCTCCAGGAGATCTTCCCAACCCAGGGATCAAACCTAGGTCTCCTGCATTGTAGACGGATTCTTTACCATCCGAGCCACCAGGCTCACGTGATAGCTACCATCTATCACCAGTAGTGATAGATATATCAGTACACACACACACACACACACACACACACACATCACATACCACAGGTAGGAAAGTCCTTATCTCATTTCCTGAAGCATGAGCAGTGTTCTATGAATTCTATGCTGACTGTAATATTATGCTAAGCATAATGAAAAGTACACAGCTTAAGACTTTCCCTGACTCTGATTTTTGAAAAGTTAGTTTTATACTATGCTGTGGATGACTTTTGCTTTAACAGTTTCCACAGCTTCCTAAAAGTGTTCTGGTCTGAACTATATTATTTTTGCTATGCCTGAGGGAAACAATGAAATAAGCAAGCAAGCAACAAATTGGAGTTACCTTTAATAACACTTCTAAGATGGATTTGACTTAGCTTTCTAAATATACTAGAAATCTACAATTCCTCCCTCCATCGTTCATTTATGAGTTATCAAGGAAATTTTTTTCTCTACAAGAAAAATTTGCCATGTTAGGCCATGATCCCCTGGTGGTAGATACCAAGGCCAAGAGGTGAACGCGTTAGAGTAAATCTTAAGCGAGTTCAATGTGGTCTGAAGCTTGCTGATTCTTGGCAGCCGCAGGACCAGCAGGACAGAGCAGGGTGGGAGAACAGCCGGGCTGAAGTGGCAAGGAAAATTCCTTTCACACCTAAGTTGTACTTGCTAAAGAATGAGAAGCATGTGAAAAATCCCTTGATTTCACAGAGCTGTGATAACAAGGACAGGTGTGATGGAAATGGTCTGATGATACACATCAGTTAATTCAGTCTAACTTTCAAATATGGTAGAAGTTTGCAATAAAACTGAACTTACAAAATGTATACATGTTCATCAGCATTTCTCAGTTATATTTCTTGTTTCTACCATATTTAGATACTCTTTGGAAAATGGAACAAGGAATTACCCCTTGAAGCCATAATTAAACTGCAACTTAACAAGTGTGTAATTGGAGTTTTTGATGAATAGCTAACAGAATACCACGTTACATACCACTCTCCTGCTATTGGCTTAAGAAAGAAACGAGGAGGATTTAAGAAATAACAATGACTCTCAAGAGAAGATGTGTTTTAATGCTTAAAATTAAAATTTTCCAGAAACTGATACTGATCTGACATTCAAACTGTTTCAACGGGAAACAAAAGAAAATTATTCTTTTGAAGTTTTAAAATTATTTTCTCATGAGATTAAACTGAGCTGGTCAATGTTTTGTCAGATCATGCTTTCTAGGTTATGTCATCTTGTTTCCTGTTAGGGCCAAGCTATTTAATAATAGAGAAACTGATATTTTTTCTCCTGCTCATATTTTCTCTTATTGTTATCGGCAAAGTATATCTCACAAAACATCTTCTTTTGTCTACTCAAAGTCTGTTGAAACAGTTTCCCACTATGTGAGTGTGTGCATGTGTGTGTGTGTGTGTGTGTGAGTGTGCATGTATGGCTTTCTGGAATCCGAGTAAGAAGAAAGGATGCAGAAAGGGAGATTTGATCCATAGATTTGTAGTTTAAAATGCAAAAGCAATTTAAACTCCTTGTGAGTGCTGTGTTTAGCTTTTAGAACAGTGAAAAAAAATGAAGAAATGAATTTATGAAGAATTTCTTCCATGTGTCCCATATATACATTTTTCTCTTGGGGAAATATTTCTTCAAGTGAAAAAGTAATTATTAAAGTCATCTATTTGCATTTTGATATTTCCTCTCTTGGAGAAGGAAATGGCAACCCACTCCAGTGTTCTTGCCTGGAGAGTCCCAGGGACGGGGGAGCCTGGTGGGCTTCTGTCTATGGGGTTGCACAGGGTCGGCCACAACTGAAGCGACTCAGCAGCAGCAGCAGCAGCAGCAGCATTTCCTCTCTGGGAGAAAATAATTCTAACCTCAAGTTTTTTGGTAGGTTCTAAAGTAGGATTAGAGAATTTAACCTTCTTATTTAAACACAATTCAGAAGTTAATAATCAGAAAAAGCACTGCCAGCTCTGTAGTATCAAGTCTAACAAAAGACTTACTTATCTCTAAAACCAAATGACCATCTCAGTTTGAAAAAGTATATGTTATAGCACAGGGCACAATTATCATTAAAAAATTTTTTTTCTGTAAAGAGAATTTTATTTCAATTTTTATTTCAAAAGAATTTAAAACATACTAAAAAGTTGAAAGAACAATGTGAACACCTTCTATCCTCTACCTAGATTTAACAGTGTTAATATTTTGCCACTGTGCTTTCTCTCTCTACACATATAATTTTTTCCCCCTGAAGCATCTGAAAATGAATTACAGACATGATATTTTATCTATAACTACTTTAGCAGCATTTCTTAAAAAAGGAAATTCTCTTACAGAGCCACAATACTGTTATTATACCCAAGAATATTGACATTAATTTCCTAATGTAATCTAAATTCCATATTAAAATTTCCTTAATTGTCCACAAATGTCTTCAATAACTTTTCTTTCTCTGAAATCATGATCCAATTTGCATTTAGTCTAGAATGGTCTGTTCATCCTTCCCCCACCCCTGGCCCCTGCTATGTTATTGATGCTTTTAAAAGTCCAGGCCAGTTTTCTTATGGAATAGATTATATTCTGGAATAGTTTTGATATGCTTTTTGATAATTTATAATCACAAAAGAAGCAGCCTAAGAACTTTGTTTAGTATATTAGTAAAGAGATAGTTACCAAAGTGGTGAATATTTTCATATTAATATAGGAACCCCAAGAGATTTAGATCAGACAGAATGAATTTGGCAGGAAACATAATAGTATTTTGGGAGCAGAGTGTGTCTGAGTTTTCTGGTTTTTATATTTTCTAAAATTAAAAGAAAGGGAACGGATTTCTTTAACATGTCATCATTCTATCATGGATATGTTTAGCAAATGGCTGGGAATACTGGTTTGGGGCTTATAAGAGAAAGTATGCTTAAAGAAAGACAAACTATCTTTTCCAAAAAATATAAGAGGAGAGAACTCTTCCAAACTCATTTGATTTTAGTACCATTCTCCTGATACCAAAACCAGACAAGGACAACATAAGAAAAGAAAATTACAGGCCAATATCCCTGAAGAACATAGATGAAAAAAAATCCTCACCAAAATATTAACAAACTGAATTGAACAATACATAAAAAGGATTATACACCATGATCAGGTGGACTTTATCCCTGGGATGCAAGGATGGTTCAATATCTACAAATCAATCAAGTTGATATGCCACATTAACAAAATGAAGTATAAAAATCATAAGATTATCTCAATAGATGCAGAAAAAGCATTTGACAATATTCAACATTCATTTATGATAAAAGCTCTCAACAAAGTGGGTATAGAGGGAGTGTTGTTGTTGCTTAGTCACCAAGTTGTGTCTGACTCTTTTGTGACCCCATGTAGGGGTAGCCCACCAGGTTCCTCTGTTCATGGGATCTCCCAGGTAAGAGTACTGGAGTGGGTTGCCATTTCCTTCTCCAGGGGAACTTCCCGACCCAGCGATGGAACCTGCATCTCTTGAATTGGCACGTGGATTCTTTACCACTGAGCCACTGGGGAAACCCATAGAGGGAATGCAACTCAATATAATAAAGGTCATAAATGACAAGCCCATGTGCAACATAATACTCAGTGGTGAAGAGCTGGAAGCTTTTCCTCTAAGATCAGGATTAAGACACTCTCAGAACTTTTATTCAACATAGTATTGGTAGTCCTAGCCAGAACAATGAAGCAAGAAAAAGAAATCCTTTGAGAATATCTTCCTCCCCAGTCTATAGAGTTCTAAAGAATGAAAAATTGCTTAGATCTGTATAAGAGGTCAGATAGATAAGTACTTTTTCACTAATGATGCTACTTTTAAATTATCACAGCAATATGTAATAATATTTTCATGCATTGAACACTTGTTAAATGCTTTAAGTACTTCAGTTTATTTATTCCTTACCATATATCCATGAGGTAGGTACTTAACTCCTTTACAGGTGAGAAAATTAAGGATTAGGCAAGAAGGTACTTATTTCATATTTCACTTTGTACAAGCTCAAAAGTCATGCTCTTGACTACTGTTTGAGAATACAAAGTACTGTAGTCTTTAAAAATTCCCAGTAGCTTTCCCATTTCTCTTTTACATACCACTTTTCATGACCTTCACATTTTCCTCAAATTTAAATAGCTTACCTATTCTTTGGTTACTGGCTTCATTTTTTGAAATGTTAAGAAAATTCCTGAAAATATGTATTTATTAGAGATGGCAGGTCCAAGAATTTCATTGGTTCCCCATTCTTCAGCTGAGGTTGGGAGTAAACTTCGTCGAGAAAATGGGTCAAGATGGTAACTATTTTGTTACTTAAGCAAACGGTAAAGATTCACTCATTGAAACATACAGGTATTTATATAATTGTTGTATTTATAGGAATCATGATTGTCTATTATTTCTTCTCTATGTTGTATGAGAAACATGGTGATCTGACTTAACGTGAATCCAACTGTGGTTTAGTGTGTTTGAATACAGACTGCACAGAGAAGAGCTTCCCGCAGGGGGCCAACTCTGCACTAGCTATAGTCCCCATATTCTGGCAAGCTTCCTTAAGTGAAGTGCCTCTAAGAAATAGACTGCGTTTGTTTTCCTACTGCCTACTTCCCAGGCACGCTAACATACCTTTCTCCTTAGTGCTGTTTGTCCAAACCCTATTTGAGATTATTGTATCAGCAAAGCATAGTTTTGGGGAAGGAAGATGGCTTTTCTGACCCTCAATTTAAATTCAATAGGACCTGTGAAAATTAATCTCTTCAAGTGTCAGAAAGGAAGAAAGTATGCCTGACTACCTAAGAATGAAGTTATGATTCTCTAGTTGAAAATTACTTGATGAAACCCACAGTGTGGGGAGGCTTTACTAAGAAAAATAAGCCTAGAAGTAAACCTAGAAGGGACCCCAGAAAGTCATTTCACAACTGTCTCTGGTATATTAGTGTCTTAACCACATCAGTACCATGACTGTCTGCTCTCTTTATGAAGAGATCTTCATATATGTATACTCCATAACTCACTTGCTCATTTCAATATCTTAGGAACCAAACCAACTAACATTATGCTTTGTTGGATTAGTCTATGGGCTTTTGTGTTTACTCATCCGTGGATGTTGGAAACTGACAGTGGACAGGGAAAACACAGTCTCTGGCTGAGGTCAGACGTGATGTAAGGACAAAGAAGTTGGATTAGGTAGCTCTCTCACATGAACAGAAGCAATAGAAAAGTCACTAACATTTTCTCAATACTGATACATATATTGATGCATTGGCTCACTTAATCCTCAAATACTATCATTTTACAAATGAAGAGACTGGCTTAGGGAGTTTAAGTGACTCGATCAAGATCAACCTACTACTGAGTGACACAGCCAAGAGTCTAATGTAGGGCTACTTGATCCAAAGTACCTCTTCTTGACTACTCTACATGTGTATGTCTATTTCTAATATGACTGTGTGACATAATTATAGGATGGAATTTTGCAAAAGCATCACTAGTTCTTTGCCCACATAACCAGAAGAAATAATAGTTCAAGCACAGCTGCTACAAATTTTGATTTACTTGACTAGCTGTTATATTAGCCAGCAAGATAGTTAAGTTCCCTAAATTATGTTGTTGTTCTTTATTCGCTAATCATGTCCAACTCTTTTGTGACCCTATGGACTGTAGCCCACTATGTCCTTGGGGTTTTCCAGGTAAGAATACTGGAGTGGGTTTTCATTTGCCTCTTCTGGGGGTCTTCCCAACCCCAGGATTGAACCTGCATCTCTGCATTGGCAGGTGGATTCTTTATTGCTGAGCCAAAAGGGAAAATCTAGAACTGGTTAATTTTTCTCTGCTTATGCATAAATATGATCTAATATCCTCTATAATGGACTCATAAGATCAGAGGGAAAAAGAAAAGATGGATACAAATACTTTTTGGAATTAGCGAAGAATCAACATAACTAGAGGGGCTTCTCTAGTGGTCCAGTGGTTAAGATTCTTTGCTTCTGCTGCAGGAAGCGCAGGTTCCCCTAGCTAGGGAACGAAGATCCTGTCTGCCTCACAGCGAAGCCAAAACAAACAAAAATCCCCAAAACAACAAGAAAAAAGCCCTACAAAGTGAGGACATTGTATTCTTGTAAACTTACATTTGTTCACTCAAAAGATATTTATTGAGTACTAAGAGTTGGACTGTGAAGAAGGCTGAGCACCAAAGAATTGATGCTTTTGAACTGTGGTGTTGGAGAAGACTCTTGAGAGTCCCTTGGACTGCAAGGAGATCCAACCAGTCCATTCTGAAGGAGATCAGCCCTGGGATTTCTTTGGGAGGAATGATGCTAAAGCTGAAACTCCAGTACTTTGGGCACCTCATGCGAAGAGTTGACTCATTGGAAAAGACTCTGATGCTGGGAGGGATTGGGGGCAGGAGGAGAAGGGGACGACAGAGGATGAGATGGCTGGATGGCATCACTGACTCGATGGACGTGAGTCCGAGTGAACTCCGGGAGTTGGTGATGGACAGGGAGGCCTGGCGTGCTGCGATTCATGGGGTCACAAAGAGTAGGACACGACCAAGCAACTGAACTGAACTGAACGGAAGCACACTTCTGGAGAAGGCAATGGCATCCCACTCCAGTGTTCTTGCCTGGAGAATCCCAGGGACGGAGGAGCCTGGTGGGCTGCCATCTATGGGGTTGCACAGAGTTGGACACGACTGAAGTGACTTAGAAGCAGCAGCAGCAGCAAGTTCAGTCGCTCAGCCGTGTCCGACTCTTTGCGACCCCATGAATCGCAGCACGCCAGGCCTCCCTGTCCATCACCAACTCCCGGAGTTCACTCGGACTCACGTCCATCGAGTCAGTGATGCCATCCAGCCATCTCATCCTGGGTCGTCCCCTTCTCCTCCTGCCCCCAATCCCTCCCAGCATCAGACTCTTTTCCAATGAGTCAACTCTTTGCATGAGGTGGTCAAAGTACATACTCCTAAATATCAGAGATATGGCCTATCACCTTAATAGCGAGATGATAAAGAAATGTAGTGTATGGGTACACGTATATATGCATGCAATATATTAGGTGGTAATAAGTTCTACAGAAAAATAAAGCAGGATAAGTGGTGAGTAGTTCATTACTATATAGTGTGACTGGGAAAGACCTTGCTGATAAAGTAACACTTGAGTGGATCCCTGAGGAAAATGAGCAAGCCAGTTGTATGACTTTGAGGAGCATAAGTGCCAGTAGTGGGAATAGCAAAAGCAAAATCTCTAAAGGGGAACCTTGCTTCCAGGGAAGAGCATAGAGAGTAGAATGAATGGAGGGGAGAGAGTAAATTATGAAAAAATACCCCCAATATTGTTCTCTTATCCAAGTGCATCATCTTGTACTTTGTAAAATGTTAGATAATAATGTTAGTAAGGGAACTTTGCCTTAGTCCTGACTTTGTTGGAACTATTTCTAGTCTTTCCTCATCATTCATTATCCTGGCTTTTGGATTCAGATAGATGTATAAACAAAATACCCATGTGTTAAATTGTCTATTGCTACATAAGCAGCTATAAAAAATTCAGTGACTTAAAACATTAATTATTTTATTATCTCATGTTTCTGTTGACTGGACTTGACTCGGCATTTTTCTGCTTAATAATATGTCATTTGGGGCTACAGTTGTCTTGGGGTTTGACTAGGTTGGAGCTTCCAAGATGGCTCACCCATATGTGTGCCATTTGGTGTCGAGTTTTCTGGGAGCTCAGCTGGGGCTGTAGACCAGAATATCTTAGCTCTCATTTTGGTCTTTCTGTATAGCTTGAGCTTCATAGCATTGATAGAGAGGTTCTAAGAGGAAGAAAATCCGGGGCTCTGATGTACCAGAAAACCATCACTTTACTCTCTTAGTCTAGACAGTCATAGGACCAGTTCAGATTCAAGGGTTGAGGAATAACTACCTCTTGATGGTGGAGTAACATATTTATACAGGAAGGGAGGGATTGTATCACCAAGCTATTGTATCATCAATTCCCTATTTTATTGTTGTTATTATTTAAATCAAACTTTAATTATTAAATTTTATAATGTTTTTAAATCTCCATGAAGGTGATCATATTGTTTTCCTCCTTAGACATATTAATGTGATGTTTTATTAATACATTTTCTAATCTTGAACTATTCTTAAATACTTGGAATAAACCTCTCTGTACATGGCTTTATCTGTATGACTCTTTGTGAGGTCCTTAGCTTCTGTGATCTGAATCAGATGTATGGAGTCTTCTAAAGCCTTCAGATTATTCTTTTCTGCACTATTTTATATTCATGGGATTAAGTTCTTTTCCTTTTTAGATGTATCCCTCATCTTCAAGAATTATATTTTTGTTGGCAGTTTTTGAGACCTGTCATAACTGGGCTCTGTCTTCTCAGCTTCTAAATATTTCCTTCCTTTGTTTCTTCTGTGAATTCTGCTCTTTTTTGGCATCCTTTTCAAAATATTTTGAAATCTATGCTCTTGTTTTACTGAAAATACAGTTTGTATTTTTGTTTTCCATTTTTTTCTTTTGGATGGTTTTCAGAAAGAGGATAAAATTGAATTTATGCAGTAACAATCATATCAGAAGTCCCAATGAAAATACTATTATTTTTACAGAGCTAAATATCAAGATATTAAATTGATTTTCACAGACTCAATAGGCATTTTAGAGTTGAAATTGCTTGAGAAGTAAAAGATTTCAATATTTTGGGGGACAGGGATAAGATTATTACAAGTTAATTATTTATCTTTTTTTAGTAGCAAATACAACCCTCTCCTGGAAAGCTAGAGGTAATTTATATTGTTCCAAGGGAAAACTTCTCCTCCATCAACGTCCAACTATAGTTTAAAAAATACCAATGATAGTTGTATAAGTGAAAGAGGTTACGTGATAGCTTGATGCAATTGGGAAAAAATGCTTTTCCTTGGAGATTGATCCCAATCACTTTCAAAACTGTGATGGGGTTGAGGGGCTGAGGAACAAGACTGGGAGTTAGTGAGAGGTCCCAGGGTGGGGGGATGGGATAAGGGTGAGCTAACTTCAGAAGTCAGAGAATGCTAGGGAAATCAGGAAAAATACAAACAAAATCTTCTAAACAACAAACTTCTGGATCTATCCCAGTAGGGACTAACTGCGCTTATTAACTGTTCTGTGAATTTGGTATGGAGTAGGCCCTGAATTTTCGCTAGGCAGTAAATTGTTTGAGGTATATTATCAACAGTAAACAGTACAATTACAATTATGTCTTTAGAATAGAGTGTTTTAATATCCAAATGTCTTTGTGGTGAGTCTTTTTAAGGTCATAAAAATGGATTTACATGCTTGGTTAGAAACAATTCTTCTGGTGCTGCAGCTGGGTGATCTGGACTCTGGAGACCACCCCCCGCTCCCCACACCTGCTGCTGAAGTAACGCCAACAGTTCTGAGGCATTTCCACCCGTAAAAGGAACGAGCAGGCCGGATGCCCAAGCTGTAGGACACAGAGCAGAGACCTCTGCTTATGCACATGTGAAGGAACGAATAAGGACTAACTGCCTTCTTAGAGATGCAGTCCAGGGAAAGGGGATGTGTTAGCTTTGGCGTGCTGTCATTGTGCTTTGTGTCTCATTACATTTTACATCATTCTACACTTAAGGAGCATTTAATAAATAAAGTGATTTATACTAATAAGAAACAATAACTTTTGATAGTACTTTCCAGCACACAAAATGCTTTCATGTACATTATATAATTTATAATTTCTTAAGGATGTTTGGCTAATACAGATTAGTTGCCTAGGGATCTCTGTAATATTAATGCTATCAAGTAGACAAATTACTTCCTAGATACCTGGTTTCAAGGTAAAATTACATGTTGGAGAGAGTTGTGGTGGTCATAATTTGCTTAACAAGTCTTTTTAGAGACTCTCAGGGTAGAGTAAAATTGGACTATGAAATGAGACTATAGAAACATTTAAAAGGCTTTATGGATAAGACTATCTTTTCTTAAAAACAAATAAAACATGTTGAAGTCATCTTGTAGGAATGAGACAATATTAATCTGGAAAAGCAGAGTTGTGTAAGAGCAATACCTTCCTTTTTTTTTTCTCCCATAGTAGAGTTGGGGTTTTTCTGTTTCCATGTCTCTCTAACTCTTTTACACACACACACACACACACACACACACACACACACCCCAGTCAAGATCAATAATGAACTGGATTGTACTTATTTTAGTCTTTCAGAGGTGTCCATGAAATTAAAGATTGGAATGTTCATATTGTAAACACTGCTTCCAGCATTGAGCTGATAAAATAGGTACAGAAGTTAGCTTCTGTGAATATTTCACAACTTTCCTACGAAACTCGGCAGACAGTAATCTCCTTGTGAGGAAAACTCTGATCTGGGGGTGACAGTATGGGGCTTCTGGGCAATAAGCAACTCACTGAATATGCTCCACCCTCCCCTCCCTCTATGCACTTCTGTGGATCACCTAGGATGACGGGCAGAAGAGGGCAAGTGTCAAAACTTATGTGCAAATGCACAACTTGGATGGAGATGATCTGTAACACTGAGGAGGAGTCTATGTCAATGCTGGGAGCTCTATGCAGGCAAGATGCAGTGGGGCCTTAGAGACAGCAGGACCACAGGATCTCTTTCTTACACTAATAGGTCCTGCTCTAGCAATAGTCTAGATGGCTGACCCAAATTTCCTATTTTTCACTATACCCAGCAGCATTGACGAGACTTGGAGGAAGTACCTCCAAGATGGAACATCTTCACAAATGGCTTTTAGCTGTGAAGAGCTTCCCTGGTGGCTCAGATGGTAAAGAATCCACCTGCAGTAGAGGAGACCCAGCTTTGATCCCTAGGTTGGGAAGATCCCCTGGAGAAGGGAATGGCAACTCACGCCAGCATTCTGTCCTGGAGAATTCCATGGACAGAGGAGCTGGGCAGGCTACAGTCCACGGGGTTGCAAAGAGTCAGACACAACTGAGTGACTAACACACTTTCTCCTTGAGAATCAGAACTAACCTCTACTCATCTACCCACAAGCCTTAAATTCTTTTCTTCAATCTTTTCATTTGTCATGCAACAATGATAGATGAGCTCAAAGCAGGAGGAGCTAGTCTATGCCCTTTCTTCTCCTTTTCTTACCTCCTTTGTGTTCTCCAGATACACAGAGGTGAAGTGAGCAAGAAATAACAAGACACCTTGTAAAGAAGTTACATGTCTTTGTCTTTGTTCTCTTGACCTTCAGACCTAACACTTCAGGCTGCTCCCCTTATGAAGTAGGTTCATTCATAATGAAATAATCTCAGATTCTTTGAAGGGGAAGATGCCAAAACTGCTTTGGAAGTTGTACAGCGATGTCCTATTCGAACCCGTCTAGTCTAAACCCCTCATTTTGTAGTTTAAGATGATGATCTATTTAGGCATGTCCACCAGGCATGTATAATGTGATTTTTATCCTTGAGACATCCATTTGTGTTCTTGACACTGGAAAAGGTGCTACATCTTTTATCACCATACTCTGGTGTTGGAAATATAATCAGCACTTATAATCTAGTGCTTACTATAAGCCCAGTTGTGATGGAGGATAGAGCCTTGCCTCACTAGGAGGAGTAGCCTGGCAGAAGGGGATAAAAACAGTTATTTTAAAAATTAAACTTAATTGAAGTACAGTTGATTTACAATGTTGTGTTAATTTCCTGTCTAGCAAAATGATTCAGTTCCTTTCAGATTCCTTTCCCTTATAGATTATTGCAAGATATGGAGTACAGTTCCCTGTGCTATACAATAGATTCTTATTTATTTTATATACAGTAGTGTGTATATGTTAATTCCAATTTCCTGATTTATCCCTGCTTCACCTCTTTCTTTTTTGGTAACCATAAATTTGTTTTCTATATCTGTGAGTCTAATTGTGCTTTGTAAGTAAATTCATTTGTGTCTTTTTTTTTTAGATTGCGCATATAAGTGATATTATACAATATTTTTCTTTCTCTTTCTGTCTAACTTAGTATGATAATCTCTAGTTTCATCCATGTTGCTTCACATGGCATTATTTCATTCTTTTTTATGGCTGAATAACATTCCATTGTATATATATACCACTTCTTCTTTATCTGTTCATCTATCAGTGGACATTTAGGTTGCTTCCACATCTTGGCTATCAGAAGCAGTGGGAAGTAGCTGTTTTATAGGAGGCATTCACACAGTTGAGAGGCAACAGATGAGGAGGAACAGGAAAGCTTAGGGATCTTATTGCCTCAAGACAGCAAGTGTAACAGTATAGTCATGTAGAGATAGGACATAATGCCAGATTCTTTAGTAAAAAAATTTAGTTCTGTTGTTTGAATTTCTATAGTTTCAGCCATTGAGTATATGTATAAAGAAGGAAGGCATTTGGGAAGTCAAGTTAAAGCCACAGTCTTTTATAATTCCGGACCATTTGGATTTTTGCTAAGGTCTCTTTCTTGTGCTATGTGCCCATCTGATCCAATGGACCAGGCCAGAATCCAGGCAGGTTCTGTTTTCAAACAGGACCTCTCTTGAGGAGTGAGAACGAGTGACCTAGTCAGAGGCTGGAGAGAATAGGAATTTCCTGTGCTAGTCTTCATCCCTAGAACTAAGAATCTTTTTGTCTCTGTTGCCGCTACTGCTCCTAAGTCGCTTCAGTCATGTCCGACTCTGTGCGACCCCATAGCCAGCTCACCAAGCTCCCCCCGTGCCTGGGATTCTCCAGGCAAGAACACTGGAGTGGGTTGCCATTTCCTTCTCCATCCTGTCTCTGTTACTTGATGTTAAAATGAGGGAAAAAAAGGAGAAATTTAGAAATTAATAGAAGAGGATCATTCTATGTACCCAAGAAATCCTAATGGATCCTAGTGGAAAAATTACCAAGGATTTGGGGCTAGAAGAACCTTGTCCTTGAAGAATCACAGAGAAAAATCTCACTTAATTTTCCTTTTCCATACATTTGAAAGACATTGCTCAGGGGTAGACTTGCATTCTTCCTCCTGAATCACTGATTAATTCACCAAGGAAGAAATATGCAGCTCTTCCTTGTTCCTTTTGCATTATGGTATAATTTCCATAACTATATTTCTATGATTCTCACATATACCATTTAAATATCGCTAAAGTCATTTTTCCTTACTAAAAGATGAAATTTAAATAATATTAGCAACAAATTTTGCTTATCAAATTAAAGCTGCTTGTCAAATTAATATGCCACTGCCAGTCTCTTAGAAGATATGCATTCCCTTTCCTGCAGAATTTACCAAATAGAGGTACTTCGGGGGTTGGGGGGAACTCTTGGCACATGTCAAAGAAAGTTTAGAGTCCTTTAAAAAAAAAGTAGGAGAATATGGAAAGACTAAACAAGAACAAAACAATCTCTATGAGGCTCTTTCTTGAGTATGTCATATATTTTTTCAATAGCTGATTATTGATTTTAAGAATCATGAAAATAAAAATGTGCATTAAATCCTCTGAAGTCACCATTTTCAGTTAGTTTATTTAGAGGTGGTTGGTGCCCATTTACAAAGACATAGAACAGTGCTAACAATTTTTAATAGACAAATGGATCATTCTGTGGGTTGATTCTTCTCTTTTGCAAAATGCTTTACCTGGAGCTCTTTTTCTTTGGGCCTTGAGTGATTTTCAGGGTCTGTGGGAGTAACCAGATGTTGGCTGTAAAAGTAGGGCTAAGTGTCTCTGTCAGTGGAACAGAAATTCTCTTCCTCATTTCATGGGAACAGGCCTCTAAAATGTTGGTGACATGGCAAAAGATAGGGAAGCTGAAGTAGTGATTTTAGATATCAAAACTATGTAGGTTTACTGGCTCCTTGTGACACCAAATGCAAATAAAGTGTATTTTTTCAAATATGTGCAAAAGTTAGGTTTTTGGGTTAGTTGCTCTGTTGTGTCCAACTCTTTGTGACCCCATGGATTGTAGCCCACCAGGCTCCTCTGTCCATGGAATTCTCCAAGAATGAATACTGGAGTGAGTTGCCGTTCCCTTGTCCAGGGAATCTTCCCAACTCAGGAATCAAACCTGGGCCTCCCACATTTCAGGCAGATTCTTTACCATCTAAGCCACCAGGGAAGCCCCCAAGTGTTGTGTGGATGTTTTGAAAGCTATACATCTATTAATCTATATTCCTAACCCTCTTTCACTCCTTCCCCACCACCACAACCTCCCACACTTGCATATCAGTTGAAATTTTGGAAATCTCTTAAGGACCCACATATATAAATAAACACAAAGTGAAGTAATTTCTTTTACTGTGTAAATTATGAGACTTAAGGTTAATTGATGATGTGGTAGGGTCCCCAATAACCCATGGTCTCTTGAAGGCACACTTCAGGCTTTGTTCAAAGCTTGGAGCTTAAAATTTCTTCCTGTGTCCAGAAAAATCTAGATTACTCTGGAACAGAATGTCTTTTGTGAAACTGGGGTTCAATCTTTGGTAATTGGTGAGGTCATTAAATAGGATGTTGGTCTGATGTACACTCTTCTAGAGAAGCTTTTAATGTACTCACTGGTAGGAAGCGAGTGCAGCCTAAAAAATGCTTCAGGATGATTTGTAATCTACTACATTCTAAATCCTAGTAAGACTAGCATATCTGTTACAATGATAGAGTGTTCAGTGCTATAAAATACAGTGATCTATGGTAGCCACTGGGACCAATATATCTCCTGTAATACCAAAGAATGTGTCAATCTAAGGACACATTAATTTCCCTAACAACAAAGAAAAAAGCCTCAAAGATAGAGGTGATCAAAAACATTATTTAGTCTAGATTTCTACATCCTGTTAGGGTTGACTGCACCTAACCATGTTGATGAGATACTCTTTACTACTGAAAAAATGACAAAAGCTACTTACTGGGTGCTAGCTAAAGATTCAAAATGAAAGTTGTTTGTGATTTCCTTGAAGTGAACTCATGAGAAGTGGCCTATTAAAAATGAGGAAAGAATAGTCAAATGTCTGTGAAAGGAGTTGAAAAGATCTGGGAATACTGTCTGAGGACAAAAGGGATGAAAATTTCCTTGGTTTTCAAATATGTTAAAAGCCATTATTCTGAGGATGAAAATAAAGGTTGACCCATCTTTTATAACTTGAGAGGAAATGGCTTTCATCTACAGCCTAAAAGATTCAGTTTATCTAAGGGGAGGACTCGGTAGGGAGAGTTATTAGGAGGGTAAGTGAACGAAATGAAGGGAACAACCTCTACAGCAAAGTTTATGCCTGATGTTGACACTTAAGATTTAACATTCACTCTGTCTCTTGTGGGCTTCCCTAGTGGCTGAGTGGTAAAGACTCTGCCTGCCGCTGCAGGAGATGTGGGTTTGATCCCTGGGTCAGGAAGGTCCCCTGGAAAAGGAAATGAAAACCTACGCCAGTATTCTTGCCTGGAAAATCCATGGACGGAGGAGCCTGGTGGGCTAAAGTCCATGGGGTCACAAAAGAGGTGGATATGGTTCAGCAACTAGACAACAACATCAACTCTGTTTCTTGTGAAAAGTTTGGTTAAAAACATGTTTACTATTGAAAATTCTTAATGCTAGTATTTACTAGCTTGAACTATTGTAAATTTCATATGAAATTTATTTTAGTTGAAGAAAGAAGCACTTAAGGCTCAGAGTGCAAGTTTATCCAATAAGAGCAGAGAGGAGAATTGAGAAAGAGCATAACTATTTTTTTCCAAATAACTTTTCTTATAACAAGTATAATGTGCCCCATTATTGATATGTATGTTCATGACTTTTCTTATCAGCTGAAAATTAGTATACTTTCTACTGAATGGTGACATTTTATAAACATCATTCACAATTTTTAGGAAGTTTATACCTGGTATGCATTAAGGAGATTCTTGACTTATTGCTTTTCTCTTTATTAATCTAATTACTTGAAAAAAGTTTTACAGTACATATTTTAGGGAATTAAATTTTTCTTTTTGCCTCTAGGATATAGCATCCAAAACAACAAGAGATAGAACAGAAATCCTTAATATAATTAGGAAAAACAATTTTTGCCTAGTGAAATCACTCAACTCACAAGTTTGAAATTTGGCTTAAAGCAAAAGCTTTTGGATTTTTTCCCCTAGAAGAATAAAATTGTTTTAGAAAGTTTTAAGCAAACCCAATACATTACCTTTTTTTTTTTTTGGCCTTGCCATGCAGCATGCAGGATCTTAGATATTGAACCCATGCCACCAGCATTGGAAGCAGTGTCTCAACCACTGGACCACAGGAGGAGTCCCCCCAAGACACTATTTCTGAATGAATGATCGTGATGTTTAGGATGTATAGGATGAGCGAGGACCAAATTTTAATGTAGAAAATTATCCTGACAGTTCACATGGGGTGCTGACTTCAGTATAATGCAGTGGTTAAAACTGTGGGATTGTTGGATGTCACTCATTTCATTCAGTCAGTCATTCAGCAGGCATTTCTGGTGTCCATTGTATTGCAGGCTAATTCCAGGCACTGGGGACATAAGAATAAATGAGGCAGAAAGAACCTTGCCTTCATGAAATATACATTCTACAGTGAGACAAGCAATGGATAAATGAATAAACAAGTAACATAATTACTATAGAGAAAATAAATAGGTGTTGAAATGGTGGTCAATTAAATCAGGGTGCTTTGGTTTAGCCTCCTGAGGAGTTAATATTTGAGCTGACAGATTTTAACCCCAATTCTGCCACTTCCTGGTCCTGTGACATTGGACTGATTACTTCTCTGACTTCCAATTTTCTTCTCTATGACATGAAGATATTACTACCAGAGAAAATATGAGGCTTAAAGAAGACAGCAAAGTAAAGGGCTTGGTGCATATTAAATAATAGCTAACTAACATTAATTAAGTACTATTTTGGGCTTCCCAGGTGGCACAGTGGTAAAAATCTGCCTGCTGATGCAAGAGACACAAGAGAGGTGAGTTCAGTCCCTGGGTTGGGATGATCCCCTGGAGGAGGAAATGGCAACCCACTCCAGTATCCTTGCCTGGAAAACTCCATGAACAGAGAAGCCTGGTGGGCTACAGTCCATGGGGTCTCAAAGAGTCAGACAAAACTGAGCAACTGAACACCCACAGACACAATTACTATTTTATTAATAAACCATAAATATTATTCCAAGAGGATTATGAAGCAATTTTTTTTTCATTATGATACATTCTGCTCAGGCTACACAGAGAATTGTTTCTCTCTTGTTGGCAAGTTGAATTGCATTCTGAAGCCTGGCTGACTGATTTATATGTATTAAAACAGTGAGAGACTTGAAAGAGGTCCCCACTGGCAGGAGTGCTGGTCATTGTCCAGGTAAGGGTGCCTAAGTCCCAGTTACCAAATTTCTGTCTCTCCCTGACTTTACATCCTGTCTTTTTCAGAAACCAGATTCTAGCCCAAGTAAAAGCTTTTTTAGACTCCGAGAAATGGAATTTTAGGCAACTTTCCATTTTTGTTTTTTTTCCCCTTCGTTTTCTCCAAATATTAGGTCAAAGCACGAAGAAGAACAGAAGATCTGCAGAGGGGAAACAGATGTTTATGTTCATTTCACAATCACAGGGCTGGATAGATATGGAAGAGCAAGAACTGCGTCCAGGAGAGAGCTGTACCCAAACCTCCCCAAGGATCCCAGGCTCTTTCCTGTGTTTTAAAACTCCTTTGCTTCTTCCCATGACAGTAGGTGTTCTCTAAGCTTTCCTCAGTGCCCACTCTGAAGGTCTCACAGTCTTGCTGACTATTGTTTTGTATACAGCAGGCTCAGTGAAAGGCGATTCATGCTTCGCAGCTTTGCCAATCACGCCTGAGGCTTTGCTTTCAGCAGCTGGTGCTTGGTGCACCCAAATTTCCCTAATGAGTCTTCTTTCCGCTCCATTTTACAACTCCCACTCTTCTCTGTTGTGAGTCTCTGAGGCTTTTCCCTTTCCTCCCAGGCATCCCTCCTACCCCCGCCCCCCGCCACTTTCTGATTTTCATCCTTGTGAATTCTTTCTTCCAAGGTCTCTGTATGTCCCAGCTATGGGCACAGATCTTTTTATAAAGGACTGTTTCCTCATTTAGGAATTTGCTAGCTGTTTCTGAAAGGCTCTAAAGACCTCTTCTGTCTTATACAATTTCTCCTGTTAGAAACTAAGTCAAGAAATGATATATACATGTACTTATTTTCAACTAGCTTTTTACTGATTGAAAGTGTGAAAGTGAAAGTGTTAGTCTCTCAGTCTTGTCTGACTGTTTGCAACCCCATGGACTGTAAGCCCACCAGGCTTCTCTGTCCATGGAATTCTCCAGGCAGGAATACTGGAGTGGGTTGCCATGCCCTTCTCCAAGAGGTCTTCCTGACTCAGGGATCAAAACCTGGTTTCCTGCATTGCAGGCAAATTGCTTACTGTCTGAGCCACCAGGGAAGCCCTTTCAATGATTGATGGTTGGCTATAGAATTTTTCTCATAACTTGATTTTTAGGTATCTTTATAGCATAAAGAAGGATTTTCTGAATGTTCTAAATTATATTAGATTGAACTATATGAACTTATGATACCCAAATGGTTTTGAACTACAAAATGATAATTTCATATATTTACCTAATAAGAAATTCTTAGGATGCTTGTTGAAATTTATATTTACAGCTCTTTCTCTGGTATAGAAGTTCTGGCATGGACCAAAGAAATCTGCATTTTTTTTCCTTTTTAAATTGAAGTATAGTTTTCCTTTTTTAAAAATTGAAATATAATAGAAAATAATCTGTATATATGTATCACAAGATCTTGAATACTATTCCCTGTGTTATACAGGTAATTCTTGTTGCTTTTCCATTTTATATATAGTAGTATATATCCGTTAATCCTATACTTTTAATTTATCCCTCCCGCCACTGCCTTTCCCCTTTAGTAACCATGTTTGTTTTTTATGTCCATGAGTATGCTTCTGTTTTGTATATAGATTCATTTGTATTATTTTTTAGATTCCCTGTATAAGTGATGTCATATAATGTTTGTCTTTGTCTGTCTGACTTACTTCACTTAGTGTGTATTCTCCAGATGCACCCATGTTTGCTGCAAATGGCAATATTTCATTCTTTTTTAATGACTGAGTAATATTCCACTATGTGTATGTGTGTGTGTGTATACATACATACTATAATTACATAGTACATCTTTTCTTAAACTGATCATCTGTTGATGGGCATTTGGGTTGTTTCCATGTTTTGGCTATTGTAAACAGTGCTGCTATAAGCATTGAGGAGCATGTATCTTTTTGAATTGGACTTCATCTTTTCTGGATATATGCCAATGAGTGGGATTGCTGGATCACATGGTAGCTCTTTTTGTCCTTTTATTAAAAAACCAAAAAATAAAAAGAGCTACCATATGATCCAGCTACCATAGGAAGACCACTGATCTTCCCAGTGGTCACGTACGGTTGTGAGAGCTGGACCGTAAAGAAGGTGGAGCGCCAGAGAGCTGATGCCTTTGAACTGTGGTGCTGGAGAAGACCCCTGAGAGTCCCTTGAACAGCAAGGGGGTCAAACCAGTCAATCTTAAGGGAAGTTAACCCTGAATACTAATTGGAAGGACTGATGCTGAAGCTGAAACTTCCAGTATTTTGGTCATCTGATGCAAACAGCTGACTCATTGGAAAAGTCCCTGATGCTGGGAAAGATTGAGGGCAGAAGAAGAAGAGGGTGTCAGAGGATGAGATGGCTGGATGGCCATGCAATGGACATGAACTTCGGGAGTGGTAAGGGATAGAGAGGCCTGGCGTGCTGCAGTCCTTGGGGTCGCAAAGAGATGGACAAACTGGGCAAGTGAACAACAACAACATGGTGGGTCTATATTTAGTTTTTTTTAAGGAACCTCCGTATTGTTTTCCATAGCGGCTGCACCAGTTTGCAGAATCTGCATTTTTGACAAGCAGGTACTGGGAAAATTTGGGAAATACAGATATTTCATTTGTAGTTGAATGAGCATCTAAATATGATCCTTAGGGAAATTTATATTGTTTATGAGTTTATTGTATTTGATATAAGACATTTCAGCTTAGCAAGTGTGATGATTACTAAGTGTTCATTGAAGTCTGTTCACTCTTTCTTTGGGCATATAGCTAACTTCTCTAAGTGTGGCCTAGGGTTTAACTTCTCTCCGAAGAAATATAAAGAGATGTCATGCCTGCCACTTGCAGACCTGGCCCAGATCACCACTCCTTGCCCACCATATCCTCTCATATTCTGTCTAGATATAGAGCAACACAAAGTGCTACCCAACAGCAGAATCACATGAAGTCATATGAAGTCACATGAAGTCGTATGAAGTCACATAAAGTCTTTTGCTTCATACGCCCTATACGTAGCTATTGTTAATTTGAGAGCAACAGGCATTAGCTAGATGAGGCAAACAAAGTATTTTTAAGAAGTATGTCTAGGAAATACTCACTTCGGTCTTGGATATGGTTACTGGGTACTGAGAACTAACCAGAAACTTAATAAGCTCTTGCTGCTGCAGCTGCTGCTAAGTCACTTCAGTCATGTCCGACTCTGTGCGACCCTATAGACGGCAGCTCACCAGGCTCCCCTGTCCCTGGGATTCTCCAGGCAAGAACACTGGAGTGGGTTGCCATTTCCTTCTCCAATGCATGACAATGAAAAGTGAAGGTGAAGTCGCTCAGTCGTGTCCGACTCCTAGCGACCCCATGGACTGCAGCCTACCAGGCTCCTCTGTCCATGGAATTTTCCAGGCAAGAGTACTGGAGTGGGTTGCCATTGCCTTCTCTGAATAAGTTCTTGAGAGAACTGCATTTCCAAAGAAGCTCCAAACTTGGACTAAATGCTCTTATGACTATAAAAATAGTACTTGAGGCATGAAATTGCACAAGCAAGAGGCAGGCTGTGAAAGTTGTGTGACTCTTAAGAAAGACAGAGTCCCTGAGGCCCAATTCAGATGTGTGTCATGAAGCATAATGAAAGAGGAAGAAGAACTCCTCAGAGACCCAAGCTAGGGGAAGTTCAGAATAATGGACAAAGAAATTCCTCCTGGAAAACAACATAAGGGTCAGTTCAAGAAATGTCTCCCACTGCTAGGTCAGGGAGTCTTCCCAACATTTGCTATCTGGATTCTGTTATTGCTATATCTCTCCTATTCTTTCCTTTCCTGAAAGGGGGTTTGGGTATTTTCGTTATCTCATCTCTTCTATCATTGGCTAAGAGGTGACGGTATATATGGGGGAGATAATGAGTCTTCTACTGACCACAGGAACCGTGTCTCCATCAAATGGAAAGGACCAGGCATCACTTGCAGATGCTAGATTTCAACCTGCTTCACTGAAATATTGGACTCTGTGATCCCTCTTGAGAAAAATTTTGTTTTACACGTAGGAAAAAATGTGCAGGAATATTTGATGGCTAGAGAGTTTGATGCAAACAGAGATGGCTAGATTCCATTAAAATTCATTCTACACCCTTCTAGGCACATAGGTGGGTTTGTTTTTATTTCTCAGCTTCCCTTAGACATAGGTGTGGCCTCATGACTAAGTTATCTGCTTTGGAGTTTGACTGGAAATGGTCTGTCACTTCCAGGCCTGGGACACAAAACTTTCCATGCAAGCCTCTCCACCATGCTCTTTCTCGGTAGTCTGGTTGGATGGGAGATCTTAAGGGATGGTGGGATCACAAGATGCAAAGAACCTGGGTCCCTAAATGACTAAATGAAGGAAAGTAGCCCAACTGACATGAATACCTATTCAGGACCATAAATTAGCAAGGTGTTAATCCCTTACATGTTTGGGTCTATTTGTTAGAACAGGTTAGCATATCCTAACTAACAGTGAGTTTTTGATTAATGTGATTAGCTCTAAACCTACACACTGCTTACATTGTTTATTTACTGTTTCATGGCCTCTGCTTACTTCATCACAAGTTATTTAACCTTAGCAAATTGGTTAATAACTTTGAGACTTGGTTTCCTCATCAGTCAAATTTAGGAAAATTAATACCTCATAGGATCATTATGAGGATACAATGAATTGATGTATGAAAACATCTCAAAATATGCTCATAGCAAGGACTTTGTAAGTGTGTAGCTATTATTATTGTTGTTAGTACATATTCTAGTGGCGTTTGGGTTTGTAATTAAATAGTACCACACTGCTTGTAGGATTACACGTGGCCATAATGAAATTCAAACTGAGACGGCGAATGAGGAACATCATAAATAAAAGCTGTATTGTGAACCAATACAAAATGCTGAATGAATACACATGAATAGGTCCTTTTGTCTGGTGAGAATTAGGCACATCCAAAAAGTTGGTGGACTTCAGAGTATTCAGGAATGATGCCAGGCCAGTCAGTGATTCACAGTGGGTCCCTATTGAGTTCTCGGTGGAATTTGTCTTGACTGAGTTATACCCGGAAAATTAACTGTTTGGATTCTGCTAACTAACCAAGGGATGGCATTGATTTTTGTTTGTGGGAAAGTAAATTTTCAGCCTTATTAGAACCTGTGTCTCTACACAGAAGGCAGGACCTCTGGAGAGCCTTGTGATCTTGTGCTCAGAATTGGTGAGCAAGATGGTTTCTGTTGAGTTTTCATACCTGTCCTTTCCTCAGAGGCCTCATGTGAGTTGCCCATCTTTCTATTGCCTTTGTGGAATAGGCCAACTACATTCCAAAACAAAGATATCCAATGTACTGGGCCATTGCTGAGCCAAGATTTCTCTTTGCCCCACCACAAGAGGGAGTGATGGCAGATTCTGAAAATGCCATCCTGGAAATGAAGTACTGATTACCTGAAGCCCAACTCTGTTGGGCAATCAGTAGTAAACTTTATGAAGGGTTTCTTAGCTTGGGCAGTGAAAGGAGCCAGGCTGTGTGGAACTAAAAGTCTTGGTCACAGGGAGTCTGTCCACTGAAGCCTGAATTGGTCACAGGCCTTGGTGTGTTGCCAGCTAAATCTGGAATGCAGGAGGGTTATGAACTGCAGATGTAGTTTCTAATCCCTGGAGCATGACTTTTCTTGGGTCGCTATGGTCACAGATACTTAATTCTCTTTTTCCCTCTTCTATTCTTTCTTAGTCCTAAGAGGTGAAGCTCACAGTTTACTCCTCTGCAGTATGCTTTGGCTTTCCGAGTATAATTTCCACCCCTGAGCCTCTGAATGTGCGTGTGCTCATAGGCATCACAGTGTAGACTGTGGAAGGAACTATCTGTACAATTCCTGTTACTGTACCTTTGATGTGGCCTCCAAGAGTCCAGAAAAAGATCACTCATGGCACTGTGACCCTGCCTCACGAAGAGATATTGGAGAGTGGAATACCTATCAGATATTGGGCTTTTGAGCATCATGTTGGAGTTTTGAACAGAGAGATTTGACTGGCCCATTCTTGTCTCCTCTTTCACACACTTCTTTTATATTTTTGCCTAAGGTTAAAAGCCTGCTGATTTATTTCATAGTCCCATTAGAGGTGTTTTAGGTTTTCTTTTGGCTTACAAAAAATGAAATCTCATCCATTCTCCAGAGACTCGCAGGTATCTTTGGAAAGAACAAAAGAGAAACTCTTGAGTAAATATGCCCGAAGGGGCAGAACTGTGTCATAACACTGTATAGGCCTGGGGCTTTGTTTTATTTACTGTTTATTATTTTTTTTCCTTCTGGATTGGACATGGTTTCCTTCCAATGCTCTGGCATTAGGGTTATGATGGAGTCTACCTTGGACCAATCATCATTTAATTAGGTGGAACAAGTTTAGAATTGACTTTTAGCTCTCTGTGAAAACAACATCCTTTTACATCTCATTCAGCTGATAGAGCAACGAACTGTTTTTCCCTTTTCCACAAATTGTGTTAATTTTCTGCATAGGCAGCCCGGGTTTGCAAATAGTGACAACATAAATTTTTTAAACACAGGTGGTTTTCCTAGAGAGATGGGTGATAGGCGAAAGAGCCACAGACATGACTGATTCTCATACAGAGGATAAATGAAATGGTGAATGAGGTACGTCAGGCAGAGGCTTTAACTTGAATGGGATTCTTTTATGCCACACACATCAACAGACAAACCACAAGCATGATCCAACTCAACATACAATCTAACTAAACTAGAAATGGAAGTGTTATCCTTACGACATACGTGGTGTGAAACATTAATTGATACTACTTTATCCGTGAGATGTCTGCCACAAAACTCAAAGCTGAAGATAAGATGAAGCCAGGATGGGAGAAGAAATGTGGTTATTCTGTGGTAAGCTGTGAAATCTCTAAATGTTGTTAGGACACCTAGAGTCATCACTGGGAGTAGGAAACAGTGCCTAAAGATGTTTCTCAGGCACATCTGCGGACTTTTTAATCTTCCTTTAACTGCCCCCAGTTTTTAGACCTAGCTCTTAGTTGAACTTGGAGTTACTCTGGAACATGCTCTTTTATAAAGAACTACAAATGAGTGGGCCACTCAAAATTTATGTAAACTTTTAAATATAATGTAAATGGAGGAATTTGAGTACATCCTGTTTGTTTCCAAATGAAATTTATACACTGAATACATTGGGCTTCCCTGGTGGCTTAGTTGGTAAAGAATCTGCCTGCAATGTGGTAGACCCAGTTTTGATCTTTAGGTTGGGAAGACCCACTGGAGAAGGAAATGAAAACCCATTCCAGTATTCTTTCCTGGAGAATTCCATGGATAGAGAAGCCTGGCAGGCTACAGTTCATGCAGTTGCAAAGAGCTGGACACGACTGAGCAAATAGACATGAGATTGGCCTGTTAGATCAAGAAAATTCAATGCTGTATTATAATTCCAGTAGAGATAAAATGATTATTTAAAATGTGAACGAAATAGTTCAAAAATATAATATATTTAATAAATATTTTATATGTTTCCTTCCTAAAGAGACATCTATTGGACTGACAATGTGTTCATTTATTCATCAAAGTTTTAATGGACCAGGAATTTATCTAAGCACAGGACGAATGAGATGATTAAGACATTCTAATGCATTAATTCAGTAACTGTCTTTTGAAGAGTACACTGGATTTTGAGTTCTATTTTAGAAGATGGAGATAGAGCAGAGAACAAGACAAATCCCTTGCCCTCATGGAGTTTACATTCCAATGCAGGATAAGAATAGTAAGCAAACAAATATAAGAATAATGTCAAGTAGTATTAAATCTTATGAAGAAAGATGAAGCAGGATAAAAAGTGAAAGAGTGACTCTGTAGGCATGCGTGTTTGTGTTTGTTTGTGTGAATGCATTAAACAATGTGACCAATTGACACTGAGGGGATCTGGAGGGAATCAGGTCAGGTTGGGGGAAGAGCAAGAGCAGAACCTTCAAGGAAAGATGAAGTTTGGTGTGGCTGAAGAACATCAAGATGGCTGGTGTGGCTCGAGCAAAAATACTGCAGAGCAGAGTGTTAGAACTGGAGGTTGGAGAGATAACAGGGCCCAAGTCATGGAGTGCCTTGGACACTGTGATAAACGATGGAGTCTTAGGGTGAAGGGAGGTGATTGGTGGATTTGGGGCTGTGGGTAGTCCCTCTGTGAAAAACTGACTGGAGGGGGCCAGACTGGAAGCAGGGAACTGGGATGTGATGATAGAAGTTTGGATGAGGAATGATGGTGGCATGGATAAGAATGAAAGCAGGGGAGTGGTGAGAAGTGAGCAGGCTTGAGACGTAGTTTGAATATTGACCTGATTTGCAGTAGGAAGGGGTAATAACTAGTGGTTTGGATGGAGGGATGTGGAAGGTACTGTCAAGGGGAGAAAAGAGTTAGGGATAATACCAAAGTTGTTGTTCTGAGCAACTGGTTGGAAAATAGTAGTCATATACTTCTATTGGGAACACTAGGGGAGGAGTAGTTTGGGAGAATTAACAAAAATTCTGCTTTGGACAGGTTAAGTTTGAGACGTCTATTAGATATCCAAATTAACAGTTGGATATATGAATCTGAGTCGGGTATTTTTGTGTGTGTGTGTGGTAGAGATATACATTTCGGAGTTATCAGTGTATGCTGCTGCTAAGTCGCTTCAGTCATGTCCAACTCTATGCGACCCCATAGACTGGACTATGCAGCCCACCAGGCTCTGCCGTCCCTGGGATTCTCCAGGCAAGAACACTGGAGTGGGTTGCCATCTCCTTCTTCAGTGTATAAATAGTATTTAAGTCCATGAGACTAGATACAATCAACTTGGGCACAGATAGAGAAGACAATGGAGAGACTGAATATTAAAATATGCTGATGCATAGTGATAGGGAAGAGATGGAGAAGACAGCAGAGGAGATAGAGAATTGCCATTGAGGGGAATAAAAACTAGGAGAATGTTATATCTCAGGAACCAAGGGAGTGTTTCAAGAAGGAGAGTATAAGCCATAAGAAAAGCCTCCAAGAGACCAAGTAAGATGAAGACTGAGAGTTGGAATTTTTTTTTTTTTTTTTCCTTTTTGGCCACACTACAGCTTTTGGGATCTAAGTTCCCTGACCAGGGTTTGAACCTGGGTCCTTGGCAGTGAGAGCTTGGACTCATAACTCCTGGACCACCAAGAAAGTCCCAATAACATAGAATAGAACACTGGTTTTGACAAGACATGACCCTTTCTTTCAGGAGTTTATAGTAAGTGGCAGTGGGGAAGTAAGGAAACAAGGAAATTGCTCTCAATTATGGAAGTTGTGTTCTAGCAATGTTGACACATTTCTGGACATGGGTTGAGGAAGGAGCAAGGAATTTTCCTTGGGGAGTCAAGGAAAGCTACATTGAGCAGATGTACATTTTTTTTTTGGCAGATGTACTTTTGGATTCTGGTAGGTAGGATGGAGGGAAAAAAAACCAAGATCATAAAACTTAAAAACATTTCTTTTCTAGTTGGTTGTTGATTTTTTTACAATCGCTCATGCAAAACTAATATTTCCTCTCAAGTGAATATCCAACTACAATTACTCCACGTAGACATATTTATCAATTATCAGTAAACATGATGACGATATTATAAGGACAATATGCACATTCAATCATACCCTGTTCCATTTGGAGGACACTCTTGTAATGATATTCTTCCTGGTTGTAGCCTTTATCTTTTAATTATACTTTAATTCCTTTTCATATCTGTATTCAAGTGTGGAGACCCTATTCTTTTTTCTTATTGAAGTATAGTTGATTTAAAACATTGTGTTGATTTCTGCTATATAGCAAAGTGATTTAGTTATACATGTATATATAATTTTTTATATTCTTTTCCATTATGGTTTTTTCACAGGATATTGAATGTAATTCCCTGTGCCATGCAGTAAGACCTTGTTTATTCATTGTGTGTATAAGATTTTGTTGTTCAGTTGCTAGGTTGTGTCTGACTCTTTGTGACCCCATGGACTGACCCCATGCATGCCAGGCTTCCCCATCCTTCACTGTCTCCCAGAGTTTGCTCAGATTCATGTCCATTGAATTGGTGATGCTATCTAACCATCTCATCCCTATGCTTAATCATAGTAGCTGCTATGTACCTAATACTTACCATATGTAAGACACTGTTTAAGAACTACATGTATTAATTTATTTTGTTCTCATGACCTTAATATCTCTACTGTCCCTTTAAAAGATTCATGACAACTGAGGCACAGAGAAGTTGAGCAACTTACTTAAGGCCACACAGTAATGGCAGAGTCAATATTAGAATTGGGCTGCTCTGGCTTCAGAGCTCACTACTTTGAGCAGTATGCAGATGTGACCATACTATTATATCTTTATCTTTCTAAGATAGGTAGTTATTAGGGAAAAATCTGTGCAGCTCATGAAATTCTCCAGGCCAGAATACTGGAGTGGGTATCCTTTCCCTTCTCCAGGGGATCTTCCCAACCCAGGGATCAAACCCAGTCTCCCACATTGCAGGTGGTTTCTTTACCAGTGGAACCAGAAGGGAAGCCCTTTCACATCTCTAAGGAATAGGCTCTCTTTGACTTGAATTTTTCTGAATTCTTTGACTTCAGTTTTCCAAAGACTCAGTAAAGTAATTGCAGGTTGTCACTGCAGAATGAGCCAGAAGGACCCAGGGACTAGATATTGAATACTTCACATGGAGAAGAGATCATGAGTTCTTCTACAGTTGACTGTGGATTTTCATGTGACTGTGTCAGGGTTTACGTTCAATCAGTTCATACATGAAGAGGATGGTGGTAAAGAGAGTTAGGGTCTTTGTGGTGGAGAAGAACTCTCTACTGATGAAAATGTTCACTTCGTTGGGCTTCATATACAAAGGTGTATATGGCTCACATCTTTATTTCCCTTAAAGATGTGAGATATTGTGTACTTTAAAAAGGTACAAAGTGTAAACTTGTGAGATACTGTGTACTTAAAAAATGTACAAAATGTAAAAGCAACAATGTTTGGGAGTGCCTACTATGAGCAAAAGAACTGTACAGAACTGTACAAAGAAGATCTTCACGACCCAGATAATCATGATGGTGTGATCACTCACCTAGAGCCGGACATCCTGGAATGTGAAGTCAAGTGGGCCTTAGGAAGCATCACTACGAACAAAGCTAGTGGAGGTGATGGAATTCCAGTTGAGCTATTTCAAATCCTGAAAGATGATGCTGTGAAAGTGTTGCACTCAATATGTCAGTAAATTTGGAAAACTCAGCAGTGGCCACAGGACTGGAAAAGGTCAGTTTTCATTCCATAGAAAGGCAAGGCCAAAGAATGCTCAAACTACCACACAATTGCACTCATCTCACACGCTAGTAAAGTAATGCTCAAAATTCTCCAAACCAGCCTTCAGCAATATGTGAACCATGAACTTCCAGATGTTCAAGCTGTTTTTAGAAAAGGCAGAGGAACCAGAGATCAAATTGCCAACATCCGCTAGATCATGGAAAAAGCAAGAGAGTTCCAGAAAAACAGCTATTTCTGCTTTATTGATGATGCCAAAGCCTTTGACTGTGTGGATCACAATAAACTGTGGAAAATTCTGAAAGAGATGGGAATATCAGACCCACCTGACCTGCCTCTTGAGAAACCTATATGCAGGTCAGGAAGCAACAGTTAAAACTGGACATGGAAAAACAGTCTGGTTCCAAACAGGAAAAGGAGTATATCAAAGCTGTATATTGTCACCCTGTTATTTAACTTATATGCAGAGTACATCACGAGAAACGCTGGACTGGAAGAAACACAAGCTGGAATCAAGATTGCCGGGAGAAATATCAATCACCTCAGATATGCAGATAACACCACCCTTATGGCAGAAAGTGAAGAGGAACTAAAAAGCCTCTTGATGAAAGTGAAAGAGGAGAGTGAAAAAGTTGGCTTAAAGCTCAACATTCAGAAAACGAAGATCATGGCATCTGGTCCCATCACTTCATGGGAAATAGATGGGGAAACAGTGGAAACAGTGTCAGACTTTATTTTTTGGGGCTCCAAAATCATTGCAGATAGTGATTGCAGCCATGAAATTAAAAGACACTTACTCCTTGGAAGGAAAGTTATGACCAACCTAGACAGCATATTTAAAAGCAGAGACATTGCTTTGTCAACAAAGGTCCCTCTAGTCAAGGCTATGGTTTTTCCAATAGTCATGTATGGATATGAGCGTTGGACTATAAAGAAAGCTGAGCACCAAAGAACTGATGCTTTTGAAATATGGTATTGGAAAAGACTCTTGAGAGTCCATTCGACTGCAAGGAGATCCAACCAGTCCATCCTAAAGGAGACCTGTCCTGGGTGTTCTTTGGAAGGACTGATGTTGAAGCTGAGACTCCAGTACTTTGGCCACCTCATGTGAAGAGCTGACTCATTGGAAAAGACCCTGATGCTGGGAAAGATTGAGGGCAGGAGGAGAAGGGGATGACAGAGGATGAGATGGTTGGATGGCATCACCGATTCAATGGACATGAGTTTAGATAAACTCCGGGAGTTGGTGACGGACAGGGAGGCCTGGCGTGCTGCAGTTCATGGGGTTGCAAAGAGTCGGACATGACTGAGCGACTGAACTGAACTGAACTATGAGCAAAGTATTGCTTTGGTAATAGTGGCTGTGATATCTTGAGAGCTAAAGCAAGGAATAGCCAAAATCTAGATGCTTTAATGCTCAAATAACAGCAAGTATGTATACAATTGGAACAAAATAATTTGTTCCTGGTGAAATCTAGAGGTGGTCCAGCCTTTGTTTCCTCTCTGATGTTTTTTATAGGCCGATTTTACCTCTAAAGACAGTTTTATCCTTTTTCTTTCTGACACTGTGCTGTAATTGGTTCACCCGAAAGTTGGAGATGGGATATGTAATTTAAAAAATTATTTATTTACTTATTTTAATTTTGCTGCGTTGGTTCTTAGTTGCAGCACGTGGGATCTTTCAGTGCAGCTTGTGGGCCCTCTGGTTGTGGCATATGGGCTTAGTTGGCCACGGCATGAGGGATCTTAGCTCCCCAACCAATGAGTCCCCTTCATTGCAAGGCAGATTCTTAACGACTGGACCACCAGGGAAGTCCCATGGATATGCAATTTTTAAAATCACTCGAAACCTTGTGGGTTCTATTTTTTTTTTTTTGCTAGCAGTTTTTGAAGTCAGGTAGTCCTTTGGACTGTAAGGAGATCAAATCAGTCAATCCTAAAGGAAAGAACCCTGGCTATTCATTGGAAGGACTGATGCTGAAGGTGAAGCTCTGATACTCTGGCCACCTGATGCCAAGAACCAACTCATTGGAAAAGACCCTGGTGCTGGGAAAGATTGAGGGCAGGAGGAGAAGGGGATGACAGAGGATGAGATGGTTGGATGGCATCACTGACTCAATGGACATGAATCTGAGCAAACTCCAGGAAATAGTGAAGGACAAGGAAGCCTGGCATGCTGCAGTCCAAGAGGTCACAAAGAGCTGGACAAGACTTAGTGACTGGATGACAACAACAATCTGCCAGTTCCCTAGCCTGGCAGAAAGAGAATGTAGAATAAATAACCTTTGCTAAGATGTTTACGGTCAAGATCCTAATAATTTTCTTAAGTTGCAGACCTAATCTTACGATTAGATTTTTTTTTTCTCCTCAGGGTGAAAGTCTATCTGCACTTCTCTTCTTTCTGTTCTCATTAAAAGGTTCTTCTCTGGGCATGTATGTGTGTGTGCTTAGTTGCTCAGTCATGTCTGACTCTTTGTGACCCTATGGACTGTAGCCCACCAGGCTTGTCTGTCCATGGGATTTCCCAGGCAAGAATACTGGAGTGAGTTGCCATTCCCTTCTCCAGGGGACTTTCCCAATCCAGGGATCAAATTCAAGTCTCCCACAAGCAGATTCTTTACCGTCTGAGCCACCAGGGAAACCCTTCTCTGGGCACAGCCACTATAATTTCAGAAAAGCTTAAAGGAATTAGCGTTCAAATTTGCTCTTAATTTCCACAAATACAGAAAAACCTGCTAGAGAGTGGATACTATTTTCACCGTGGTTTTCTCCCTGTCTGCTATGTAATAGTGTCATAAATCAGGTACATCTAGCAGGAGGAGACGTAGGTGACTGTTTAGTTCTGGAAAAGAAGCTACTTCCTACAGAAAGGATTTCAAATAGCCCCACAGCAAAGCCAGCACTCAAACAGGTTTCCTGTGGGCTGTTTCCCCTCTGCTGCTCTGGACCCAAAGCCAAAGTGAAGAAGAGAAATTTCCCTATCACAAAATCTCAAATCTCTGGTAACTCAAGCTGATCTTATAGTGATCAAACAGTTCATCATATTCCAAAAAGATGTAAAATCTAGGCTATTGTAAATTGAAACATTTTATGAATTTGCTTTTAAGAAGTTTAATCGGATTTACTTTAGAGATTAAAAGAAAAATAAGAGTCAAAGTGGAAAAAATTAGATAAGCGATCACATGAGAAACTTTGGAACACTCAATATAACCAAAAGAATTAAGCTGTAACTACCAGTATCTTAACTGTCAGACCTTAAAATATTTTATGCTATATTTTGTACTTTCGGGACATATGTTGAAATAATTAAGAAATTTTATATTAATCTTTACTTTTAAAACATATTGATTAAAAACTTCTTTTAATTCAAAATACAGATTGCCTAACATATTTAAAATCTTTTTCTTCAATCTACTTCCACAGGAAAATGAAAGTACATCAGGATAGCACCAATTGTTATGGAAAAATGAATGTTCTAATGCTACTAATTTCAGCATTTCATTTATAAATGGCATGGGGTGAATATATGAGAAGTGGCAAGAACACTTCTTTCACCAGTTGTGTAACTAGTGGGTTTTTGTTTTTTTTTTTTTTTGTAAAAGAGAATTGTGACGCACCACATTGTTAATCAGCTATACCCCAATACAAAATAAAAAGGTAAAAAGAACTGTGATGCAATTGCACTACATTTTGTAATGTTCACATTAAGGAAAGTTGATGAATCTTCAGGCAAATATTAAGTAACATCTCTAGCTCCAAAGTCTAGACGGCAGGGCAGCGTATTTCCCCAGCATTATTCATTTGGTTTAAGTGGAGAAAAGGGTTACAATAAAAGAGATACACAGGTTGTTGTAACAACAGCAAAGACCTTGGTTGCTGTGACGCCCAGCTACCTGGCTTGCGCCAGGCCTGCACCCAATACTGACAGTGGAGATAAGCCAGGCCCCTCTGAAGCGGGGATGTTACCTCCCACACCTGCGACGCAGGGGTGGGTTTCCCCCTTTTCTTACCTGCGTAGTGATCGAACACAGTGGGCACGTACTCCTCGGGGAAGGCGTCGTTGGCGTAGCTCATCAGCAGGCAGGTCTTGCCCACGGCGCCGTCCCCCACCACCACACACTTGAGCATCTTTTTCTCCTCGTGGCCGCCGCAGCCGCAGCCGCTGTCATTTCCCTCCTGGCAGCTCATGCTCGCGGCTCCAGCTGCTGTGACTCTGCTGTGGTTGTTGCTTCCCCACTTCTTCCAAAGCCCATGAAGCCCGTGGCAGGCTTGAGATCACTCTGCCTCACCCAGGGTAACTGGGATCCTGCAGACTCGTCCGAGGTGGCTGGCACATGCCTTCTCACTTACCATACTGATCGGGACAGGTAACACACTGGGGAGAGTGATTAAAAGCATCTGTCCCTTTCCCCCATCAGTTCAAGTTAAGAAATCCTCATCTTCACCGAATTCTAGGGCGTTCCTGGGAGTCTAGAAATTTCAACAGCTAGAGGGTTTCACTCTGGTCCCCTGTTCTCCAAGCCTGAGGGAAGACACTGTGGAATTTTGCTAAATCTTCCCCATTTTCCACTTCACATCTAACATGGAGGAAAGCTGGGCTTTTTAAATGGAGTTTTTCCTTGCTTCCTCCAGCTTGCCGAGTGTCAGGAAATCATGGGTTTCCTGCTGCATTCCATATTAGGATCAGTGGGCTGGAGAAGGCTGCACAATGGGAGCTCTGTGTGTGTGTGTTTGTACTTCTGGGGAACGCTGCCAGGACACGGAGTGGGAAAACACTAGGGGTCCCACTGCAGACTCAAGCTGTCAGACTTCCTGTTTCATCCAGGGCTGCAGAGCCTGTTTGCCTCTGGCTGGCTGGGAAGAGGCTGACGAAAGGATGAAAACCCCGGAGTACTGTCTGCCACAGAAACACAGGGAACCACACCAGCCGTTGTAGGATAATATATGACATCATTCCTCAATGAGTCACCAGTTAAAAGCTCTGCAAATTAAAACTGGACAGTTCTTCACATACTTAAATGAGAAACCGTAAGAAATTTGTCCTGGCAATAAAGAAGAAAACCTTCGAGTTTCACTGTTTCAAAGGGAAATGTTCTTGTAGATTGTAGGTTTAAGATGTGTGATCAGGTTTATAAGCTGCCACATTTGAGCTCAACACTCATACGTGTATTCCAGACACAAACATTTTTATGGTTGTAGCACATAAGAAATCAATCAGATGTGGGATGTTTGCATCTTCTTATTAGCGAATAAACACACGTCTTGGCTCACCCTTACTTTTGGAAATGAGAGTATGTGGGACAGCTTTATTGGTTTGTTTCAGGTCTCCAAACGCTGCTTTTTCTTGAACAGTTTCATTTTTGATTTAGTCTTCTCCCTTTGGTCACCCTGGTCCTCTTCAATTACAAAGGAGCCATTGGCACCTAATTTATTTGTCTGTTGGGTCACTCAAAATGAAGCCCGTTTGAAGCACTGAGTGTGATTAATGTACTCAATCTTAGAAAAGCAGTGGAACTCTGCAAGTGTTTCTGACAAATGGGTCAAGTACGTTTTTGATGCGGAAACTGTGTGTTTCTTTGAGATTTTTGAGAATTGATTTTAAGAATTCAGATTGTCCAATTGATTTGAGGAGGTTTTTTTTTTTTTTTTTTTTTTAATCCCCAGAGGTAGGGTGAGAAGTCTGTTTTAATGAGTGGGTATAAAGAATTCTCCTGCCAATGCAGGAGATGCAAGAGATGTGGTTTGATTGTTGGGTCAGGAAGATCCCCTGGAGTAGGAAATGGCAAACCACTCTAGTATTCTTGCCTGGAAAATTCCTTGGACAGGGGAGCCTGGCGTACTATAGCCCATGGGGTTGCAAAGAGTCGAACACAACTGAGCACATGTGCACTCACTCATGCATCAATAATATATATATCCACATACCTATGTTACTGTAGAATCAATATATTCTCATATTTCTTCTGTGTTGGATTGTAGTAACATTTCCCATACTGTTCAGTGTCCCAACATTTCTTTTCTATAAGGAGATGATGTTTTGGTTAGGTTGTTGTGTTTCTACCAAATTATATTGCTATAGCAACTCTCAATGCTCAATAATTTAAAATAACATCTATTTCAATGAGGTATCACTTCACACCTGTTAGAATGGCTATCATAAAAAGTTTACAAGCAGCAAGTGTTGTAAGGAAGTGGAGAAAAAGGAACCTTTGTACAATGTTGGTGCAAATGTAAATTGGTGCTGTCACTATGAAAAACAGTATAGAATTTCCTCAAAAATGTAAAAGTAGAGTTACTATGGCGGTGGTTGTTTAGTCGCTAAGTCATGTCTGACTCTTGTGACCCCGTAGACTGTAGCCCACCAGGCTCCTGTGTCTATAGGATTTTCCAGGCAAGCATACTGGAGTGGGTTGCCATTTCCTTCTCCAGGGGATCTTCCTGACTCAGGGATTGAACCTGGGTCTCCTGCACTGCAGCAGTTTCTTTACTGACTGAGCTACCAGGGAAGCCCAAAAAAGGCCAAAGAAATATGTATAGACTTTATTTAAAAAGTAATGCTGTTGTAAAAATGGCATCAATAGACTTGTTTGACAAAGAGTTACCATCAGCTCAGTTCAGTTCAGTTCAGTTCAGTTGCTCAGTCGTTTCTGACTCTTTGCGACCCCATGAATCGCAGCATGCCAGGCCTCCTTGTCCATCACCATCTCCCGGAGTTCACTCAGACTCATGTCCATCGAGTCCGTGATGCCATCCAGCCATCTCATTCTGGGTTGTCCCCTTCTCCTCCTGCCCCCAATCCTTCCCAGCATCAGAGTCTTTTCCAATGACCACAGGAAAAACCATAGCTTGACTAGACGGATCTTAGTCGGCAAAGTAATGTCTCTGCTTTTGAATATACTGTCTGAGTTGGTCATAACTTTTCTTCCAAGGAGTAAGCGTCTTTTAATTTCATGGCTGCAATCACCATCTGCAGTGATTTTGGAGCCCCCCAAAATAAAGTCTGACACTGTTTCCACTGTTTCCCCATCTATTTCCCATGAAGTGATGGGACCAGATGCCATGATCTTCGTTTTCTGAATGTTGAGCTTTAAGCCAACTTTTTCACTCTCCTCTTTCACTTTCATCAAGAGGCTTTTTAGTTCCTCTTCACTTTCTGCCATAAGGGTGGTGTCATCTGCATATCTGAGGTGATTGATATTTCTCCCGGTAATCTTGATTCCAGCTTGTGTTTCTTCCAGTCTAGCGTTTCTCATGATGTACTCTGCATATAAGTTAAATAACAGAGTGACAATATACAGCCTTGATGTACTCCTTTTCCTATTTGGAACCAGTCTGTTGTTCCATGTCCAGTTTTAACTGCTGCTTCCTGACCTGCATATAGGTTTCTCAAGAGGCAGGTTCGGTGGTCTGGTATTCCCATCTCTTTCAGAATTTTCCAGTTTATTGTGATCCACACAGTCAAAGGCTTTGGCATCATCAATAAAGCAGAAATAGCTGTTTTTCTGGAACTCTCTTGCTTTTTCCATGATCCAGCAGATGTTGGCAATTTGATCTCTGGTTCCTCTGCCTTTTCTAAAACCAGCTTGAACATCAGGGAGTTCACGGTTCACATATTGTTGAAGCCTGGCTTGGAGAATTTTGAGCATCACTTTACTAGCATGTGAGATGAGTGCAATTGTGTGGTAGTTTGAGCATTCTTTTGCATTGCCTTTCTTTGGAATTGGAATGAAAACTGACCTTTTCCAGTCCTGTGGCCAGGGCTGAGTTTTCCAAATTTGCTGGCATATTGAGTGCAGCACTTTCACAGCATCATCTTTCAGGATTTGAAATAGCTCAACTGGAATTCCATCACCTCCCCTAGCTTTGTTTGTAGTGATGCTTTCTAAGGCCCACTTGACTTCACATTCTAAGATGTCTGGCTCTAGATTAGTGATCATATCATCATGATTGTCTGGGTCATGAAGATCTTTTTTGTACAATTCTTCCGTGTCTTCTTGCCACCTCTTCTTAATATCTTCTGCTTCTGTTAGGTCCAGACCATTTCTGTCCTTTATCGAGCCCATCTTTGCATGAAATGTTCCCTTGGTATCTCTAATTTTCTTAAAGAGATCTCTAGTCTTTCCTATTCTGTTCTTTTCCTCTATTTCTTTGCATTGATCGCTGAAGAGGGCTTTCTTATCTCTTGTTTGCTATTCTTTGGAACTCTGCATTCAGATGCTTATATCTTTCCTTTTCTCCTTTGCTTTTCACTTCTCTTCTTTTCACAGCTATTTGTAAGGCCTCCCCAGACAGCCATTTTGCTTTTTTGCATTTCTTTTCCATGGGGATGGTCTTGATCCCTGTTTCCTGTACAATGTCACGAACCTCCATCTATAGTTCATCAGGCACTCTATCTATCAGATCTAGGCCCTTAAATCTGTTTCTCACTTCCACTGTATAATCATGAGGGATTTGATTTAGGTCATACCTGAAGGGTCTAGCGGTTTTCCCTATTTTCTTCAATTTGAGTCTGAATTTGGTAATGAGGAGTTCATGATCTGAGGCACAGTCAGCTCCTGGTCTTGTTTTTGTTGACTGTATAGAGCTTCTCCATCTTTGGCTGCAAAGAATATAATCAATCTGATTTTGGTGGTGACCATCTGGTAATGTCCATGTGTAGAGTCTTTTCTTGTGTTGTCGGAAGAGGGTGTTTGCTATGACCAGTGCATTTTCTTGGCAAAACTCTATTAGTCTTTGCCCTGCTTCATTGTGTATTCCAAGGCCAAATTTGCCTGTTACTCCAGGTGTTTCTTGACTTCCTACTTTTGCATTCCAGTCCCCTATAACGAAAAGGACATCTTTTTTGGGTGTTAGTTCTAAAAGGTCTTGTAGGTCTTCATAAAACCGTTCAACTTCAGCTTCTTCAGTGTTACTGGTTGGGGCATAGACTTGGATAACTGTGATATTGAATGGTTTGCCTTGGAGACGAACAGAGATCATTCTGTCATTTTTGATATTGCATCAATTCCATTCTTTGGTATATATCTGGAAAAAAATTAAAACACTAATTGGAAAAGATACAAGTACCCCATTGCTCATAATAGTCAACATGTGGGAGCAAACCAAGTGTCCATGATCAGGTGATTAGATTAAGAAGATGTGTTTTATATATATATATGTAGTGGAATATTATTCAACCACACAAAATGAAATTCAGCCATTTGCAGCAATGTGGATGGACCTAGAGAATATTATGCTTAGTGAAATAAGTCAAAGAAAGACAAATATTGTGTGTTCACATATAGGTGGAATCTTCAAAAAATCAAATGAATGTATGTGTAGAAGAGAAGCCTTAAGTTTGTTTTCTGTTTTGTATCTTTGTTTGCAATATCATATGATATTTGTGTGGCTTACTTCACCTAGTATGATAATCTCTAGGTCCACCCACGTTGCTACAAATGGTATTATCTCATTCTTTTTATGGCTGAATAATAGTCTATTATACATTGACTCTTAAAGCTTCACTCTGGAAGTGACACTTCTGTTCATTCATTGGTCAAAGCAAGTCACGTTCCCATGCATGTGGTTAGAAGTATGATCCTACCACGTGCCAAGAAGGTGAGAACTAAATATTGATGAACAGCCTGAAAAGTTGAGATAGTTTAAACAACCAGAGATAGGTTAGTTGAGGTTAAGTAAGAAGTGTGAAAGTTGAATTTTCATGTTTAGCACCAATCTGAAATATTTGAAGGCAGCTACAACTGCATGTGATTTATAATTTTATTTTCATTTAGTTTATGTGAAACATCTGGAATATATAATAACATAAATTACAATTGTAAGCATCTGCTTACAATGTGGGAGACCTAGGTTCGATCCCTGGGTGGGGAAGATCCCTGGAGAAGGAAATGGCAACCCACTCCAGTACACTCGTCTGGAAAATCCCATGGACTGAGGAGCCTGATAGGCTACAGTCCATGGGGTCGTGAAGAGTCGGACACGACTGAGCGACTTCACTTCACTTCACTTCGATAATACATTTACAAAATAATACATTACAAAATACAGTTGTAATAATAAAATTACAGTTGGCTCAAGTGTGAAGGCAGCAGCCAAACAAAATCTGTGCAGGTAAAGGAGTGATTGATAGTGTCAAGAACTCCACCCTGAAGATGAGTAAGGTCACTTTGAGCACCATGTGATGATATGTCTGGCAGAACTTTGAGAAGGTTCTGCTTTTGACCTTGAACCTAAGATCAGCAGTAAAAGTGGCATGGAGTAAATACTCAATTCAGATGTGGAGTTCTCAAACGTGGCTGCCCAGTCTGTGTTCCTCCATTACAAATAAGCCCTGGGAAAAGATTGGGAAATCAAATTGGGTGAAATTTTGCTATATCTGTGTATAAACCTAAACAGTATGCCAGCAGACACAGATATTTAAGTCCAAGCTGATTTCCACGTGGACTACAGTTTAACAGACATTTAAGAGAGCTGAAGCAACCAATTATGGGTTTTTTACCTTTAGCTCAAAATCCAACCTGACGGATTGGATTACATGCAAAGATGGATCATGCCAATGTTGTCTTTCTCAAGTTAAACTTGTTTCATTGCTATTTAGTATTCCTCGACCACATCCCCTTCCCGGCCAAAGTGAATATTTATAGGGGAAAATGTTTATGACATCCTAGTAAAAATGGTCAAAAAAGTTAGAATTTTATTAACCTAATTATATGGATCATGTTGTCCACATGAGAATAAATCTTTTCAAACATTAAAAACTGATCTGAATCAGAATATTCAGTTCAGTTCAGTTGCTCAGTTGTGTCCGACTCTTTGTGATCCCATGAATTGTAGCACGCCAGGCCTCCCTGTCCATCACCAACTCCCAGAGTTCACTCAAACTCATGTGCATTGAGTCAGTGATGCCATCCAGCTATCTCATCCTCTGTCGTCCCCTTCTCCTCCTGCCCCCAATCCCTCCCAGCATTAGAATCAGAATATTAGAATCTTAAAAAAATAAATTTTGAGTAAATAAAAAAGTAATAAAAGTAAGTAAAAACATAAATTCAGTGTTGCTCTTATAGGTCCATGAGTCAATACAATTGTGACTACTTGTCTAGATAGAGTGATCAAGAATATACTTTAATTTCAAAGTTTATAGGTATGAGTTTAGAAGAAGTTTGAAGACCATTTGCTAAAATATTCTTTACCAGATGCCTGTACTTTAGGATCTTGGGCCATGTCAACAACTGAGTGGTGGTTTTGTAGCCATTAATTATCTGGTTTACCTCAAGCACCAAGTTACACAAACTTAACAGTACATGGTGAAATCTTGCTGGGTGATACTTCCTGCTTTTTCCAAGAGACCTTAATTCCCTGACTTCTTCTTGTCCTGTTAGCTTTGGCTTCAGATAAGTTTTCCCAAATGCCGATAGAGTATTTTTGCATAAAATTCTGATTTCTCTGATTGATTCCAGTTTTAGTCTGACTTTAATAAAAGAGCCCAGACTTTCTCCCTTGCCTTTGTTTTTTTTTTCTTTTTGTGCTTGAAACTAGAAATTATTCAGGGAAATAATGCAGTTGGGTCAGATACTCTGGTTCTGGCCTAGCCTCTACATAGGAGACTGTTAAGACTCCAGGCCTAGGAAAGTGGGATATGTGTGGTTCCCATGATTCTGGCAAGCCCAGCCCAGCCACGAGTCACTCCCATTCCAGAGAAAGCCTGTATGTGCCTGCGTGCTATGTCACTTCAGTCACGTCCAACTCTTTGTGACCCCATGGACTGTAGTGACCCTGTGAACTATAGTTTGTCAGGCTCCTCTGTCCATGGGGATTCTCCAGGCAAGAATACTATAGTGGGTTGCCATATCCTTCTTCAGGGGATCAAGAAATCGAACCCACATCTCTTACGTCTCTTGCATTGGCAGGAGGATTCCTTACCCCTGGCATCACCTGGGAAGCCCCAGAGAAAGCCCTCTGTGGGGCTAATATGAAGGTCAGGCCTCCAGAGGTGGAGAGTATGGTGTGAGGTACGAAGGCTGCATAGTTTTAGGGGATCTGACCCAAATCCCTGCCTGGGACCAAACCTCAAGGTGAATTGGAGAACTACTAAAAGTTAACAGGCTGTCCTGGGATAAGTATGGACTGGAACTGCTCCTCCCCACTTCCAGTGCCACCAGGGACCCTTCTGGATTTGTGTTTTTCAGTCTTTCAGGCTACCTGTACTCGGCCTCTGGCCAGTGTCCATGTTGTATTATATATCATGTCATAATCATATATCAGCCACATCTTTTTTATAATTCCAGAAATGGCTTTCATTTTTCTTACCTGAAGGAATTTTCTTTCTTTCCCAAATCTCTTAATTCTGATAGAAATAGATTACTTGCAGATCTAAGACAGATGGAAACTTCTTTCTGTCTTAGGAAAGAAGAGGCCACTTTGACCAATAGTGGTTGAGGTGTGTGCGTGTGTGTGTGTATGTATCTTCTGTGTTTCACTATTACATACCTTAATTCTGAAAACAATGCCTTGTTCCAGAAAGAGTCCAGTAGATAATCTAATGTTTTGGTCTCCCTCCATAGAAACTAAGAGGTTAGGGAACTTTGAAGTTCCCCCTATCCAGAAAATCTGGAGAAAGAGAACAGTTTAGAAAGAAATTTTACATTGATTCCTGGTCTTACAGACTGGAAAGATATATTTTGGAAGGTGGAGAAATTTGAGATTGAAGTGGTATTAGGTTGTTCATCCATCAAGGTCATGGAGCAGGAAATAGTTGCTGGAAATAGCCATCTTAGAGTCCAACAAAGTTCCTTGATGATTATTTCAACAGGTTAGTGATATGGGCCCAAGAAGCCCAAGGTCATTGGATCGGTCACTGTTTGAGTGAAGCAGCATCAGTATCACTGCTGTAGATTTAACTTCTGTGGGCTCTGAGCCTTGTCCTTTCTGTTGCCTTCTTTGCATGTGGGCTCTGTTGGGAGAATGAGAAAGATTGGTGTACATTTTTGGTCTCTGTTAGAAAACTTTAAATTTGACCTCTGCTTAGGATGCATTATTGTTATATAAAAAATTAATGTACATGGATTGAGGACTTGAAGTTCCTGTCAACAATAACAGGTGATACGGGATATATACAAGACATAATATATACAAGATATATTATGTACGAGGAGGCATTTTGGTTGTGCCTGGATTCAACACAAAAATGCGTCCTCCTGAGAGCCTGCAGGTTACCAGCCAACCCCTTGTAGTGAAACACTAAATGCAGAGGAAATGCAATTCTACTCTGTAGACTTAATGTATCTGTTTGTCTTTCTTTGAACACCCATGTACTAATTGATTTGTGTCAATTAGTGTGTCAGAAAATTTGTGTCAGAAAAAAAGAGACAAAAAGACTATTAAGCATGAGATGTGATCACAGCTTAAGTCTCAGATTCAGAGCTTGTGCATGACAGGGACTGAGAGGCAAGATCTGAAAACCAGCTCCCAGTGGGATAAGTGGAAAGAGAGTTAGGGGAAAGAAAACACCTTCAAACAAGTCTATAAAAATTCCCAGGAGAGAGGAAAGAAGAGAAAGTCTTCTATGATTACAATGCTAGCAACCCTGGGCACAGTATGGATGGAGTCATTATGTAGATGGACACATGGTTTTCAGGTTGACTGCCCTAGAAAACCAGTCCCTTGACAGTAAGAGTTGTTAAGATGGAGAATTCTTGTGAAGTGAGAATTCCAGACAATTTCATGCAATTTTCTTTTTTTGTTGTTTTTCTATTCACTCTTTATTGTGCCGATTTATTAAAAGTACTGCTGGTATTTTAAAAATGTTAAATAGTGGTTTCTAGTGTGCATCTATTGTTTTTGACTATATTATACTTGGTAATTATTTTGTACTTTACCTCACTTTTTGGAAAACTAAAAGAACTATAATTAATTTTGTGAGATGCATATCTCCTTTGTCTGCTCTGGAAGGCTAAAAGTAACTTCTTTTTACTTTAATTTTATATGATAAAATCATATTATTTTTACTGATGATAATGGGAAAATTGATGATATATTCAATGCTTAAAGTGGTTTTGTTTTTGTAAATTTCAAGTGTACTTTTTAATCTATCTTTATTTCACTTTTCCATATCAAAGAAAGATAATCCTTTAAAAATGCCCACACTGATGATATATTCATATCTATTCCCACACATAGCAAACTCTAAGTACCAAAAGATTTATTTCTGTTGGACTTCCATTTTTATTGTTTCAAAATCTTTCCAAATCTCAATCTCATTGAATCTGGAAGGAACTTTTTGTATTTATTAAATCCAACTTTCTAAATAATAAAGGGATTTTCTTTACAACATGGCTCACAGGCTGCACCCTTTTTGTGACTATTATTGTTCACTCTATAAACCAGCTACAGCTATTATTTACTATTCTAATAATTAAGGTGCGGTTGGCTCTGTAGTAGACATTTGTTGTTTTTCCTATCTAGGATATCTTTCCTCATTTGATGATAGCAATTTTCCTTCTGCTCTTTTTAATCCTCAGTCCAAGTTGCTCATGTGGGGCTAACCCCATGTTCTACTGCAGGAGTGGGCATGTGATCCAAGAATGGTGGGTGAATGTATGGCAAAACCAATACAGTATTGTAAAGTAAAAAAAGAAAAAGAAAGAAAAATAAAAAGAATGGTGGGTGAGAATTATCTTTAGAGCTTCAGCTGATTCTCTCTGGAAAGAGGTGCTCTTTTCCCTAAAACTTCTCTAAGAATCACATAAACTTGTTGTTGGGGCCATTATTTGCCACCAGGTGTAAAGATCCTGCCTGATGCTGATAATAATAAGGGCGATAAAGTAGTTTTTATTTTATAACTGTTTAATCCTTCCCTAAAACTTATGAGGTGAACATTATTATTATCTCCATTTCTATGATTAAAGAACTGAGGTTAAGTGAAATCAGGTGATTTGTTAGTTTCAGACAGCTAAGAAGTAGTGGATCCAGGATTCACTGGCAGCTTTCTTCTAGAGCTAAGACTTTAAACCATTATATTGATACTACAGAGAAACACAGCTGAAACAGAGAGAGAAAAACAGATTCCAGGTCACACAATTTGAGCCCTTGGATCCAGCTATTCTTAACACAGCTCTGGGTTTCCCTTTAAAATATGCCAATGCATTCCCATTTTGATTGAAAATAGCTTGGGATGTATTTCTAATATTTGCAGATGAAGGAGCCCTGGTTAGTGCCTGAAAGATGGATGGGGAAATCTTATGTAAACTATACTTTGCCATGTGGTATTTAAGACAATGCATAAAGAGAAGACTTGCTTAATAAGTCTATGCCTGTTTAACAAAGGTATGGAATGTTGGAGAAGCATTCCAGACGCATGATTACATCGAGTTGCTTTTCTGTTCAAACTTATGCTTTTGTTTTTACATGGTACTATAGACTGAATGTTTGTGTCCCCTCAAGATTTATAAGTGGAAATCTTATTCCCAATGTGATGAGGTTTGAAAGTAGGGTCTTGCAAGGTGATTAGATCATGAGGAGGAAGCCCTCATGAATGGGGTTAGTGCCCTTATTAGTGCTCTTTTATAAGAGGGCTCCCTTGCCTCTCCTACCACGTGAGGACACAGCAAGGAGACATCTGTCTATGGACCAGGAAGTGCGCTCCCACTAGACACCAAACCTATTGGAACCTTGATCTTGGACTGCCTAGCCTTCAGAACTATGAGAAATAAATTTCTGTTGTTTACAACAGTCTACTATTATATTCTAGCAGCCCAAACAGACTAAGATACATGGTTAAGAACCAGATATAAGTCACTTAAGCCCCTATTTGGGTAGACTATAAAAAAAATCCTCAATAAATAATTAATTTTTGCCTTTTAAATAAAAATAAACTAATCACATCTCTAGAACATAGTTATAAATATATAAAAAGATCTAGGGAACATAGTTGGACTCCAACTAACTTAAGCTAAAAGCCATTTATAAGTATGTAACTGAGATTTACTTGGAGAAGGCAATGGCACCCCACTCCAGTGCTCTTGCCTGGAAAATCTGATGGATGGTGAGCCCAGTAGGCTTCAGTCCATGGGGTCGCTAAGAGTTGGACACGACTAAGTGACTTCACTTTCACTTTTCACTTTCATGCATTGGAGAAGGAAATGGCAACCCACTCCAGTGTTCTTGCCTGGAGAATCCCAGGGACGGTGGAGCCTGGTGGGCTGACGTCTATGGGGTCGCACAGAGTCGGGCACGACTGAAGTGACTTAGCAGCAGCAGCAGCAGCAGCAGCAACTGAGATTTACTATTACTGGGTTTGACTAATCCAGGATTAATGTTATCAGTAAGATCCATTCTTGGCCTCCTGCTTCTGGGTTAGTTCCATCCTCAAGCTGTTGATGCACATGAAAGAGGAGAGTGAAAAATCTGACTTAAAACTCAACACTCAAGATCATGGCATCTGGACCCATCACTTCATGGCAAATAGATGAGGGAAACAATGGAAACAGAGAGAGGCTTTAGTTTCTTGGGCTCCAAAATCACTGCAGATGGTGACTGCAGCCACGAAATTAAAAGACACTTGCTCCTTGGAAGTGAAGCTATGACAAACCTAGACAGCATATTCAAAAGCAGAGACATTACTCTGCCAACAAAGGTCTGTCTAGTCAAAGCTATGGTTTTTCCAAGTAGTCATGTACAGACGTGAGAGCTGGAAAGAAAGCTGAGTGCTGAAGAATTGATGCTTTTGAACTGTAGTGTTAGAGAAGACTCTTGAGAGTCCCTTGGACTGCAAAGAGATCCAACCAGTCAATCCTAAAGGAAATCAACCGTGAATATTCACTGGAAGGACTGATGCTGAAACTCCAATACTTTGGCTACCTGATGTGAAGAGCTGACTCATTAGAAAAGACTTATGCTGGGAAAGACTGAAGGCAGGAGGAGAAGGGGATGACAGAGGATGAGATGCTTGGATGGCATCACTGACTCAATGGACATGAGTTTGAGTAAGGTCCGGGAGATGGTGAAGGACAGGGAAGCCTGGAGTGCTGTAGTCCATGGGGATGCAAAGAGTCAGACATGATTGAGCAACTGGACAACAACAGGCTCTACAAAATGGCCCCTGGCATCTCTCTGCCACTCCACGGACACGATGGAGGTAAGTTTCACTTCCTCAGTCACCCAGCCTGTTAGGGAGCAGACTGTATATCTTCGTATTTCCTTACAAGTTCCTCTCCGACTTGGGTTAAGTGAGATATGCTGATGGATTTAAGCCAATCAAGCTGCACAACTTGTGCCCATGGAATCACAAGTCTGAAAATGGAAAAGGGGAATGAGGGAGGAAACTCTAGATATTGATGTTAGGAAAAGAAGTGGAAAAAAAAAAGTAACAATGAGTACAACTGGTGGTAGTAGTAATAATGATGATGATAATAATATGACTGTGTGTGTTAGCATATATTAACATATTTAATCCTTACCACAACTCTATGCTAAGGGTACCAAAACTTCTCACCTTACAGATAGTATTGCTAAAACACAGAGATTAAGTTCACATTCCTAGGAAGTAGCAGAGCCAGGATTCCCACAAGTACTTTGGCTACAGGATGCTCTTGCCTGTATTAAGAATGAATGATTGAGTCATAGTGAGTGTCCTACGTTCAATTCTACCCACCAGTTATAATCTTTGGCCTTTTAAGAGCCCATAACATGCAGTAACATTTAGTGCTGTGCCCTACAATCCATGCCTCATTTGCTCTGTTTGCAGGGATTATATAAACCACAAGGGATAACCTATCAGTTACTGAACTCTGGTACTTCAGATCATTTTCTATATATTTATTTTTATTCTTACTGAAGATGTTGATAAAGCACTATATTTCTTAGTATATGATCTCTGCAGCTGATTCCAAGGATGCATATTAAATACTCTTCTCTCTTGTTTGTTTTCATGGCTATCTATTGCATAATAAAAAGAGGATTGGAATGGTAATCTGCAACATTATTGCTTAGATGTGTGACTATAGCCACAATTTCTTGATTTGATATAGAACAGAAGTCATTGAACCTTTTGTTTGGCTTAATTTTTGTTTTTTGTTTTTTGTTTTTTTTCCAGTAGGTTAATTGGGCACATAATAGGAGTGTCTATTTCCTCCTGCTTTGGGTACAAAAACTTATTGTCAGGTATATTGACTACCTTTGATACCACTTAAAAAAAATAAACAAAAACTAAATACAATTTTTCCCACTCTATTCCTTTCTTCGAAATGTATTTTGGATACCATATATGTTCAGAAAATCAAGCCATCATGTTCTCTATGCCATGAAAACATGAGAGATACTGTTACCAGACCAAATCAATTGGATGAATAACAACATTGCAGGAGAATAACTATATCCATTTCTAAAGTTCTTTTTTCTTCAGTTAACATTTGTCTCATATAGTTATTCCTAGTATTTCTTAAACCACTGGAATCAGTACAATGCTTAAATCTTAAATTATTCTGGACTGAAGATCTTTTTAAAAAAATGTTGAAATTCCCTTTACGTTGTTAGGGAAAGCTCCCTTCGAGTAAATGTGAACTTTGAAAATCTGGTTGATGGGATGGGATTTGTGAAGCCTGATTAGGTAAACTTTCTGTGATTTTAGATGCAGGCCTGAGTATACTGAAAGAAGCAGGTTCCATAAAATGAAGTGACAGTTCAATTGGTTTGATATAACTTTACAGAAATTTAGACTTCCCGCTGTCTTCCCTTAAGCCTTTTCTTAACCTCAGACATAATTCTACTATTGATGCTGGAATGACATAGCTCCTCTCACAGTTATGCTGGAAAAATCAAATGAGGAGTTGGAGAAGAAGAGGGCTGTTCTATGGGGCACTTGTTCTTGTTCAGTTGCACAGTTGTGTCCGACTCTTTGCGACATCATGGACTGCAGCATACCAGGCTTTCCCCTCCTTTACCACCTCCTGGAGTTTGCTCAAACTCATGTTCATCAGAGAAGGTAGTGGCAACCCACTCCAGTACTCTTGTCTGGAAAATCCCATGGGCAGAGGAGCCTGGTAGGCTGCAGTCCATGGGGTCGTTAAGAGTCAGACACGACTGAGCGACTTCACTTTCGCTTTTCACTTTCATGCATTGGAGAAGGAAATGGCAATCCACTCCAGTGTTCTTGCCTGGAGAATCCCAGGGACGGGGGAGCCTGGCAGTCGGACATGACTGAAGCGACTTAGCAGCAGCAGCATGTCCATTGAGTCAGTGATGCCATCCAACCATCTCATCCTGTCATCTCCTTCTCCTCCTGCCTTCAATCTTACCCAGCATCAGAGTCTTTTCTAGTGAGTTAGCTCTTTGCATCAGGTGGCCAAAGTATTGGAGTTTCAGCTTCAGCATCAGTCCTTCCAATAAATATTCAGGACTGATATCCTTTAGGATTGACTCGTTGGATCTCCTTACTGTCCAAGGGATGCTCCAGAGTCTTATCCAGAACTATAATTCGAAAAGATCAATTCTTCAGGGCTCAGCCTTCTTTGGCAATGGCACCCCACTCCAGTACTCTTGCCTGGAAAATCCCAGGGACGGTGGAGCCTGGTGGGCTGCCGTCTATGGGGTCGCACAGAGTTGGACACAACTGAAGCAACTTAGCAGCAGCAGCAGCAGCAGCAGCAGCAGCAGCCTTCTTTATTGTCCAGCTCTCACAGCTATACATGACTACTGGAAAAACCATAACTTTGACTATATGGACCATTGTCAGCAAAGTAATGTCTCTGCTTTTTCATATGCTGTCTAGGTTGGCCATAGCTTTGCTTCCAAGGAGCAAGCATCTTGCCTGGAGAATCCTAGGGATGGAGGAGCCTGGTGGGCTGCCGTCTCTGGGGTTGCACAGAGTCAGACACGACTGAAGCTCCTTAGCAGCAGCAGCAGCACGCACTTATTGTACTCTCTCAGTATAGTTTCTCAACAACTCTGTGAGGCAGATAATACATTTTCAGAGAGGAAATAAAGACAGTAATTCACTCTGAGTGTGATTTGTGGCAGAGCCAACATTGAAATCCAGGCTTCCATGATTTCAAAATCTTTCAACTAATGTTAATTGTTAGAAGAGTGTAGGTATTGAAGGAGAAAGAAAAGATTACTGGCTCATGAGAACCAGTCCAGCATTGCTAGTGAAGCAAAGTAGGCAGACTCTCAGCTTATTACTGAGTCAGAGAAATAGGAAAGTAAAGATTAATTAAAAATACATGTAACTTAGAGCTATGAATCTCACTGAAGTAGAATTTGTCTAAGCTTTAACACAATTATTCTTTTTATTTTACCTTTTGATTATGATATTATAAAAAGTAACATGTTACTAGGGTGAAAAAAAAATTGGAGAAGGCAATGGCACCCTACTCTTGCCTGGAAAATCCCATGGACGGAGGAGCCTGGTAGGCTGAAGTCCATGGGGTCTCGAAGAGTTGGACACGACTGAGTGACTTCACTTTGACTTTTCACTTTCATGCATTGGAGAAGGAAATGGCAACCCACGCCAGTATTCTTGCCTAGAGAATCCCAGGGATGAGGGAGCCTGGTGGGCTGCCATCTATGGGGTCGCACAGAATCAGACACGACTGAAGTGACTTAGCAGCAGCAGCAGCAGCAGCATCTTTTAATTTCATGGCTGCAGTTAATATCCACAGTGATTTTGGAGTCCAAGACTATAAACTTTATCACTGTTTCCATTGTTTCCCATCCTTTTGCCATGAAGTGATGGGACCAGATGCTATGATCCTTGTTTTTTGAATGTTGAGTTTTAAGCAAGCTTTTTCACTCTCCTCTTTCACCTTCATCATGAGGCTCTTTAGTTCCTCTTCGCTTTCTGCCATAAGGGGGTTGTCATCTGCATATCTGAGGTTATTGATATTTCTCCCAGCAGTCGTGATTCCAGCTTGTGCTTCATCCAGCCTGGGCTTTCATATGATGTATGCTACATATAAGTTAAGTAAGCAATGAGACAATATACAGCCTTGATGTACTCCTTTCCCAATTTTGTACCAGTCCATTGTTCCATGTATGGTTCTAACTGTTGCTTCTTGACCTGCATACAGGTTTCTCAGGAAGCAGGTAAGGTGGTCTGGTATTCCCATCTCTTTCAGAATTTCCCACAGTTTGTTGTGATCCACACCATCAAAGGCTTTAGTGTAGTCAATGAAGCAGGTGTTTTTCTGGAATTTTCTTGCTTTTTCTGTGATCCAATGGATGTTGGCAGTTGGTTTCTGGTTCCTCTGCCTTTTCTAAATCCAGCTTGTACCTCTGGAAGTTCTGTGTTCATGTACTGTTGAAGCCTAGCTTGAAGGAGTTTGAGCATTACCTTGCTAGCATGTGAAATGAGTGCAATTGTGTGGTAGTTTGAACATTCTTTGGCATTACCCTTCTTTGGGATTGGAATGAAAACTGACCTTTTCCAGTCCTGTGGTCACTGCTGAGTTTCCCCAATTTGCTGGCATATTTACTGTAGGACTTTCACAGCATCATCTTTTAGGATTTGAAATAGCTCAGCTGAAATTCCATCACCTCCACTAGTTTTGTTTGTAGTGATATTTCCTAAGGCGCACTTGACTTCACACTCCAGGATCTGGCTCTAAGTGAGTGATCACACCATTGTAAGTTATCTGGGTCATTAAGATCTTTTTTATTCTTCTGTGTATTCTTGCCAGCTCGTCTTAATCTCTTCTGCTTCTTTTAGGTCCTTACAGTTTCTGTCCTTTATTGTGCCCCTCTTTGCATGCAATGTTCTCTTGGTATCTCCAATTTTCTTGAAGAAATGTCTAGTCTTTCCCACTCTACTGTTTTCCTCTATTTCTTTGCATTGTTCACTTAAGAAGTCTTTCTTATCTCTCCTTGCTATTCTCTGGAACTCTGCATTTGCTCTTACACATTTCTGTGGCTTCTAACTGGGCATATTTTAAAAGGATCACCCTAGCTTCTGTAAGGAACATACACTGGAAGTTATTGGAGGATGAAAGCAAGGAGATCAATAGCAATAATCCAGTTGAAATATGTTGGTGGCTTGGGCCAGAGAGAAAATGAGAGAAGAGGTTGTGTTCTGGGTACAACAGTGATCTGAAGGATGGTATGCAGGCTGTGAGAGAACAAAATGAATCAAAGATGAACCCTGATGATTTTGGCCTGAGAAACCAGAAAGATAACACTTCCATTAACTGGGTCTGCGAGTGGAGATTTAAGAGTAACTAAGGTCAAGCCTTCAGTTTTGGAAATGGTGTATCTATTGGACAGAGACATATATGGTCCTGGATTTTAAGGGAGAACTGAGGCTTAGGGTGTAGATTTGCCTCCCTGGAGAAACGAGAACCCTCTTGAGTTTAGAAGCACAAAGGAAATTGAAGGGAGCAAGGAGAGCCCCTCAAGGAGGAACCTAAGAGCACATGGTGTCCAGGAGACCAAGTGAGGAAGGTGTTTCCCGAGGATGTAGTAATCAACAGTGCCAAATGCTGCTAACATTCAAGTAGGAGGAGGACTGACAACTGGCTGTGGGATTTTGCAATGTCAGTGTCCCTGGTAATCTTGACAAGAGTGATTTTGGTGACATTTATGGGAACCTAAAACTGACTGGAGAGTTTTAAAAGATAGAACAGAGAAATTGAAGTTTCTTATTCTTTTTTAAAAAGATATTTTATTTTATATTTTTATTTGGCCACTCCTTGAAGCATGCTGGATCTAAGTTTCCATAACCAGGGATTGAACCAGTGTCCCTTGTGGGGGAAGTATGGAGTCTTAATCACTGAACTACTAGGGAGGTCCCAGTTCTTACTCTTTTAAATAAAGGAATAACAGCATAGTTTTTTATGCCAATGATAATGACCTAATAAATAGGAAAATAAAGATTCAGAAGACAGAGAATTGTTGGTGAGAGGAAAGGTGTTCACAAGCTTTTGCAATGAGGAAAGAGATAAAAGTATTTCTTCTTGATGATCTGATAATGACAGCTTTATCATTGAAATCTATTTTCAAGTGGTGTATCTCAGTGATATCAGAATCTCAAACAGCCTGATCCATTATTTGAAAGCCAACATTTCAAGATTTTAAATGTATAATGGCAGGATTCATTACAAAGATTGACCTATAGTGAAGAAGTCTCCACTGCTGAGAATCTGTTTTTTTTCCCCCCAGTACATGATGATGTTCTTCACTGGGCCCAGATAAAAATGATTATGTATTATTTGCAAACCATATCTAAATGCTATACTAGAACATGAATAGATGCTGTTAGAATTGGATGCTGTCAGATTTGAAATTGGTTCAAATTGCTAACCTTTCTGCTCTCGTGTCTGATGTACTCCTTCACTTAGCATCTGACAGAGCTTTGAAAGTGATCTTCAGCAAAAAATTATCATATAAATTTTGGATTCTCTGCTTAATTCAGTTTTAAGTGCTCTGACAGGTCCATTCTTGATTGCCATTCCTGATATCTACAATTGTGATTCAATTGTGATTTAGGATTGTACAGCTTAATAGAGATAAAGTAGAAGAAAATAAGTCACCTATATTGGATGGAAACTGATGAAAGTTGGCATAGAGCTGGATGACTTGGTAAAAAACTGCAAACAATATTCTACTTCTCACTTACATGTAATTGTTATTTTAAAATTATATTTTTATTCTTTAATATTGGGATGAGTTTTGTCTTTTTTTAAACCTGAAATTTGTAGCACTGTGTCAACTGACTGCCCATCATGTGGTCTTCAGCTGTCAAAATTTGAAGAATCACTAGGCTCGGTCATGCAGGGACATGTAGCCTTTGGACATGTGTTCAGATTATAATCAAGGGCAGTGGAAAGCCACTGAAACACATTAAGCAGGGAAATAACATAATTTTATCATTGTTTCAAATAAAGATCCTCTAGTAGTATTGATCAGAGAGGTACAACTGTGGAATTAGAGGCTGATAGGTGATGATTATTTGGATCAGAGTGGTGGCAAAGGAGACAGTAGTATTCAGCATTTACTGAGTAGTTACTGTAATAATCCTATGAAATAGGGCTGCCCTGTGGTTTAGTGGCTAAGAATCTGCCTGCCAATGCAGGGAACAAAGATTTGACCTCTGGTCTGGGAAGATTCCACATGCCATGGAGCAACTAAGCCTGTGCACAACAGCTACTGAGCACACACTTTACTGCCTGTGAGCCGCAACTACTGAGCCTGAGAGCTGCAGCTACTGCAGCTTGCATGCCCTAGAGGCTTTGCAACAAGAGAAGCCATTGCAATGAGAAGCCTACACACAGCAACTAGAGAGTATACCCTGCTTGATGCAGCTAGCGGAGAAGGCAATGGCGGCCCACTCCAGCACTCTTGCCTGGAAAATCCCGTGGATGGAGGAGCCTGGGAGGCTGCAGTCCATGGGGTCGTGAAGAGTCGGACATGACTGAGCAACTTCACTTTCACTTTTCACTTTCATGCACTGGAAAAGGAAATGGCAACCCACTCCAGTGTTCTTGCCTGGAGAATCCCAGGGACGGGGGAGCCTGGTGGGCTGCCGTCTATGGGGTTGCACAGAGTCGGACATGACTGAAGTGACTTAGCAGCAGCAGCTGCAACTAGAGAAAGCCTGTGCAGCAACAAGGACCCAGTGCAGTCAAAAATAAAATAAATTTAAAAAGAAATAGATACTATTACTGATACCAATTTTACAGATAAAGAAACTGAGGCACAATGAAGCTAAGTAACATGTCTAGGGACACAAAGCTGAGAGATTGGAGCTTGGATTTCAATCCAAGTAATCTGATTCCATACTTCACGATCTTAATCACTAAATTATTTGTCTTTCTTAGATGGAGATGAAAAAAGTAGGTGAAGATATATTTAGAGATAGGATCAAGAGGATTTGGTAATGGTTAGGCTGTCATGGTGATACAATGGAAGATGGTGGAGGTGACTCCAATGTTTCTCCCCGAATCAACTAGAAGGATTCCATATTTATTGAAAGAGAGAAAGACTGGAGGATACACAGATTTAGAGTGCAGTTTGGCAGGTGCAGGCTAAGATGTCTGTCAGGCATCCAATGAAGAGATAGAGTAGGCTGTGGCCATGTGGAGTTGCAGCTCAGGAGAGAGGTCTGGGCTGGAAGTGATCTATTTATAAACTGACAGCTTATGGGAAACTGGTTGTGTTGTGAATCAGCCCACAAACAATGTGGCATCTGACATGCAGTGGGGGCCCAATGATGCTGAATGACTTTGTAGAGGAGCCATGGATCTTTGGATTTGGAGTGCATCACGCATAGTACGCTGTCTAGGTTTGTCAAGCTTTCCTTCTAAGGATCAAGCCTTTAATTTCATGGCTGCAGTCTCTATCTGCGGTGATTTGGAGCCCAAGAAAATAAAGTCTGTCACGGTTTCCACATTTTCCCCTTCTATTTTCCACGAAATGATGGAACCAGATACCATGATCTTAGTTTTTTTAATGTTGAGTTTTAAGCCAGCTTTTTCACTCTCCTCCATGACAAACTTAGTATATTAAAAAGCAAAGACATCACTTTGCCAACAAAGGTATAGTCAAAGATATGGTTTTCTAGTAGTCACGTACAGAAGTGAAGATTGAGTGCCAAGAATTGATGCTTTCAAATTGTGGTGCTGGAGAAGACTTTGGAGAGTCCCTTGGACTGCAAGAAGATCAAACCAGTTACTCCTAAGGGAAATAAACTCTGAATATTCACTGGAAGGACTGATGCTGAAACTAAAACTCCAATACTTTGGCCGCCTGAAGTGAAGAGCCGACTTACTGGAAAAGACCCTGATCCTGGGAAAGACTGAGGACAGAAGGAGAAGGGGTGACAGCATGAGGTGGCTAGATAGCATCACCAACTCAATGTACATGAGTTGGGAGCAAACTCTGGGAGATGCTGAAGGACAGGGAAGCCTAGCGTGTGCAGTCCATGGGGTCACAAAGAGTCAGACATGCCTTAGTGACTGAACAACAACATGTATAGTACAGACTCCTGCTTTTCGAAGTTTATCTTTCTGGATGTTAGGTGGTTAACAATATCCACTTGAAACAATCTCAATCCTCAGACATTTCCAATGAAACTACCAGGAAAGAACAACACTCTGGGGACTTCCCTGGTGGCCCAGTCATTAAGATTCTGCCCTTCCACTGCACAGTACTTGGTTTCAATCCTTGGTTGGGGAGTTAAGATCCCACATGCCAAGTGACATGGCCATGAAAAATAAAAACAAATGGAAAAACACTCTGGAAAAGTGTCTATTTTGAACATGTCCATGAACACATAAAACTGTATGTTCAATGAGTAGCTCTAATGATCTGTATTCTTAGTTTGCTAAGAGATAAACATCTTTTTTTGTTATTGTTCTCAGTCAGTTCAGTTCTCAATCATCTCTGACTCTTTGTGACCCCGTGTAGTGTTAGGACTCCCTAATATTATTAACCCAGATAGAGTGTATGCAGTTCAGATCAGTTCAGTCACTCAGTAGTGTCCAACTCTTTGTGACCCCATGAATTGCAGCAACCCAGGCCTCCCTGTCCATCACCATCTCCTGGAGTTTACAAAGACTCATGTCCATTGAGTCAGTGATGCCATCCAGCCATCTCATCCTCGGTCGTCCCCTTCTCCTCCTGCCCCCAATCCTTCCCAGCATCAGAGTCTTTTCCAATGAGTCAACTCTTTGCATGAGGTGGTCAAAGTATTGGAGTTTCAGCTTTAGTATCAGTCTTTCCAAAGAACATCCAGGACTGATCTCCTTTAGGATGCACTGGTTGGATCTTCTTGCAGTCCAAGGGACTCTCAAGAGTCTTTTCCAATACCACAGTTCAAAAGCATCAATTCTTCGGCGCTCAGCCTTCTTCACAGTCCAACTCTCACATTCATACATGACCACTGGAAAAACCATAGGCTTGACTAGACAGACCTTTGCTGGCAAAGTAATGTCTCTGCTTTTGAATATGCTATCTAGGTTGGTCATAACTTTCTTTCCAAGGAGTAAGCGTCTTTTAATTTCATGGCTGCAATCACCATCTGCAGTGATTTTGGAGCCCCCCAAAATAAAGTCTGACACTGTTTCCACTGTTTCCCATGAAGTGATGGGACCAGATGCCATGATCTTCGTTTTCTGAATGTTGAGCTTTAAGCTAAATTTTTCACTCTCCTCTTTCACTTTCATCAAGAGGCTTTTTAGTTCCTCTTCACTTTCTGCCATAAGGGTGGTGTCATCTGCATATCTGAGGTCATTGATATTTCTCCCAGCAATTTTGATTCCAGCTTGTGCTTCATCCAGCCCAACGTTTCTCATGATGTACTCTGCATATAAGTTAAATAAGCAGGGTGACAATATACAGCCTTGACGTACTCCTTTTCCTATTTGGAACCAGTCTGTTGTTCCATGTCCAGTTCTAACTGTTGCTTCCTGACCTGCATATAGGTTTCTCAAGAGGCAGGTTAGGTGGTCTGGTATTCCCATCTCTTTCAGGATTTTCCACAGCTTATTGTGATCCACACAGTCAAAGGCTTTGGCATCATCAATAAAGCAGAAATAGGTGTTTTTCTGGAACTCTTGCTTTTTCGATGATCCAGCGGATGTTGGCAATTTGATCTCTGGTTCCTCTGCCTTTTCTAAAACCAGCTTGAACATCAGGGAGTTCATGGTTCACATATTGCTGAAGCCTGGCTTGGAGAATTTTGAGCATTACCTTACTAGCATGTGAGATGAGTGCAATTGTGCGGTAGTTTGAGCATTCTTTGGCATTGCCTTTCTTTGGAATTGGAATGAAAACTGACCTTTTCCAGTCCTGTGACCACTGCTGAGTTTTCCAAATTTGCTGGCATATTGAGTGCAGCACTTTCACAGCATCACCTTCCAGGATTTGAAATAGCTCAACTGGAATTCCATCACCTCCACTAGCTTTGTTTGTAGTGATGCTTTCTAAGGCCCACTTGACTTCACATTCCAGGGTGTCTGGCTCTAGGTGAGTGATCACACCATTGTGATTTTCTTGGTCATGAAGATCTTTTTTTTGTACAGTTCTTCTGTGTATTCTTGACACCTCTTCTTAATATCTTCTGCTTCTATTAGGTCCAGACCATTTCTGTCCTTTATCGAGCCCATCTTTGCTTGAAATATTCCCTTGGCATCTCTAATATTCTTTAAGAGATCTCTAGTCTTTCCCATTCTGTTCTTTTCCTCTATTTCTTTGCACTGATCGCTGAGGAAGGCTTCCTTATCTCTCCTTGCTATTCTTTGGAACTCTGCATTCAGATGCTTATATCTTTCCTTTTCTCTTTTGCTTTGCGCTTCTCTTCTTTTCACAGCTATTTGTATGGCCTCCCCAGACAGCCATTTTGCTTTTTTGCATTTCTTTTCCATGGGGATGGTCTTGATCCCTGTTTCCTGTACAATGTCATGAACCTCTGTTCATAGTTCATCAGGCAATCTATCAGATCTAGTCCCTTAAATCTATTTCTCACTTCCACTGTATAATCGTAAAGAATTTGATTTAGGTCATACCTGAATGGTCTAGCGGTTTTCCCTACTTTCTTCAATTTGAGTCTGAATTTGGCAATAAGGAGTTCATGATCTGAGGCATAGTCAGCTCCTGATCTTGTTTTTGCTGACTATATAGAGCTTCTCCATCTTTGGCTGCAAAGAATATAATCAATCTGATTTCAATGTTGACCATCCGGTGATGTCCATGTGTAGAGGCTTCTCTTGTGTTGTTGGAAGAGGGTGTTTGCTATGACCAGTGCGTTCTCTTGGCAAAACTCTAAAAACAACAACTTTTCATGTCTTAATAACTTTTTGTTTTAAAAATAGGGTTAGACACTTTACAATTTAGAATAACTTTAAAGAAAAATTGAAAGAATTGTAGAAAGAACTCCCATGCATTGGTAATTCAGATTTACCAATTATTAACATCTTGCGACATTTGCTTTATTGTGTCATCCCCCTCTATGTCTATATGGTATTTCTTGCATCTTTTGAGAATATTTTGCAAATTTTATATTCCTTTACTCCTAAATATTTAAATATTGTATTTCCTAAGAATAAACTCATTCTCATGCATGGCCATAGTGCAATGGTTACATTCAGAAAATAACAGCATCTATAATACCATTTCATAATTTGCAGCCTATATTCAAGTTTCTTCATAGCAATCCTTCCCCTCCCCAATCTAAGATCTTGCATTTCATTTAGTCATCATATCTCTTTAAATCCTCTACTTTGGGCAGTTCCTTATTCTTTATTTGTATTTTAAGGTGTAATTTTTGAAGAATATAGATTGATATTTATAAAATGCTCCTGACTTCAGATTCAGCTGATGTTTTCTCAGGATCAGACTCAGGTTATGCTTTTTTTGGTAGGAATACTATATAAGTTAGGGTTTGCATTAAAAAACATTTTTGCTGGAGTATAGTTGATTTATAATGTTGTGTTAATTTCAGGGGTACAGCGTACAGCAAAGTGAATCAGTTTTATATATAAATATATCAACTCTTTTAAAAATCCTTTTGCTATATAGGTCATTACAGAGTACTGAATAGAGTTCCTTGCCCTGTATAGTAGGGACTTCGCTGGTAGGTCCTTTTAGTTATTCATTTGGTATAAGTAGTGTGCATATATCAACCCCAATCTTCCAATTTATCCCCTCTCCTTACTCCCTGTTAATTATAAGTTTGTTTTCTACTCCTATAACTCTTTCTGTTTTATGGATAAGCTCATTAACGCAGTTAGAACTGTATTATTCCCAGTGCACCATGTCAAGAGGCAAATGATACAGTTGACTTGATTATTGGTGATGTTAACTTTGGTCACTTCATCAAACTACACTCGCTGGACTCCTCAGAATAAAGTTACACTTTGTCCCTTTATAATATGAAGTAATTGTAAAGAGTTAAAGTAAATCTGAGAGAGTTAAAATTTAAGGTAACGCTTTTCCCTTAAAAGCTACAACTCAAAGCCTGATTTTTTAATTGCCAGATTCTTGGGAGAAAGATAAACTAGGAATCTAGAAGCAAGTTAACTGAACCTGGCATGGAACTCATATTAATTTGTTCAGCCTCTAAGCTGCATTTGTCTAAATCTCTCAGTCCCACCATGGGGTTAAGCTGGAAGAGTGGTGGCACCAGATCAAATTCCTGATGTGGTTCCAGCCCATTCTGGAAGACAGAAGATAACATCTGGTCTCTGAACCACCCTTGCTTTCCCTAATAACCAAATAGACGCTGTCCAAAGAAAGGCTGTCTGAGTATTATTCGATATACATTCACACTATTTTATATACATTATCATTGCCTTATTTTCCCCCTTCATAAGGATTTTAACATTCCTAACTTTCCTGTTGGCTCAGCTGGTAAGAATCTGCCTGCAATGTGGGAGACCTGGGTTCAATCCCTAGTTGGTAAGATCCCCTGGAGAAGGGAAAGGCTACCCACTCCAGTGTTCTGGCCTGGAGAATTCCATGGACTGATTCCATCTCACAAACAGTCAGAGATGACTGAGCAACTTTCGCTTTCATGAATATCCTGGATTTGGTTATTGGCTTTTCTACCTCGTGTCACATTTCCAACACTTATCAATCTTAGAATGCCAAACAGACCTTAAAACATTAAGAATCTATACAGGTATCTGTGAATAAATGTACAACAATGCTTGTTTTCATTTTATTCTTCCATTAAAGTCTTATTCTCTTAGACCTATTATCATCAATTTTAATACAAATTCTGTAACAGCCATAAAACATGAAAAATAACATAAGGATTTTGCATATTTTTATTTTATAAACTTCTAATGTGTCATCCAGTACAAATTTTGGCAGACTCACATAAAGTAGTACAGTTTTGTGATTTTTTTCAGACTCTGATAAACATTGGGCCACATTTTGTCTTGTTCTATACCTGCTCAAAGCTTATAACAAGTTTACCAAAATTTCTGCTGTATAAGGACTGTTCTAAATGACAGAGATTTCAGAGAGAATTCCTTTTAAGCATGAATATTCAAATAAGGTACTTGTGCTTAATCCCCTCCCATAAAAATTGACCTCCTTGTCCTGTATTTCTATCTGCTTAACTCTCAAATGAGTTCCACCGGGTTAAAAATAATTATAGAAAATGTATTCCCTTCAATCATAATGTCTTCATGATTGACCCACAATCATGGGTCACCCACAAGGCAATGAAATGGATTACAAGATAGACAAGTATATCTTATGCTCTTTAGTAGTGTATCACATCTGGTAATCAATTGCCTTATATAGTACTAATAAATTAGAAAATGTTTACCATCCATCACCTCACCTTATCTGGTCAAGTACTGAGACTGGACATTTCAAAAATATACATTGCTGACAATAGCAAATAATCCTCGCCCAGTAATAGATTGAATACTTTGAGTGCTCTTAGAATATCTTTCAACTAAAAACTACAGAAAAAGATTTTGTGGCCTTGAATACATTGCACTTTTTAATAAATTATAAGATGTTTTCTTGCACAACATGGTCTTAGACTCTCTTCTAGTGTTCAGTTACAGCAAGACACTTTTCCTGGGGGGGAATACTGAAAGAAAGACACTAATAATTTTTATAATGTTCCTGTTATTTTCCTTTCATGGAAGGAATGCCAACCAATTTCAAATTGCCCTCAAGCATTATTTAAAGCTAAGGCACAGAGATTATATTAGGTAAAGACTAAGATACTGTAACAAGGAAACTGAATACTACTTCAGTTTAAAGAGTCATTGCTGTTCAGTTGCTCAGTCATGTCCAACTCTTTGTGACCCCATGGACTCCAGCATGCCAGGCTTCCCTGTCCTTCACCATCTCCCGGAGTTTGCTCAAACTCATGTCCATTGAGTCGATGATGCCATCCAATCATCTCATCCTTTGTTGTCCCCTTCTCTTCCTGCCCTCAATCTTTCCCAGCATCAGGGTCTTTTCCAATGAGCTGGCTTTTTGTACCAGGTGGCCAAAGTATTGGAGCTTCAGTTTCAGCATCAGTTCTTCCAATGAGTATTCAAAGTTGATTTCCTTTGGGATTGACTTGTTTCATCTCCTTGCAGTCCAATGATTCTCAAGAGTCTTCTCCAACACCACAGTTTGAAAACATCAGTTCTTCAGTCTTCAGCCTTCTTTATGGTCCAACTCTCACAAGGCAAAATCATATATTTGACTATACGGACCTTTGTCAGCAAAGTAATGTCTCTGCTTTTCAACACACCGTCTAGGTTTGTCATAGCTTTTCTTCCAAGGAATAAGCATCTTTTAATTTCATGGCTGCAGTCACTGTCTTCAGTGATTTTGGAGCCCAAGAAAATAAAGTCTCTCACTGTTTCCATTTTTTCCCCATTTATTTGCCATGAAGTGATGGGACCAGATGTCATGATCTTCGTTTAAAGAATATAGAAGCCTATTTCCCTTGTGCTATAGTCTAGGTGGATATTTCTGTTCCATGTAGCCATTCGGGGAACCAGTTTCCTTTCCCCTTGTTTCTGCACTGTCTTCTAGGAGATTGTCTTTGTTGTTGCATGGCTGAAACCAGGTTATGGGCACATCCATTGTCCAGTCCTGCAGAAAGGGAAGAGAGTATGAAGAAGTGCATGTCCAATGTCTTAAGGTCCAGGCCAAGAAATGGTAAATGTGTATTCTGCTCACATTGCTTAGCTACATAGTGACTAAATGTAAGGGAGGCTTGAAAATGAGGTCTAGCTGAGTTGTTGTGTACCAAGGAAAATTATATTACTATAAAAAAGAGGTCGACATTTAATTCCATAGAGAGGTTGGATAACTTGCCTAAGGCTAAAAAGCTAATAAGTGAAAGAGTAAGTGGGAAACAAACCCTTAAATATTATTTCAGTTTTCATTGCTGTGTAACAACCATCCCAAAATGTACCTATTTTTTATGATTCTGTGGATTGGCTGGGCAGTTCTTCTGTTGTCTAGAGTCACTCATATGGCTACCTTCAGATGTCAGATTGGCTCAAGTCCGGGTTCAGTTGAAGTTGCAATTGGGACACTATGATTCTTTATCTTGTGGCTTCCCATGTGATTAGCTTAGGCTTCCTTAAGGCACGTGAGACAGGATTCCAATAGGGAGTGTTCCAGTATCATAGAATTAGAAGGTACAAGGTCTCTGAAAGCCTGGTATTAGAAGGCACACATCTTCACTTCTACTGCAGTCTTTAGGTAAAATCAAGTCAGAGGGTCAGTGCAGATCTCATGGGAGGCTCCATAGCTTCATGAGAATAGTAGAAAACTCTAATTGCAAAAGGTGTATGAGATAGGACATGTGCTTGAGTAGATTCTGGGAGTTGGTGATGGACAGGGAGGCCTGGCATACTGCAGTCCATAGGGTCACAAAGAATCAGACATGACTGAGTGACTGAACTGAACTGGACTGAACTGATGAGATGGGAGCTACTGTTGTGTCCATCTCTCTGAACAGTTTACCACAAATACTAGGCAATTCTATTTCTCAAAATCTAGGATTGGAAAGCATCTAGGGAAATTAAAGTCTGAGACATCCTCTGATCCAGGTCTGAAATTCACATAGGCACTACATGGGATCTGTGGTCTTCTTATTTTTATTCTACCCTAAGGGAAGATCAGCATAGGGAGCATGCAGGATTAGACTAAAAGACTAAGGAAGAATGTCTGGTTCTGAGTGGGTGATACATACCATTAGCTTCCTATGGTATAATGTGTTACATTTTGGGGTGTGTTCAATGAACTAGGAGGCTTAATGAGTGAGCATATGTTAGTTGTATTTACTTGAGGGCACTCGAGATTGGGAATGACTTCCTCTGGAGTATAACCAAGAGGACATATTCCCTGAATAAAAAGATCTGGATCTTGGGGTTAGGATGCCTCTGAATTCAGGAGGAGAGTCTGTGAGAAACAGTGAGCTCAAGCTTTCCAGCACAAGGTAGAGGGGCCAGTACTGTTTCAAATCGGAATCAGGGGTGTGGAAGGCAGTCAGCAGTGGGAAGTAAACTTCACTGGGGATGACAGGCAATGGGATTGATTGGGATTGGGAGCATGGAAGGGGAGGGGACTGAGAGGAGCTGAAATTTCAGGTGGTAACCTGAAATAAGATCGTCCTGAAATCTTCAAGGGCAGTGAGTGCATCCCATTTACTCTCACATCCTTAGCATTGCATTATATTAGATATGCAGTAGATGATCATAGATGTTTATTGAGATAAAGTACTTTTATACTACAGAGGAAGTGAGAAAATTCCTAACCAATAAAGTTGAGTAGTAGTGGGTGCTATTATAACTAAAAAGCCAGGAGGTTAGTTGGTAGAAGATGATCAGTCTCTTCCAGTTTTGTGGGAAGGGGTGCTTAAAAAAAACCATGGCTTGCTCTGCTATGGTCTCCGATCTGATGGGAAATAAAGTCTCTATTTACTTACCCATGGGTACTCGTAGGACGAATTCAACTCTCAGTAAGACCAAACTCATAAAACAGTGGGAGCATTTTAAGGAGGTTTTACTATAGTGTACAGCTAAATTTTCAAATATTGAAGGTGGATGATCCCTGTTGTGCTAAATTATTGATTTTCAACAACTTCAGTTCAACATTTTTATGTCTTTTTCAATATGATGATATAAAAAGAAAGACCTTTTTTAACATCATTTCTATAGTTGCTTTCTGTCCTTAGTTTTAATCATGCAATCAAATCTAACTCTTAAATTTCTCATTTTTTTGGTCACTGAGGATTATCATTCTAAGCAAAGTAAAATCCCTATGAGTTTTAGTGAGCAGCACTGCTAGCAGCTGTTAGTTCAGTTCAGTTTAGTCACTCAGCTATGTCTGATTCTTTGCGACCTCATAGACTGCAGCACCCCAGGCTTGCCTGTCCATCACCAACTCCTGGAGCTTGCTCAAAGTCATGTCCATCAAGGTGGTGATGCCATCCAACAATCTCTTCCTTTGTTGTCCCCTTCTCCTCCTGCCTTCAATCTTTCCCAGCATCAGCAGCTGTGAGTTGTCACTTAACTACACTAGTCTAGTGGTTAAAGTTTGTTGATTACATCTAAAAGGTTGTTGTTGTTGAGCTGAATTTAAACACATATGTGCTGTGCTATGATTAGTTAGTTGCTCAGTTGTGTCCAACTCTTTAGACCTCATGGACTGTAGCTTGCCAGGCTCCTCTGTCCATAGGGATTCTCCAGGCAAGAATACTAGAGTGAGTTACCATGCCCTCCTCCAGGGGATCTTCCCAACCCAGGGTTCAAACTCAGGTCTCCCACATTGCAGGTGGATTCTTTACCAGCTGAACCACCAGGGAAGCCCAAGAAAATGAGTGGGTAACCTATCCCTTCTCCAAGGGACCTTCCCAACCCAGGAATCAAACTGGATTCTCCTGCATAGCAGGTGATTCTTTACTAGCTGAACTACCAGGGAAGCCCTTAAATTTCAGTTGAAGCCCTTAAATTTCATATACCCAAGAACAATGATACAGCTCCTGAGTTTTTGTATAAAATACCTTTGGAGTTTTTATACATTACATTGCAAAGGTATATATCAGAATCAGGGTTGAAACTTCTGGTTGTGATACAGAAAAATAGGAAAGCTCTTTACTCCCTGATATGGTACAACAACAGTTCCATTACCTCAAGGCAGATAGATGAGGAAAGAGTAGAAATAGTGAGAGACTTTATTTTCTTGGGCTCAAAAATCACTGCAGGTGGTGACTGCAGCCATGAAATTAAGAGACACTCGCTCTTTGCAGGAAAATCTATGACAAACCTAGACCTCATATTAAAAAGCAAAGACATTACTTTACTTACAAAGGTCCATATAGTCAAAACTATGGTTTTTCCAGTAATCATGTATGGATATGAGAGTTGCACCATAAAGAAAACTGAGCAACGAAGAATTGATGCTTTTGAACTGTGGTGTTGGAGAAGACTCTTGAGAGTCTCTTGGACTGCAAGGAGATCCAACCAGTCAATCCTAAAGAAAATCAGTCCTGAATATTCTTTGGAAAGACTGATGCTGAAGCTGAAGCTCCAATACTTTGGACACCTGATGTGAAGAACTGACTCATTGGAAAAGACCCTGATGCTGGACAAGGTTGAGGGCAGGAGGAGAAGGGACAACAGAGGATGAGATGGTAGGATGGCATCACCAACTCGATGGACATGAGTTTGAGCAAGTTCCTGGAGTTGGTGATTGACAGGGAGGCCTGGCGTGCTACAGTTCAGCTACAGTTCATGGGGCCGCAGAGTTGGACATGACTGAGTAACTGAACTGAACTGATGGTACAACTAAGAAACCAGATAAAATAAAAATTATTTTTTTATATGGGGCTAGTGGAGAAGGGTGAATGCAGGAAACTCTGAAGAACTTAAATCTTAGTTGAAAGAGAGAATGAAATAAAGAAAAGGAGAAAAAGAGAGGAAGGAGTTCTTTATGGATGAACAGATACGTATGGCAGCTTTTATACCTTGGATCAAGTTGTCAGTCTCTGTTTGGGCAGATGGTGTTGCAAACCTGCCATAGATTGAGAAATCTTGTAGGGATGAGACGAAATCACTCAAGCCTTAGATGATTACATGGGCAGGTGAAATGAACTGGAATCTGGAAGAGGATTAGAGACCAAAGCAAATTGCTTGATTCCCACTGTCCTTGAAGATTGTTGAGTAAGCTACAATGGATGAAGAGCTAAAAAACAGAGAGAAATATTGCTTCACATATTCCTGTGGGAGTGAATTCCAGGGTTCTACCACAATTAAATATAAAGATGAATAAAATAATGTCTTTAATTGCAGTCTCCAAACACCTTTTAGCTTAAATTCTGGTTATCAGACTGTGAAGGTCTGAGATTTTACTGTTGTTGTTTTGTTCAGTTGCTAAGTCATGTCTGACTCTTTTTGACCTCGTGGACTGCAGCACGCCTGGCTTCCCTGTCCTTAACCATCTCCCAGAGTTTGCTCCGATTCATGCCCATGTACTTGCAAGCTAACAAGTGAGCCTGCCACAATTTCATAGATGTTGGTAGAAGTCACAGAACTCATGGGTCAGAGATGAAGGGTAGTTTCTTACTTGTAACTAGAGCAAGGTAATTTCTGAACTAAAAAATAGCAGTGTATGGGTTCAAACTAGACAGGACATTGATTGTTGATCAGTACACTTAAAACCATTCCAATAAAAATTACCCAAATGAAAGTGAAGAGATTAGAAAAAGTTTCAGAAGAGTAACCTGTAGAATAATTTCAAGCAGTCCACAATCATGACACATTTGGAATACAAGAGGAGGGAGAAGAGAGAGAAAATGGGGCAAAGAATTTTTCAAATATGATGAAAGTCATTAACTCATAGATCCATAAGGCTTGACAAACTCTAAAGAAAACCTTGGACAATCCAAGTCAAATTGCTAAAAATCAGTTAAAACAAGAGAAAATATTTAAAGTAACCAGACACAACAGCCAAATAGAGAAAAGCAACAAAGCCCAAATTGAATCTTAAAGGATTAATAGGATTGATGTACTCCTAGCAAAACTGATGAAGATGGAAAAATACCTTACAAATTATTATTAGCAGGAGTGGAAGTTAAGACATAACTACAAATCTCAGACACTGAAAGAATAGAAGAATATTATAAATAACTCTGTCAAGATATTCAATAACTAAATTGAAAGATACAACTTATAAAACTTGTATAAGAAATAGAAATTACTAATATTCCTTAAAAAAGGGACAAAATTGGAGAAATTACATTACCCGATTCCAAGATTAACTATGAAGATACAGCAATCAACCTAGCATGATATTAAACTAAGGATAGAAAAATAGATCTGTGGAATACAGTAGTTTAGAGATCCACTCTTTTTTTATGGTCAATTAATTTTCAACAAAGACACCATAGCAATTCTAGGTAAAATGATGGTTTTTCAGCAGATGGTACTGAAAGAACAAGATAAGTGCATGAGAAAGATGAGTACCAATTGCTACTATATACCATACATAATATTGATTCCAAATGGGACAGTATTTTTCTGACTTTGGGGCATACAAAGATTTCTTAGTGGGATACAAAAAAGCATTAGCTATAGAATAAAAAGATAAACTGGACTTCAGTTGAAAGCCTCAGTTTATCTATAGGCATCATTAAGGAAATGAACAGGTTAAGTCACAGACTAGGAGACAGTAGCTATAATCTATGCATCTGGCAAAGAACTTACAACCAGTATATAACAAACACCTGCTATAGTGAAGAAATGAAAACCCACACCATCCACATGAGAAAATGGGCAAAATAGCTGAACAGGCAGGCATTTTATTCAGAAGGTATAAAAATGAACAACAAATGCATGAAAGGGACTCAACACGATTTGCCATGAGGAGAGTGCAATTTAGAACCACACGGGTATGTCATGCCATGCTTGCCAGAATGTTCCAAGTTAAAAAGACTGACAACACCAACTGTCAGTGAGAATGTGAAACAACAGAGCTTCCATGCTTTGCTAGTGTTAATGTAAAATAGCACAGCTATTTTGGAGAAACAGTTTGACGGTTTTTTGTATAAACTATATAATTACTCTATAGCCCAGTAATCCTTTTCCTGGTTATTTTGCCAAGAAAAATGAAAATGGATATTAACAAAAGTACTTATACAAGGATGTTTTTACCAGCTTTATTTATAATATCCCAAACTGGGACTAAGTCACATGTCTGCAAATAAAAGAATAGAAAAATATTCATACAATGTAATACTGCACAGTATTGAGAATGAATAAATTATTGCTAAATGTAACAATATGGGCAAATCTTAGAAGTATAATGAATGAAAGCATGTAGCCAAAAAAAAGAGCATAGTACTATATTATTTCTTGTATATGAAGCTCCCGAACAGGGAGTTCCAATCTATAGTGATAGAAATCAGAATAATTATTGCCTCTGTGGAGACGCCTACAAGGGTTTGCAAAGTAAACTTGCTAGAGTGATTTAAAAGCTATATATATTGGTTGGGGTTAAGTGAACTTATATAACTGTCAAAATTCATCAAATTGTACACTTAAGATCTGTGTATTTCACTTTATGTACATGATGATACTATTTTAAAAAAGTAAAGAACCTTCCAGAATCATGGTAAGGAAATGAGTGCTGCAAAGAAAAATAAAACTCTCCGGTAGCCCATGTTCTCTAAGGCAATAGATACAGTTTTCTGGTACTTATTTTATTTAACAAAAAATGTGTTGAGCACCTCCTGTGTATGAGGCATGTTCTAGGAATTAGTGAACAGAGCAAAAAATAGCCTTGTTTTCATGTGCTTTGCATTTTGGGGGAAGAAAAGGATGGGAGTGGGGAGAAGATGCACGCTGTAGACAGACAGACACCTTAAAGGGGAAAATCATTTCAGACAGACGCCATGAAAGAACTGTGGGAGAAGGGCTGGGGGCAATACTTTAGTCGAGGTAGTGAGGAAAGACTTCTTTGAGAAGGAGGAGGTGCCATTTGAGTTGATTCTTAAATGATAAGAAAGAGTCAGCCATGTGAAGATCTGTGGGAAGAGTATTTCAAGCAGAGGGGACAGTCAGTGTACAGGTCCTCTGGTGACAATAAGTGTGGCACGTTTGAAAGAACGGTGGAAGTTCTGTGTGACAAGAGCATAGGGATCATGGGGAGAGGGATAGGTGGTAAAAGCTATCTTGGGCCTGCTATTTATGGCTATGTGGATTCTCATTGATTGTTTAGGATATAAATATCCCTGGCTAGTGTCCAAATCATTTAGTGGGTATAAAATTTGCATAAGAATGTGCTTTGCAAAATGAAAATAACTAAATGCCTTCTGGTTATTATTGCTATTATTTTACTGATTAAATATCTGTATGTTTTCATCAGTAAACCCTACTTGAAAAGCTCTGCTTTTTTATTGCTTAGCAATCTAAGTTATAGTGGAACAATTAGAAAATCACAAATAAAGCCAAAAGAACTAAAAAAAAGAACGCCATGGTTATCTTAGTTATATAATTTTGAACATAATCATGTATATTAATTAACCATGCTGCATGGTTCTGAAAATTGATATCACTACTCTATTTCCATGTCACTTAATATGTATCACAATATTATTTAAAAGGCTACAGAGTGAACCACTGCACAAACATAATAATTCAATCCTGCAATCTTTTTTTCTTTCAATCCTGTAACCTTGAATAATTAGGTTGTTTTCACCTCTTCATTTTTAAATGATTGTACATCATTGTGCTTCATCTTTAATTGTTTTGGGGATAGATTTTTGGAGTCAAAGTTCCTTTTGATCCATTCTAATCAACCTTCCCAATGTCTCTCCCAATATAATGAATTGTTTCAGTGTAACTTTTTCCTTTATAAAAGTTACCTGGAAAAAACGACAGTCTTTCTTTTGTTTTGTAGGCACATTCTGAATCAGGAAATGTGCTGTTTTGGCTTTTTTTAGAAAATCAAGTCCAAGACAAAAGCTTTGTTTGGAAAAAAAAGGAGAAAGGCTATGCTGCAGTGGAAAAGTGTGGTTCAGAGGTTGCCCCATTATGCTTCCTTCTTCCTGTTTAGCTGGTGTGTTACTGGAATCATTATGTGGTTGTATTATGAGGGGAAAGAATGAGAAGGAGACAGTGGTGATAGGATGAAGCTACTAGGTATAGACACAGCCTAGGAACAGGGTGAGGGACACAGCATGAGCCTGCTGTTGTCGCAAGATAACGACCCCCAGACACATCCACCCCCCAATCTCCTGAACCTGTGTTATTACACATGGCAAAGGGAACTTTGCAGATGGAATTAAGTGATGAATCTTGAGTTAGGGAGATTATCCTGAATTATCCAGATGGGCTCAATGTAAGGGGTTCCCATAAGTGAAAGAGGGGGTAGAAGAATCATAGAGGAGATGTGACAACAGAAGTAGCAGTCAGGGTTAAAATTGCTGGCTAGAACAGGAGAGCCTCTAAAAGCCAGGAAAGGCCAGGAAGTCAATCCTCTCGAGAGCCTCTAAAAGGAACGAGGTCCTGCCACACCTTGATTTTAGCAATTTAGCCACCAGGGTGATCCATTTTGGACTACTTACCTCCAGAACTTTAAAATAATAAATTTGTTTTAAGCCACTTAGTTTGTGGTAATTAGTTATAACAGTAGTAGGAAAGTAATTCAGGTACTGAATTTAATGGGGATGTTAGAAAGTTTTCTGATTTGAAAAAAATGTGACTATTTGTAAAATGAGTTTGATGTTTAGGTGGAGAGACAATGATGAAGGAAGGTAATGTGTGTGTGAAATTGCAGGGAGTGTGTAGACCTGACTAAGGTTGACTCCAAGATGAGGCCATGAGAGCATGCTAGTTTTTCTCAGCACTTGTAATTTTCCTTCATAGCACTGCTACTGCTGCTGCTGCTAAGTCACTTCAGTCGTGTCTGACTCTGTGCGACCCCATAGACGGCAGCCCACCAGGCTCCCCCATCCCTGGGATTCTCCAGGCAAGAACACTGGAGTGGGTTGCCATGTCCTTCTCCAATGCAGGAAAGTGAAAAGTGAAAGTGAAGCCGCTCAGTCGTGCCCGACCCTCAGCGACCCCATGGACTGCAGCCTCCCAGGCTCCTCCATCCATGGGATTTTCCAGGCAAGAGTACTGGAGTGGGGTGCCATCGCCTTCTCCGCGAAGCACTACTTGAAGTTAAACATATTCATATAAATAATATTAATATATTATCAATATATTTATGCTTCATATAATTATTTAATCTTTATCTTTCTTTTTGCATTGCAAAATCTAGGAGGGCAGAGACTATCTTCTGACATAGTCTTCTGAGCAGTGCTATAATAACTAATAAAGAAAAATTAGGCATGATAAAAGATTAAGGTGAATGAATAACTTGGGAGAAGAAATCAATAATGGGTAAATAGAAAATAATAGAAAACTCAATAGAAAGGAAGCCTAACATATAGGCAACTTCTTGCAGATTAAAACTTACATTGGCTGTAGTGATTTTCAGACAGCAGGACGTACTATTCTCTTTTGCAGTTCTGCTGTCCTAATGATTCATTAAGAGCAGGTGGAGGCTTTGGAACTAGACTTTTCAGTTCAGATCCATATAGCTCTGCACACTGTCCCTTGTGTAGGTCTCTAACATACTCAAGTGTGATATGTGTCAGATAAGCTAAACTAAAGTATAGCAAAATGGTCCATCGACCCATCTAGTTCAGTGGTTAGGAGCTCAAGTAATGGAGCTCTGTCTCAGCTCTGTCAATTACTATCTGGCCTTGGCAAGTTATTTAAAAATTATTTATAAAATAGGGACACTAGTAGGGTTGTTATAAGGATTAAATGTAAAACAATTTGAATAATTCCTGGCACATAGTTACTGATAAATATTATCTATTATTATTACTAGTTGGATAGTACCAATTTTGGTTTAGTAGAAAGACACAGAAACCAGGGCTGTGGCTAACAAGTGTGTGACTATGGTCAGATTTTACCTCTCTGGGTAGGGGAGGAAATTGTTCTAAACTAATGATCCTTGATCTTTAATGCACAAATGAGCTCCCCAAAGGTCTTTGGAAAATGCAGGTTCTGATTCAGGAGGTCTGGGGTGGAGGAGGAGATTCTGCACTCCCAACATACTCCCAGATGATGCTGGTGGTTTGAGGACCACACTTTGAGTATCAAAGAACTAGACAAGCTCTAAGGTCCAGCTTCAGAATTTCTACTATTTGTATTGTTATCCTGCTAGTTTCCCAGTCTATATAAATCTTTCAGTTTACATCAGCTTTTTCTTCCTTCTCATTATCTAAATCCAATCTTTATTTTTAGTTACTTATTTATTACTGATTCTGTTTCCTTTTTGAAAATGTTTCTCCAGTGACCTCTGAACCTAAATAATGTATATAAAAACATATATAATGTGTGAGTGAATCTAGGGTGATCCTCTCCTCATTCCATATACTGGGAGAAAAAAAAAAGATAGGAAGGAAATATCCTAAATGAACTGAGTTTGGATGATAGAAATAGGGTTCTCTCTAGGTGTGTAGTTTTTACTTTCTTTTTCTATAGTTTCTTCAGTGACTATGTATCATTTGGAAAATGAAAACATTGTTTTCAAAAAGTTATCAGACTGGAATTCTTCCAATTTAAAGGTATTCCTGGAACCCTTGGGGACTGTTGGCCTCCTTTCTCTCATGAGCATCTTTATAGGTTCCTTTCTTCATTCTTTATCTTCAGGTGTCACTGACAGGAAAGTCCCATGCTCCAAAAAGATTTTTCATTTCATCTCCCCTGTGAACAGAAACTCATTTTTTTCCCCCAGCTCCTGCCTGACTGATGCGATTATGCTCTTTCCTAAACCTTCACATGGTACAGAACGCTGGTCCCTACACCACTGGGCCTCACTTTCAATGTCTACTGAGGGCATAGGGCCAGAGGGCTGACATCATCCAGAACCTTGCCCCAACTCCTTTGGGGTCTGCTTTATATAAAAGGATCGAGGAGGTTGTGGAAGGACAAAGTCAGATGTTGCCCAGCTGCAGCTTATGCCAGAAACAACTCGGGATGCAGTTCTACAGCTGCAAACAAACTGAGCAGCCAGCCACGTCCACAGCCGCCGCATCTCCAAGGGGAAAAGAGACATACAGCCAGATGTTGCTTCTAGAAAAAAAGAAAAAAACCTGCTGTGAGGATCTTGGCCTTGGAATGGTGCATCTGTCCAACTTATCTTCCACTTGGTCATAGATAATAAAAACTCTTATTAGGCAGGCCTGGAAAAAAACAAAGAAGGAACATAACTGGTCTATGAAAAGAAAGTTATGAAACGCATGTTTTTGCCAAAGCATTTATTTTGGAGTTTCTCAGATTACTTAGCTTGAATTCATATTGAAATGTTCTTTCTGAGAGGAAATAAGTCTTTTGATCAGCTCCTGATTCACGTTCCTCTTGATTCCACATTTTATGTTTGATGGGGTACATGGACGAGGCTTGGTTATACCTTAGAGGAGAGAAGGAAAATCCTTTCCTTGCCCCTAATTCTAGACTTTTCCAGAACAGGCTTTTTCCTACTGTTAAGCCGTTGTGTGATACTTTCCAGGTCATCTGGGTATGGTTGGACAGGTTGTTGACTACCCAAGGGTGGCTGATTGAGGAATATGAATGGCTAGAATCTAGCTGTGTTCCAGATACCAGGCTGTGACCTGACAAGTCTGTGCCCAACTGGGATGGGCATCTTTTTATAAAGAACATAAAGATGTCCACTTGCTGACAGCTGTGCTAACAGGTTTACCTTTGTGTGCACAGGGTGCCTTTTTCTCATTAGCATAAAGTGTTATATAGGCTTATGGCCCAATCTAACTCTCAGACCTCCAAACTGGGACCACCATTCTTTCAGTTGCTGGGCCAGCAACACCCAAGTCTTCATTCTGACACGCAGAGAACCTGTAGGCCTCTGTCCAGGGGTCAGAACACGAGTCCGGCTCTGAACTGTGTCTCTATTCTGATTAGGGAAGTTTATCCTGAGACTCTGGCTTCCCATTTATATGTAAGAGATAGATTCTTGTCTTATTTTTTGAGCCAAACTGATATCTCAGAAGAATTGATGCTTTTGAACTGTGGTGTTGGAGAAGACTCTTGAGAGTCCCTTGGACTGCAAGGAGATCCAACCAGTCCATCCTAAAAGAAATCAGTCCTGAATATTCATTGTAAGGACTGATGCTGAAGCTGAAATTCCAAAACTTTGACCACCTGATACGAAGATCTGACTCTTTTGAACAGACCCTGATGCTGGGAAAGATTGAAGGCAGGAGGAGAAGGGGATGACAGAGGATAAGATGGTTGGATAGCATCACCGACTCAATGGACATGAATTTGAGTAAACTGTGGGGGTTGGTGATGGACAGGGAGGCCTGGTGTGTTGCAGTTCATGGGGTTGCAAAGAGTCGGACACGGCTGAGCGACTGAACTGAATTGAACTGATATCTCAGATACATGCCTCATATTTTGGTCCCTTTAGAGTCAGGGACCTCTGTTGGTCTGGTAATTCCTCCTGCCAAGAATTCAAGCACCACTCCTGCTCAGCCTGGCTGCTAAGTTTCCCCATGGCTCTTTCCGGCTGGGGTCTCAGAGCATGACCTACTCCAGGGTAAATCTCCCCTTACTGTTCCGCTTGCCTGTTGGGACACTCCTTCCAGTTTCAGGACGTTCCTGAAGATGCAGCTTGACCGACCACTTCCTTTCTCTGTTGCTGTGAATCCTCTGGAAACTGAGTGTTTTGTTTCTCGGCCTGCACTTGTCCTTGAAGCCTGGCTGTCCTCATTGGGTGGGTTGAGTTTTCTGTTCTTCGGTAAGGTGTCTCATCCTGCCTCAGGGAAGCGGGCAGAAACCTGGCCATCCTCTGAGTTGTGCTTGGCTCCAAGAAGGGTCAACTTTGTGTAACCAAATAACGCTTAACTATTATAATGAATATTCCTACCAAAAAATCTCCCTACCAGGTACACAGTGTCTGAAATTCTACCAAGGGCATTGTTCCTTCCAGGAGTCCTCTGCAGGATAAGGAACAGTGACCAGTCAATCGTATAGTTAGTAATATCATGATCTTTCCTAACTATAGGAATTCAGAGTAGTATGTGGGCATAAGAGGTCTGGGGAGAATAGAGCAGAAGAGACTTATACATGGAGTGAATAGAGTGAGACACTGGGACAAATTAACCATTTTTCTGCCTTTACCTGGTCCCAGTTCTGGGTGAGCTCTTCATAGGTGGAGCTAGTGGTAAAGAACCTGCCTGCCAATATAGGAGACACAAGGGTTTGATCTCTGGGTTGGGAAGATCCCCTGGAGGAGGGCATGGCAACCCACTCTAGTATTCCTGCCTGGAAAATCCCATAGACAGAGGAGCATAGTAGGCTACAGTCCATGGGGTCGCAAAGGGTCAGACATGACTGATCGATCACACATGTGAGTGTGAGTCCTAGGTAAGTAGTTCACATAATTTTAGGCTTTGATGTGGTTTGGTGTATCATGGAGGCTGAGAGCATACTGGACAAAACCATTGTCTTTTGGAGTTAATAGAGAAAGAAACAGAAACCGGATTTTGTTATTATTTGGAAGCAGGCAGAAAAGCTGAGGAATAAGCCATAAAGGCACTAATTCAGTAGATTATCATGTAAAACTGGGAACAAAAAATGGCTAGTGTGGGAAATATGTTAGAGACAGACGTCAGGGAAAGGGTCCAGGATTACAGGTAAATCAACCGGCAGTTAGTCCTCACGTCTCCAGCATTAAGCTCTGAATGTAATGTACACACTCGACTATTACACAGACTGTTTCTGGCATAGGCTGGAGAGTCTCACTTCCTCCTTGTTAATAAGAGTACTATGGGCTGAGGCGAAGAGCTTATTATGTGGTTAATTGCTCGGATGGTAAAGAATCTGCCTGCAATACAGGAGACTCGGGTTTGGTCCGTGGGTCAGGAAGATCCCCTGGAGAAGGGAATGGTTACCTACTCCACTATTCTTGCCTGGAGAATTCTGTGGACAGAGGAGCCTGGTGCGCTACATTTCATGGGGTGGCAAAGAGTCAAACACGACCGAGTGACTAACACTTTAGTTTCAATAGGTCACTAGGTGGGGGTTGAAGACTTTCCATGGATTTTTCTGAACCAGTAGGGTTTTGTCATGGAAATTAACCCAGCTTGAGAGGTGGTGATCCAGAGGGGTAAGAATATGGCTTTGGTGTCAGCCAGGACTGGGTTCTCTCTCTGCTGCTGCTGCTGCTGCTAAGAACGCTGGAGTGGGTTGCCATTTCCTTCTCTGGGTTCTCTCTCTAGTCCTGCCTCAATTATATACTAGTCGTCTATGCTAGAGCCCTTAACCTAAACCTCCTTTCCTCATCTATAAACTGGGTGCTATAACAGTACCTATTTCATGAGGATGACATATTGTTATTACGTGGTATAATATTACAAAACTCCAAATGGCACACCCAGCAGAGGATGAGTGTGCACAGTGAATGGTGCCTCCGTGTTGGAGGAATTCCCTATTTTCCTACAACACAATCTGGTATTCCTGTCAGCAGAGCTTCTCAGATATCCAAAGAGTTCTGAGCATTTTCATTTTTGAACCTGCTGGTATATGAAGAGGTGAAATGCAAAAGCAGATATGTAGTTTACATAACTATATCTAACAAATCAATGTCAGTAGCACATGCACGTACACACAAAAAGTATCATGAGACATGATTGTGTTATTCAGGGGGTCCTGGTGCTCCACAGGGCGGTCTGGAAGGGGTCCAAGTTTGAAGTTGTGTGGGAAATGTCTTTCAGTTCGGTTTATGTCTTTCTGTAACTGAATGTTAATCAAAGATAAAGTGAGATAGTGAAGTCTAAATTTCAGTCTTGGGCTCACGGCCCTCCAAGCCCTTCCTGTGATAAACTCCAGCAGTTAGAGAAATCTGAGCTGTTCAGCCGATGCTGTTTGCTTCTGCTGGTGGAAGTCAGAGTGTCTGCTGTTGTCTTAGAGCAACAAACAGACAAAGTGCAGGCTGAACTCGGCTTTATTTCAGGAAAATTGTGATGTAGAATGAGCGCTGGATTAGGGTGACGAGCACTGCCTCAAGATTTGAATCCACCCAGCAGCATTAGGAGATGTAAGGGAAGGTGCTTTCCTTCCTCAGGATTCGATACCGTGTCATTTGAACGACGGGGCTGAGATTCGCTCTTCCCAAGCTCTTCACTCCTGTGATCCTGTTTGTGTGTGGAGTAAGCACATAGGCATGGGGCTTGCTTTCTTAAAGGCTGAAATATCTAACAGAATAAAAGACTTGAGCTCACAATTTTCAGGCCAACTAAGTTAGTTATAGAAGGTAATAACCTGGTAGTTAATAAATCACTAAGTTACTTCCAGGGGTTTTTCCTTGAAATAAAGTTATTGCTTATCTTTAGTCTACTGCCGTCTTTACAAGATCAAAAACATCAGGGAAAGCAGTGAATACGGAGATGGAGTGAGTAACAAATCAATTCTGAAAAGACTTATGGTTAGAAAGGGATGAGCCTGGGATAAAAATCAGCAACAAAGTCTTTAGATACAACCCCATGACCCTGTTAAATGTTTTTCCATTCAGTCTTTACTTCTTTCATTTTCTCACTGTGTTTCCTTTTTAGCTTTATAATCTTCTCTAACTAATTTTGTCCATCCACTATTCCACTTTTATCTATTCATTTTAAAAATAAGTTTAAAGTGTTAATCATAATGACATATTTATTTTGAAATTATTACCTTAATAAGTTAAGATCCATCATCTCATAGAGTTATAAACTTTTTTTTCTTGTAATAAGAGCACTTAGGATCCACTCCTTACATTTTAAAATCTATGTACGATTTAAGTTGGCAGATGCTAGAATAGTCTTGGACAAGAAGAAAATCCTGTCTATGAAAGAATTATGACTTTTTGTTTTTCCTCTCTGCAAACAGTGATCAATTGCAAAGTGGGAAATGTTTTCCAGTAAATAATTCACATATTTGGACATGTTTGGATTAGGGGTGAGAAAATAAACATATAACTTTACTTGAAGAGAAAGTTAAAAACATTTATTTAAAGTCTTTTGTGAAAGTGATTAATTCATTAAAATTAAGAGAGATGTATTAGAGAAAAACTTTAGAAAGGAAAAGGATGAAAATTATATTGTGATTTTAAAAGTTTGAAAGAGAAAGAACGTAGCAAAAAGGAATTGAATAGAGTTAATTTTTAATAAAACTTACTTGAATAAAAATGTCTTACTAGAGGAACAGATTTCTCTATAAAATACTATTTACATAAGCTATTCAAGATAACAGTAAATTTACGATTCAGGTCAAGACAGATTCTGGGTGAGTTATTGGTATGCCAGTCATGGTTCTCGAATTTCACCCTTGAGAGTTTTCTCACTTTCGATTCTAAAGATCTTTTGTCCTTCTGAGGTCCCCAGTAAAAATTCGAATATTTCTGAAGGGTATGGTTATGTTTTTGAGGGGAAGGGTGGTAGCTGAGTATGGTACAGGGCCTGGAAGATGACTCATGGGGTGTCCCCCCCTTTATTTCACTCAGGGAGCAAGAACTATGTTAGCAGTGCTGTGTGGAAGGCTCAAGGCTGAGAGGCAGAACAATAACTCATTAATTCACATTCTGAGGGTTATCTTGATGAGAAGGGCAGGGAACTCATTCTTGCAAAGTGAATGCACAGATTCCAGGGAAAAGAATGACCCCCAAGTGCATGGGATACTTGACATCACCATTCACAGAGATTTCCTTTGTTCGTAACTGAATCCAACCTACTATTTAGAGAAGTCACTGAGTGAATCTGGGGAACTAAAAATTCAGTTCATGCCTTTAGCTAGGGGGTCACTTGGTATCTTTCTCCACCTAGTGGCCAATGGCTTCCAACCACAAAACTAAAAGACGATTGGCTATCTCGGCAACGAAACCAGCAAGGTTTCTTGTTTGGAGATACTAAGCTATCAAATCCTAGAATGAAGAGGATATTTAAGCATATGTTTGGGAAAGCCAGTGGGCATGTTAATAATGAGGTTTGCTTGCATAGCTTCCATTGTTCAACTGACATGCTTTGCATTCTAGTGTAGAAAGAGCAATCGGGAATGCTTGCTAATAAGCAATGCACACAAATAGAGTTAAAGCTTGAGGCCAGTTTCATGATATCAAATGTTCACATTATAAAGCTCACTCTTCAAGGACAGAAAAAGTAGATTCAAAGAAACGTAAATTATTAGTTTTATGTGATTTTATTTTATTTTTTAGTTTTAAGTGATTTTTGGATACTCAGTTTCAGTTATGCTCTGGGCACACTGCAGGTGTGCAGTAAGAATCTTTTGTATTGAATTGAATTTGATAGATCTGCTGTGTCTCAGTCTTTAAATTTCCCAACTAAAAAATACTCCATTAAAAACAAATACATACTTTAAACTATGTATGTAATGAGCACGTTTTGATTGTTTTCATGTTGATCTCTGCAGTATTTGACCCTGTTGGATACTCCCTCCTCCTGGAAACTTTCCTCTTCTTCTCTGCTCTGGTTTCCATGACACCAGCCTCTCCTGCTTTCCTCCTACCTCCCTGGCAGAGTTATTTTGTGTTTGCTTTCCAGTGTTGCCCTCTTTTCATCGTCTCTTAAATGCTACTATGGCTTAAGGTTCTATTCTTAGCTGTCCTCTTTTCTCCACTCAGCTTGTCTTTGTCTATGATCAAGTATTAATATTTGAACTCTAATGTAGATGCTGGTGGTTCCAGAGTCTCCATCTCCCGCTCTTATCTGTTCTCTCCTAAGTTCTAGACCAAATTCCTATCTGTCTGTTAGTTATCTTCACCAGAGTACTCTGTAGGGACCTAAAATCCTGTGAAGTCCTAACTGAGCTCATTATTTTTGTGCCCTTCTGCTAGTTGCACTCTTGCTGGCATTTCCTATTTGGGTCTAAGAAAAACATTTAGATTCTACTGCTCTCCAAATACCCACTGACTATAATTTGCCCCGGCTTCCCAGATGGCACTAATGGTAAAGAACCCACCTGCCAGGAGATATAAAAGATGTGGGTTCTATTCCTGGATTGGGAAGATCCCCTGGAGGAGGGCATGGCAACCCACTCAAGTATTCTTACCTGGAGAATCCCAAAGCCAGGGGAACCTGGCAGGCTACAGTCCATAGGGTGGAAAAGAGTCAGACATGACTGAAGCGACTTAGCACATGTGTGCATAATTTGCCCATAGAGCACCTGGCACATATTAGATACTCAGTACATATTTATTAAAGAGTGTTGAGTGAACTGCCACTGAATGAGAGTTCAGCTGAAACTGAACATCTTTCCTGTTAGTAGCTTAATTTCCCAGTTTGACATCTCCAGGTACATTGAAGAGAGAAATCTATGGGTGATGATTTTGCGAATGAGAGCCAGAGGTAACATTTGTCTATTCTCCATGAACAAGACTCAGAAAGATAAGAGCTTGGGTTGATTGTACCCTGCTTTACTGTATCTCTTCCCTGTAATCTGCTACATTTTAAGTCATCAATATGAGTTGACACTAAAAATAATTTTTTTTAACAAGAATGCTCAGATGCATTGTGGCCTTCCTACTTGATTCTATTATACTTACTTCAAGTAGGAGTTTTATATGTTCAAGGAGCATAGTGTACCCTCCATGTTGGGTTCTTTGCACAGTGAAGACAAATACATTCATGAATTTTATGAAGCATGCCAAATATATGTTCTGAAAGAATTTCAGTTTTCTGTTATTTGTCTTTTGATTGCGGGTTAGACAAACGTGACTACACAAGAAAATCAAATACTGTGTAGCAGAAAGAAAAATACACCTTATCATCAATAGCAAACCTGTGTCAATGGTGTAAATTGTTACCACCCCTCCCCAATTTATCCATTGTGTCAACAGATGAATAGCATTCCATCAGTGAGAAAACTATGGCACAATCAGTACCTTTCTTAGGAATCTCGTCTAGGTCTCATAGAATTCTGAGCCTCACATTTGTTAGGATTCTTTGAGAAGCATCACATATTTCTCACCCTAGAAGAGAATTTTTCCATTCTCTGGGTGAAATTTTAAATACTTGGCAACCCTTCTTATCCTATCTGTCATATTCCTGATATATCTTTCCTCAGTGACTGACCACTGTGATCCCCTGGAATGTGAACTCCATGGTTTTAGCCTTAGCCCAAGTAAAAGGCAATGAGGGAAATTTATTTATTGCAAATATACTGCAAAATACATTTTATGTGTCACATATATGTAATGCATATTTATTTATACAAAACCAGTAACTTTTAGATTATTTGTTATTTTGAATCATCTGTATTATTACATTATTCTGTTAGTTTGAGACCTTGAAAATTAAGCATGCCACTCTAATAGTGTAAAAACTTGATTTTGATTGTTGACATGTGACTATCTTTTAAAATACAATGGCTGTCTTACTGAAATTTCATATTAAGTCTAAAGTGTGTGTTCTTTATATGGCCTCATAAGATGTTATCTTTCTATAAGTCATGTTAGATTGTAAAATACATGTTTTACTTGAAGAAATAGCTCCCTTGATATCCTTCTGTGAGGCTCTGTGAGCCTCTAGATTGAGAATAGAAAACATTTTTCTCATATTATATATACATAAAATTTATCATAAGTCACTCTTTAATTAAAGTGGAAAATATTTTAGATTATTTTACAATTTATTAGTGAGTTGTGCTGAAAACAGTTCTCATTTTATTCACAACTTCATTTGAATTTCTTTTTTTCCTCCAGGTTCCTATTAGTAGCAGGTTCATCAATTTCAGTAGAAAACTGTTTGTCTTTTAAATTTAAATGGGCTAATTTTAAGATACCACTTTTAGCACATTAAATGTAAATGAGTATATCAGTTCTTCAGTTGCTTTATAAAAAATAACAACTATTTAAGCATATTTATTTTTAAATATAAATTTATTTTTTTAATATAAATTTATTTATTTTAATTGGAGGGTAATTACTTTAAAATATTGTATTGGTTTTGCCATACATTGACATGAATCTGCCATGGGTGTACAAGCATATTTATTTAAAAGAATGAAATGAAAATTAAAAGTAGGCCTCCTTGATTGCCAAGTGAAAACACCTTGGTGTTTTTTGATTATGTCATTTTTCTTTGAAAAAAGTCAGGCTTAGTCTATAGGACTCCAGTACTCTTGCCTGGAAAATCCCATGGACGGAGGAGCCTGGTAGGCTGCAGTCCATGGGGTCTCGAAGAGTCGGACACGACTGAGTGACTTCACTTTCACTTTTCACTTTCATGCACTGGAGAAGGAAATGGCAACCCACTCCAGTGTTCTTGCCTGGAGAATCCCAGGGACGGGGGAGCCTGGTGGGCTGCCGTCTCTGGGGTCGCACAGAGTCGGACACAACTGAGGAGACTTAGCAGCAGTAGCAGTAGCAGGATCCAAAGGATGAATAGGGTTTGTCTTTCTATAGCACAGAGTTGATTCTGATAACAAAATTAATATTAAGAACTATGATTTATTCAGGAGTTGCTGCTGCTGCTGCTAAGTCACTTCAATCGTGTCTGACTCTGTGTGACCCCATAGAGGGCAGCCCACCAGGCTCCCCTGTCCCTGGGATTCTCCAGGCAAGAACACTGGAAAGGGTTGCTGTTTCCTTCTCCAATGCATGAAAGTGAAAAGTGAAAGTGAAGTCGCTCAGTCGTGTCTGACCATCAGCAACCCCATGGTCTGCAGCCTACCAGGCTCCTCCGTCCATGGGATTTTCCACCCCACTGGAGTGGGGTGCCATTGCCTTCCTATTTTCCAAATGCTGTGCTTGATGTTTCATATATTGTGCTAGAGAGTTTCTGAACCTATTGCCATTGGTGTTTAGTGCAGCCAAGATGAGGAGTTCTGTGCTTGCTGATATCATGTCACCTCAAGGACATGCCTCAGCTGTCCTGCCTCTGGGCTTCCTCTGAAGCTGAGGAAGTCTGCTCAGTCAGAGAACAAGCCAGCCAGCTTGTGAGGGGGAAGTTAAGCTACTGAGAGTGAAGTACTACAAATGAGGAGTAGGAGTTAGCAGACTAATGCCTCCAGCTTCCTATCCTTTAAAGGTATAACTTTGAGGGTCATTCTATTAATATAAGGCTCTTCAGAAGTCTCCCTGCAGGACTGAGCCAAGTGACTTGGAGCAGTAACCAGTCCTAGCATGAATGCATCTGAATGGACTTGGAGTTTCTCCCTCTGTTGTCTTACAATCCCTGCTCCCTGGGAGCACCTCCCAGACAGGCTACGTGAACCCAAACCCATTTCATTCTCAATTTTGAGAGGACCCAGTTTGAGACACACAATTTAATCCTCACTACAGACCTTCCTGTGAGCTGATATTAGTCTTAGCTCCATTTGATAGAAGAGGAAACTGAGGCACAGAGAAGGTTACTAAACTTGCCTAATATTACTCAACCTTCTAGTTGAAGAACTGAAATTTGAGCACAGGCAGACTCCAGAACCTTCTGCCAAATCAGTGACCTGAGGGGCAAGTGAGAAAATAGCTGGGAAGGATACCTGATTGGCTCTGATCACTGGCCCTTCATTGTCAAGAGATTTTTTTTTTTTCAGCTTTTTCCAGTTAGATGATGAAAATTCTCAGTAGATTTTTGGTTTGATGAAAAAAGGAAAGATCGACAGTTTTAAATGTTTGTACATCTAAAAGAAAAACAAAGTAGACTTGTATTTTTTTTTTTACAAATATAAAGAATATTAATGTTTTATAAGGGAAAATATGAATGATTTCTGGAACTTTTTGGCACTTTGGGTCAGGAAGATCCCCTGGAGGAGGGCATAGCAACCTGTTCCAGTATCATTATCTGGAAAATCCCATGAACAGAGGAGTCTGGGGAACTATAGTCCATGGGGTGGCCAAGAGTTGGACAGGACTGAAGTGACTTAGAACACACATATGTACTTGAGGTTAATGCTTAGATGTTCTTGTGAATCTCTGTGCTTTAAAAACAGGCATCTAAATGTTTCCATAAAATGAGTACTCAGCTTCATTGTAAAAAAAGTGAAAGTGAAGTCGCTCAGTCATGTCCGACTCTTCGCAACCCCATGGACTATAGCCTACCAGGCTCCTCTGTTCATGGGATTTTCCATGCAAGAGTACTGGAGTGGGTTGCCATTGCCTTCTCTGTAAAAAAGAGTTTTAAAATGTAGATAAAATGCTGATAAAAATTTATAAACATTAATGGTTCCTTGTATGATCATACTGAATCAGACAAAGGAGAAATCAAAGAGGGAAATTCACCTTAACTCAGAGTAGGAGATGGATTTTGAAGCTTTTTTGAAATTGGAAGCAGAATGAGGAAAAGGAACCATTCTTTGCCCTAGGCATTTTAGATACATGATCTTTCATTTCAAAGCAACTCTGCAAATACTCTTGTCATTTTTCTTGTCTTGCAAATGAGGACTTAATTTTAAAGAATTTGATGAATTCTCTTTAAGTCACACAGGTATTAAGTGGGAAGCTGTGATTTAAGCATGGTTTGAGTGGCTCTCTGAACCATACTCTCATTACACTGCCTGGGAAATAGAATAAATAAACAAGATGCAAAGATTTTGCAAATGCAAATGTATAATGAGAAATCACTGTATATAAGTCTTTCCAGATTACATGATATGCCTGAAGATGGATGATGTGTTACAGGATATGCATAAGTATATTTTGTCATACCTTAAAGAAGACAGTGACCTCCTGTGGGATAGCTACTTCCAGTTTCCTCTGACAATGTTTATAGAAACAATCAAGAATTTTATATATAATATAATCTCAAAAGTATTCTAATTTAGAAAACTGCCAAACTTGGCTAAATCACTACACCAAAAGGAGTTAACCTGCATTGCTTTTATGAGAAAACTGTCCAATGTGAGCTGTTATCTTTTATTTACTTATATGTTTATTTTTTAATTAAAATATATTTGGTTTACAATGCTGAATTCATTTCACTTGTATAGGATAGTGACTAAATATTTTTTATAGGTTACACTTCATTTAAAGTTATAAAATGTTGACTGTTTTCCCTGTGCTGTACAATGTACCCTTGTATCTCATTTATTTTATACATAGTCATTTATACCTCTTAATTTCCTACCCCTATTTTACCCCTCCCTCATCTCTCTTCCCACTAATTAAGAGAGATGGTAACCACTAGGTTGTTCTAGTGCATCTGTGATCTATTTCTGTTTTGTTATATTAATTTATTTTATTTTTTTTTAGATTATACATGTAAGTAATAATGTATAGTATTGGTCTTTTTCTGAAGTTTCACTAAGCATAATACCCTCCATGTCTATCCATGTTGTTGAAAAATTTTATTCTTTTTTTTATGGCTGAGTAATATTCTATTGAATATATATACCATATCTTTATCCATTCATCTGTTGATGGCAAGATGGATTGCTTCCATATCTTGGCTTTTGTAAATAATGCTGCTATGGGCATTGAGAGTACATCTATCTTTTCAAATTAGGTTTCATTATTTTTCTGGATACATACCCAGGAATGGAATTGTTGGGTCATATGGTAGTCCTATTTTCAATTTTTTGAGGAACCTCCCTACTGTTTTCTGTAGTGGCTGCCTTAATTTACATTCCCACCAACACTGTACAAGTTTCCCTTATATCCACATCCTCTCCAACATTTGTTATTTGCAGGCTTTTTGATGAAAGATAGCCATTTTGGCAGGTGTGAGGTGATATCTTGTTTTGCTTTGCATTTCTCTAATAATTAGGGATGTTGAACATCTTTTCATGTGCCTTTTGGGCATCTGTATGTCTTCATTGGAAAAATGTCTATTAAAGTCTTTGGCACAAGTGGTAAAGATTCTGCCTGTCAATGCAGGAGATGTAAGAGATACATGTCCGATCTCTGAGTCTGAAAGATCCCCTGGAGGAGGACATAGCGATCCACTCCAGTATTCTTGCCTGGCTGGAGAATCCCTTGGATAGAGAAGCCTGGCTATGGTCCATAAGACCACAAAGACTTGGACATGACTGAAGTGACTTAGCATGCACACCCACTTAAAAAAATTTTTTTTTTTAAATAAATTGAGTTGTACGAGTTGTTTATATATTTTGGGTATTAACCCCTTGTTGGTCATATAATTTAAAAATATTTTTTCCTATTTGTAGCTTGTCTTTTCATTTTGTCAGTGGTTTCCCTTGCTGTGCAAAAGCTTTTAAGCTTAATTAGTACCATTTGTTTATTTTTGTTTCTTTCTTTTGTCTTAGTAGACAGATCCTAAAAGATATTGCTGTGACTTATGTCAAAGTGTATTCTGCTTATATTCTCTTTTAGGAGATTTATGGTTTGAGGTCTTAAATTTAGGTCTTTAATCCATTTTGAGTTTTGTATATGGTGTGAGGAAATATTCTAGTCTCATTTTTTTGCATATAGCTGTTCAGTTTTCCTAGCACCACTTATTAAAAATACTGTTTTGTTTCCTTTATGTATTCTTGCCTCCTTTGTTGTGGATTAATTGACCATAGGTGTGTGGGTTTATTTCTGGGCTGTTCGGTCATATTGATCTGTGTTTGTTTTGGTGCCAGTACAATGCTGTTTTGATTACTATAGCTTTGCAGGATAGCCTGAAGTCAGGATGCCTGATTCCTCTAGCTTTGTTCCTTTTTCTCAAGATTGCTTTGACAATTTGCAGTCTTTTGTGGTCCCATATGAATTTTAGGATTATTTGTTCTAGGACATGTTCTACTGTGGAAAATGTCATGGGTATTTTGATAGGGATTGCATTAAATCTGTAGATTGCTTTGGGTACTATGGCCATTTAAGCAATATTAGTTCTTCCAGTCCACAAACACTGAATATCTTTCTATTTATTTGTATATTCTTTGATTTGAGATGTTATCTTTTATACTAGGAGTTGGCACATTGACCAAATCTGGCCTGACACCTGCTTTTAGTACATTCTATGGGCTGTTTTCACATTATTAAATGGTTTCAAAAATAAAAAGAAGAATAATACTTCATGGCCATTTAAAAATAATGTAAAATTCAAAATTTCATGTGCATAAGTAAGGTTTTATTGGAACACAGTCATTCTCATGCACATGCATATTGTTTATAGCTGTTTTTGCAATCTTAATTGAGTAGTTGTGGTACCATAGATCATATGGTTTGCAAAGCCTGGAATATTTACTCTGTTCTATACTATTTGGTGGCTGAAAGCAAGACTTGGCACATTGGTTTCCTATGGCTTAATTTCCTAAAAATCATTAAAATACTAGTGTACATGTACATTTTGTTTATACATACTATATTTTCTTATCCAGTTTCATGATAACACTACCTGAAACTTTGTCTTTCACAGCCAGCTCCAATAATAAGTAACAACAGGGAGTGAGGACTAAATCCATATGGGGACTGGGTCATTCTTTGGAAAGGCATTTACCTTGTAGGAATCATAACAGAGATTATAATGGTGACCTAACACTTTAGAGTTTAGAAATCACCTTTACTTACCAATTCACATTTAATCTTGATATTTAACTCTGTGAGATCATATTATGATTACTTCTCTTTTGTTTGCAGACAAGGATACTGAGGCTTTGTAGCATTAACTGACTTGTCCAAGATCTCCAAATCAGTAAGCATCAGAGCCTAGACTCAAACAGTAGCTATTTAATTTTCTTTTGTGGGGAGAGATTTTATTGTTAAAAGGAAACATTTATGTTTTTATATCTCTAACCAATAATAATGTTTGGTTATCAACAAAGTGATGGAAATTTACTTAAAAGAACAGTTTTTAGAATTCTGATTTTATTTTTGGACTGCTTTACTATATATGGTGTTTTTCTGAACAACATCCTTTTGTCACCATAATTGCCAATATCTATTTTATGCCAGTTAAATTTCCAGCAATGAGGTAGATTTTACAAGTAGTGATAAATGTGAATGTACACTAAATTATTTTTATTTATATGAGAAAATGTTCATTTGATTATAGAAAAATTCCCTTTTTAGTATTTCTCTGAATGAAAGCCAAATTTCAAATGAATAAGATATAATTAAAAGAATCAATGTCCCAAGGCATAAGAATGAATGAACAGGGTTCTAACAAATGGTTTATTTGGATTTGTAGTTTACTAAAGATATTAATACAGAATAGTTTCAAGCATTATGTGAGGTATTGGTGAAAGGGAGGAAGTCTTGTGTCTTTAAGTTCATGGTTTGTGGAGAAATTAGCATGTGAAGCAAAAATTACAATATAGCTCAGGTTGATATGTGCTATCTTGGAAGTCTTGGTAAAAGTGCTGTGGTTACTAAGTAATTTTGATTGTAAAATGAGAATATTGCCAAAGAATGGGTTGAAGAATTGAGTGAATAACTAGTTTAATCTAAAGTAGAAAATATAGAATAAGGGAAGTTTGGGTGATGGAAAGTGAATGACTGGGTGAGTGAGGTTGGGGTGAGGAGAAGTTATTGAGTTTGGCTTGGACATGCTGAACCATAAACAGTCTAGTAGGGGCTAGCAGAGGAAAACGGATGGTTGCAATATTTTGTGAAAAGGGCTGTCTTCAATAGCATGATGTTCCAAAGGAGGACAGAAGACAGGTCATAACTTTGACCAAGAGGGGAAGTCCAGAAAAACTTTCTGAAGAAAGGGAACTTCTAGCAATGGCACCCCACTCCAGTACTCCTGCCTGGAAAATCCCATGGACAGAGGAGCCTGGTAGGCTGCAGCCCATGGGGTCACTAAGAGTCAGACACGACTGAGCGACTTCACTTTCACTTTTATGCATTGGAGAAGGAAATGGAAACCCACTCCAGTGTTCTTGCCTGGAGAATCCCAGGGTCGGGGGAGCCTGGTGGGCTGCCGTCTATGGGGTTGCACAGAATCGGACACAACTGGAGTGCCTTAGCAGCAGCAGCAAACAGAGACTTAAGGAAAGAGCAAGAACTGTATGGATAATACTAGTGGACCAGAGCTATCATGTATGACTGTGTAGAGCTATCATGTAGACACTACAAAGGTCCAGAGGATGGTCCAGAGATCTGGTCACATAGACTCAGATGTGAATGGAGTTCTCCTGGAGTTTCTCAGTGCACAGCTTCTACAACCATATGTGCTGGATCTGTATGGGAATTGGGTGTTCTGAGTAGAAAGTACTGAAAGAGGGAGAGAGTTTCAGGCAAAGGAGTCCAGCAGAGAGGATAAGGGTTCTCAAGCAGGAGGAAGCGTGGAATGGTCAAGGAACCAAAAATGGACTTCAGTTTCTGTTGTGGAGTCAAGAACGGGATGGAGAGGAAAAGTTGTTACTGACCCTTTCAAGTCCATCCTCAGCAAGGATCCTCCTGCTTGGTGTCACTAGAGCCAACAGAATAGACCAAGTCCAGGTCAGAAGTGAAGGAAGACTTTTCTTTTGATCAAAGAATGGAGAGGTGCGAGCTCACGCTCTAGAGCACAAATTCCCCTACAGGCAGGCTGTGGGTGGGGCTGCCTCCTAGGGCTCTTGTCAGAGTGGGGATGGGAGCAGAGTTCTCACGGGGCAGCCGCCGGTGTGCTGCTCAGGCTCCAGGTGGTGGTGTTGGATGCAATGTCTCTGCACACGGCCCGCTACCGCCATTTTGAATGGCTTGCCCAGCTGAGGCGTCCGCACAGCAGTATTGCACCAGGAAATCTGGTCTGAAGGGCTAGGTAAGGCCTCAGTGTGGACCCCTACAAGCAAGGGAAACTAGACTAGGCACCAAGAGAAATTAAAAAAAAAAGGTTAGATGTTATTTTATTTCCAGAGTCTATCTTTACTTTCTGGGAATTATTAATGGGCTTTGCCGGTGATAAATCCCTTCTCTGTCTTTTGTCCTGTTCCTTGTTCTTGAGGGCACTAAGGGGCGTGGGTCTGTCTTCCTGATGAGTTTGGGTGTTGTCAGAACCCCAGGTGGAGGAAAAGAGTTTCTCCCCAAATGCCTTTAGATGTGTGTGATGGTCACAGACCTCAGGCCAGACTCTATCCCTAGGGACCACCATTGGTTAACCTTTGGGAGACAAAGGACACCAGACAATTTCAGATGCTTGGCACATGTTTTAGCAAGAGAATAATAGTCACAAGTCAAATTTTTCCTGAAAATAAAGGCATCTAGGTCTTTTGCCTGAAGGCACAATCGTGCCCTGCTGCTGAGGCTCACTGCCCTGGCCTGAGTATCCCTGTTCACATTTTTAGTGTTTTTCGGAAGAGAAGCTTCAGGTCAGAGAGGGGTCACACCAGTAGTGTTGGGATTGTTCATTGTGTAGATGGGACATGTCTCAACTATCTGACTGACTGTACTTTTAATGCCAGGAGTTACCATGACCTCAAATAACCAGTTACCTCGGGCTTCCTTCCAGCGGTGAGTTACTTGATGAGCCTCCCTGATGGCTTGACAAGCTGCATTTTGAGGAGAGCAATATTGCCACATTCATTAACTAGCCACACCTGGCTTTCTAGGTCTCTGCTGAAGCCCCCTCTTTGGGCTTTTCCTAATCTTCTTTTGTGTGGACTGGGTAATAATTGGATGGATCTGGCTTTCAAGGTGTGAGGGAAGTAGCCAAGTGGTTCTAGGGTTGCCCTGTTGGTAGTTTGGTCTGCCTTTTTGTTTCCTTTATTACCTCTGTGCCCCCCATTTGGTGACCCCTACGATGAATCACCACCACCAGGTTTTAAAGCTGTACTGCTTCTAAGAATGTGAATATCCTTAAGCCATGTTTCACCTGTTTATTCTCTGCAGCAAACATATCTCTTTTCTTCCAAATAGCCCTGTGTGTGTGTTGGGTGGCATACACCACAGAATGTCTGTGAAAAAATTTAAGATCTTCCCTGTCCTGACTATTAAGATTCTGGCAAGTATTGCCAGCTTGGCCTTTGGGGCAGGAGTCCCTGGAGGTAGACTTCTTGTTTCTGTGACTTAGGCCTGTGAGGTTACTGTGTATCCTGCCAAACTTTCCCCATCTCTGATAAAACTGCTTGTCTGTGAACCATTTCTCTTCGGCATTTGGGAGAAGCTCACTTCCCAAGTCAAGGTGACTGGTCTAAATCATGTCTATTGTTTCTGTGCAGTCGTGTACCAGGGGCTCCATTTCTGTGGGTAGCAGGGTGGGAGGATTTAGTGTGCCACAGGCTTTTATGGTAACCACTGGGTTATCTAAGAGCAGAGCCTGAACTTGAATCAAACTTCCAGGAGATAGCCATTCCATTTCCTTAGAACTCACTATAGCCTGAACTGGTGTGAAGTCCATTTAATGACCAGCTGACCAAACCACTTAACTTTTCAGCTTCCTTTAGGACTGTAGTAGCTGCTACTTCCTGTGGACAAGGAGGCAGTCCTATAGTGGTTTGATCTAATTGTTTAGGGAAATAGCAACCAACAGAGTAAGGAGTCCCAGTTTTTTAGCTAATACCCTGAAGGTCATTCCCCTATTCTCATGAATGTAAAGGTCACAGGTTTTAGCTAAATCTGGGAGGGCCAAGTCAGGGGCCTGAAGTAATTGCTTTTTCAATTCTTGAAAGGTCCTTTTACATTCTGAATTCCATCCAAAAGGATCATCATCTTTTTCCTTCAATTTTTCATTTAAAGGCCTAGCTATTAGGCCATATTTGGGTATCAGATGCATCAAAATCTGATCATCCCAGGGAACCCCCAAGCAGTCTTCTAGTTTTAGGAGAGGTGAGGTTGCAAAAATGGCTTCTTTCCTTTCCTGAGCTAGGGTTCTCTGACCTACTGTGAGAATGAAGCCTAGCTAGGTCACCTTAGCTTGTGATATTTGAGCCTCTTTCTTGGGCTTCTTATATCCTTTATTGGCTAGATCATTCAGAGTATTAATAGTATTTTGTCAGAGGCCCCGTTAGCAGAACTGGTGGTCAGAGTATTGTCCACATACTGGCAGAGGGTTCCCTCGTCCAGATGTAGATCTTTTAGGTGTTTAGCTAAAGTTTCCTCAAAAATGGTGGGGGAGTTTCGAACATTTGGGACAAGACTGTCCAGCAAGATTGTTGTTTTTGTTGCATGTTTGGGTCCTGCAACTCAGAAGCAAACGTTTCTTGTAACTCTGAGGCTAATGAATACAGAAGAAGGCATCTTTTAAATCTAACACAGAATACCACATCCTGGTGGTAGTAACCAACACGGTATAGAGATTAGAAACTACTGGATGTATATCCTCAGGGGCTTCACTGACTGCCCTGCGGTCCTGTATCATCCAGTGTTCGCCACTGGGTTTTTTAACAGAAAGAATGGGGGTGTCACAGGCTGGTTGACCATGGTCGGTTAAGCCTTGTGTAACAGAGGCAAGGCCAACAAAGTGTTCTGATGGAGAGGGTACTGTTACTTTTGGGCCATGTATGTTACATTTTAGATGGACTAGCATGAGACTGGCTCCCATAGCTTGTCTTATTTGTTTCTGACTCCAGGGAGGTTGACTCATTCTGTCTGCAGAGGTCTGTCCTCAGCCATTAAACATCATTTGGTGCCCCTTGTCTAAGGGGACACCAGTCTCCAATTTGTCTCTCATCAGGTGAACGGTAGTCCTCAAGGCATGTAAGATAGCTATTCCCAGCAGGCATATTTGGCATTTGGAGACGTACAGGAAGGAATGGGTAAGCATGTTTAATCCAGTTTACATTTTGATGGCTCTATGAGTGCCCATTCTTGGGCCTTCCCTGATACCTCCATAATTTTACAACTCTGTGACTGAGTTTACCTGATTTGGTATTCAGAACCAAATAAATGGCATTAGCATCGACTAAGAATTCAATAGGCTTACCACCCTACTGACCCAATCCAGTGTCATTTGGGTCTCCTTAAGGGTCAATTGGAGTGCCAGCTTAGGAGGCCCTGGCCTCATCTTTCTTCCTCTATTTGGACCATCTGCCTTCAAGGGTGGAAGCTGGGATCTGCCATTTCCATTCCCCTTTGGGGGCGATGAGGGCATTCTCCCTTCCAGTGGTCCCTCTTGTTTACATATGTGCATGCACTGACTGTTCCTTGTTTCCTTGGCTTGCTATCCTTTGGTGGGGGCTGGGGGTGGCTCACCAGACTTGAGGTTTCTGTGGGCAGTTAGTCCAGATTCCCTGTGCCAACCAGTTGAGGATGGAGGGCAACAGCAAGTAGGTGGGCTTACCTCTGGGCCTTTTAATGCTCTGACTTTTCCTCCTCTATAAATCAGTTATTAAACACCTGGTAAATAACCTCAACCAGGAGAGAGGTAGGGGTATATGGTCCTATTTCTGGGTTCTGAAGTTTACACCTAATGTTGGGAGCACTTCAGGAAATGAAATATGACCTCAGGATTGGATTCCTTTCCAGCGACTTAGGGTCAGAGGTGGTAGAGATTCAGAGACATCCCCTGAGTGTTGTAGAAATGCTGCAGGGTTTTCTGTTGGCTCCTGATTGACTTTATCTCTTTCCAATAGATAGATTTCTTTCCTGCTGCCTGGACTCCCTTTCAGTTCAGTTCAGTTCAGTCGCTCAGTCATGTCCGACTCTTTGCGACCCCATGAATAGCAGCACACCAGGCCTCCCTGTCCATCACCATCTCCCGGAGTTCACTCAGACTCATGTCCATTGAGTCGGTGATGCCATCCAGCCGTCTCATCCTCTGTCGTCCCCTTTTCTTCCTGCCCCCAATCCCTCCCAGCATCAGAGTCTTTTCCAATGAGTCAACTCTTCGCATGAGGTGGCCAAAGTACTGGAGTTTCAGCTTCAACATCAGTCCTTCCAAAGAACACCCAGGACAGGTCTCCTTTAGGATGGACTGGTTGGATCTCCTTGCAGTCCATGGGACTCTCAAGAGTCTTTTCCAATACCACAGTTCAAAAGCATCAATTCTTCGGCGCTCAGCCTTCTTCACAGTCCAACTCTCACATTCATACATGACCACTGGAAAAACCATAGGCTTGACTAGACAGACCTTTGCTGGCAAAGTAATGTCTCTGCTTTTCAATATGCTATCTAGGTTGGTCATAAGTTTCTTCCAAGGAGTAAGCGTCTTTTAATTTCATGGCTGCAATCACCATCTGCAGTGATTTTGGAGCCCAGAGAAATAAAGTCTGACACTGTTTCCACTGTTTCCCCATCTATTTCCCATGAAGTGATGGGACCAGATGCCATGATCTTCGTTTTCTGAATGTTGAGCTTTAAGCCACCTTTTTTCACTCTCCACTTTCACTTTCATCAAGAGGTTTTTTAGTTCCTCTTCACTTTCTGCCATAAGGGTGGTGTCATCTGCATATCTGAGGTTATAGATATTTGTCCCGGCAATCTTGACTCCCTTTAGGAACATGTTTTTATACTGGGTCAGCCTCTGTCTTCTACCATCTTCTCCATGGTCTCAGTGGTCCAAGTTGGGTTTGGTACCTGGGGCAACTTGTTTCCTCCCTCTGATAACAGCATGATCTGCATTGTTCTCTTTGTTTTTGCTTCATCTAGACAGGCCTTTCCTCACTGTTAAGAGTAACTTGAGGAAACTCTGGATGTCAACCAGGTGGAGTCATTGGTCTGAAAGACCCCCTAGTCAGATTCAGGAACCCCTCTGGATTTTTCCTCAATCCTTTACCATGACTTTTCCAGTTATACAGATCAGAAGTTGTAAATGGTGTGTGTCCCTGGATAAGCCTTCCTTCTTCCATTTTCCTGGTGAGGTGTTGGACCATGGTTGGTAATTAGTTCTGTTTTGTGTCATTTCTGAACTGGATTCTGGGAGTGGGGGCTAGTATGGAGGGGGCCCAAATTGGGATGTATGAAGAAGGGGAGTAGGGAGGGAGTGAAGAGTTGACCCTACTGGAAACAATTTGAGAAGAGCTGTTTAGAGGATAGCACATCCTAGATTGAAAAGTGAATGGGAACTAGATATAATGGAGAGAACCAAGGTATATGTTGATGGAAGTGAATTAGAGAAAAAAGTTTGATCAGGAGGGAAAAATATCTCTTTTGGGCTGGTCTGAGGAACTACCTATCATATAGCAGAGCAAATTTATACCCCTGTTCTAATTACAAAATGCATTTCAAGTTCTAGATTGTTACCATTTGGGGTAAGTTTCATTTGGATGTTGGAAATTCAGTGTTTATTGTTTGTACATTGTTGGTGTGTAAAATACTTTAAAATATATTCTCTTTGTTAAGAAATCTTATAATAATGATAATCCTATTAATCACAGTTTTGATTATTTAGTAAAAATAGCATCACTAACACCAGGCCCTCAGTCTTCTTGAAATCTGCTTTATTATGGCCTGCTCAATTGGGTAGCATTTATGCCACAAAATTTTCAGAGGTAATAGAACTGGCCTACAATGTGCCGGGATAATCGGGGAGGTACTTTTCGGGGTGAACATTTCTTTTCATTTCAGATAACACTATCCAGGCAGCCATTTACAAAGGCTGACTGTTGTGCTTGATGTAAGTGTTGTTGACAATTTTCTATTGTATACGTGGGTAAGTCTTTATCTGGATTGAGTATGTAGTGTACTATAGGAAAAAACAGAACATATTCAGCATTTTAGCAATTAAAAAAGAGGGAAAAATATCTATCCATCTGTCTATCTAGTGTGGTCACCAAGGTGATACAGATCCACAAGCTCTGGATCAGCAGGTAGGTTACTTTTGATACCTGCTGTGTGTTAGTTTCTGGAAGAATCAGAGTGTCATCTTTGGATGCACCAGACAGATATGAGGAGTTCTTCTGCTTTAATGTCTTTCAACCTGTCCACCTCAAATGTGGCATGCTTGAGGGGGAAGATTGTGCCTAGAAAGCTATAGGAAGCCCCAGAATTTGCTCAGAGAGTTATTTCTTCCTTTTGTTACTGAAGATCTGCCTCACTTCAGTTCCTGCCTTGGTTTCCTTTTCATTTGGCTCCCCTTTCTCATTCTGTTCCATTCAGACTATTTATACTGTGTAACCAACTTGGAAACTCTATAGAATACATTATTTCAGGCTACAGCCCGTACTACCTGCATTGCAAAAGGTCCCCACGGCACTGCTGGTGAGGCTCATGGTTCTTCTCACAAAAGAAAGTGATGAGTCACTGAAGTCACTTCTATTAATAGGTGTGCTTAGAGACTGATGGGAAAAACCCTGTAGGAAGGAGATACTTTGTCTTCTTGATTATTGAATTCATTTCCAGAGCCTTCTAAAATCCTTATATTTTTCTCTTTAAAAAATTATATTGTTGACTCATATCAGTGGGGAAAAAAGCATACACAGAAAATTTATGCCTTTCCTCAAACTCTCTGTTCAATCTCTGTCTCTCTTTCTCTCATTTATCGACCTTATGTTATTGAAAACTAGCAGCACTTTTCCCATAAGTAGTAGCTGACATCTTGTTTTTAGGAAATTGTTTCTGTTCTGCAAATTTTACCTGTTGATGCTAGAAGAAGAGAGATTTGTAAAATTAGAGCCTGTGATTCTATTAGTCTAGAAAGGTTTGTGTTAAAGTTTTAAAAATTATCTCAATAGTGTTAGATAAATATCATATGATATCCCTTACATGAAGAATCTAAAAAAATATGATACAAATGAACTTACTTACAAAACAGAAACAGACCCACAGATGTAGAGAATGAACTTATGGTTACTAGAGGGGAAGGGGAGGCAGGGAAGGGAGAGTTAGGGAGCTGGGCTGAACAAGTACACACTGCTATATTCAAAGTGAATAACCAACAGGGTCCTACTCTGTATAGCACAGGAGACTCTACTCAATGTCATGTGGCAGTCTGGATGGAAAAGGAGTTTGGGGAAGAATGGATACATGTTTAGGCTTGGCTGAGTTGCTCTGCTGTATACCTGAAACTATCACAACATTGTTAGTCAGATATGCTCCAATATAAAATAAAAAGTTAAATTATTTCATGTAGTCTTCTACAGTGACAATAAAAAAGATATTCTTTTTGTGACTATTAAAATGTTTAATTATTAATGATCAATATTAGATATTTATAAAATGTGTCTTTGAAGAGGAATTAGCAAAACTCCCTCAAGTTAGGACTTATTTCTCTTCTCACCTATTTATTCATTCTGCTTTGCACCTTTCCCTGTCACCCTCATGACATAGTAAAATGACTGTATATATTGCTTAGTTGCTAAGTTGTGTCTGACTGTTTGTGACCCCATGGACTGCAGCGTGCCAGGGTTCCCTTTCCTTCACTGTCTCCTGGAGTTTGCTCAAGCTCATGTTCATTGAGTTGGTGATGCCGTCCAACCATCTCATCCTCTGTTGCGGTTGTTTCAGATATTTGTTGTATTGAGTTTCTGTTTAACTCATTCATTTCTGCTTTTGCCTGTGTTATTCAGTGATAGGAATTGGCCCATGATATTCTGCTGTTGAACTCACACATCACAGATACCAAAATCAGACAAGGTCACGAGATAGTGTAAGACAAAAAGACCACACTGTAATCATGTGTGAGCAAAGGCAAAAGTAAATGCGTGCGTGCTCAGTCACGTCCAACTCTTTGCGACCCCATGGACTGTAGCCCGCCAGGTTCCTCTGTCCATGGGATTCTCCAGGCAAGAATGCTTGAGTGGGTAGCCATTCCCTTCTTTAGGGGATCTTCCTGACTCAGGGATCAAAGCTGGATCTCTTATATCTCCTGCATTGACATGCAGGTTCTTTACCACTAGCGCCACCTGGGAAGAACAGAGATACATAGATCTATCTATAATCTTTTAGTCCTGACTTTTTAAATGTAGTCCTTTTTGCCTCTTTCTATTTCACTTTGTATTTTGCTTGATTTTCTTTTTCTATCCTCTCTGTCCTTACTGATGGTGTCTGTTCTTCCTTGTATTTTTTTTTATAATTTAGCCTTTATTTCTGAAATGACTTTGTCATTTTTTTCTTTTTCTTTTCTGAGCACTGTCAGTTCATCTTGCCTATCCTCCTGTTATCAACTATTACTTCCTCTTGTCTGATCACCTCTTCTTTGAGTTTTGGTATTTCTCCTTTACAGTTTCAGTTGGTACATAAAGGTTGAAAATTCTCAGCTGAAATGTTAAGTTGCGCTTTTGAACCTGTTTTGTGTCAATATTTTTCTGGTGTTTTCACTATCTGTAAGAAAGTTATCATGCTCTTTTTCATCTTTTTATATTTCCTTGTTGCTGTTACTCATATTTTAATGAGATGAGATTTTTTTGTAGTTAGCAGGAAGTTCCTGTGGAGGTGTAAGGCTAGGGTAGATTTCTAGGCTTCACAGCTCTCAAGAGCGCCCTCTCCTGCTATCCTAGCAAAAGACTTAAAGCATGAATACAATTTGTGATTTCTTGGCAGTTCTTTTGTCTTTTGTATGCATTCCTAGGGGGAGATACACTCAAATGTTGTGTTTTAGAGTCACTTGAAATAATTCTTCTCTATATATTCATACTATCAATTTTATTTTACAGAGCACTTTAAAAAATCTATTTTAAAAATTATGTAAGAGCATTTACATGGCTCCAAAATATAAACAATAAACAAGGTACATTCAGAGATGTAGCTTTCATCCTTGTTGCCTGCACTCTATTCTCTTCCTGCCCTATATGGAGCAGTTTATTCATTTTTGGTTTATTCCTCAATTGTTACTTTTTGATAAATATACATATTGGCATCTCCCTGTCTCCATTCTTAGATAAAAGTGTCATGTTGTAAATATCGTTCTGAGTTTCAATTTTTTACTTGACAACATATCCTGGAGATCACATCATCACGCCACAGCAGTATATAAAGTTCTCCCTCCCTCCCCTTCCCTCCCCTTCTCTTCCTTTCTCCCTTGCTCTTCTTTTTCCCTTCCTTCCTACTTTTAAAATTAAGACATACAACATAAATACAGTAAAGTGTACAAATCCTAAGGGTTCATTTCATTGAATTTTTTTACGTGTATATGCCTGTGTAACTGCTATCAGATAAAGATAAAGACATTTATCACCACTCAAAAAGGCTTTCTTTTTCTCTTCCATCAGTATTCCTCAAACAAAATCATTATTTTGATGTCTGTTTTCATGAGCTAGTTTTACCTATTATAGACATTCATATAAATGGCATCACACTGGTATATAGTCTTTCATATCTGGCTTCTAACATAATGTCTGTGAAATTTATCCATTTTCTTGAGTATTTAGAAATTTGTTCTTTTCTAGCACTGTGTAATATTCAATTGAATGAGTATACCACACTTTATCCATTCCTCTTCTGATGGATGATTTCTTATTTCTCATTTCTTGAGAATATTTTATTTTCATACACATGTCCAATTGTTTAAATGACTATGTCTTCTGCACTGAATTTCCTTAACATCTTTGTGAAAAGTCCATTGGCCTTGTTGCCATGAGCCTATTTCTGGAGGCTTTACTCTGCTATGCTCATCTGTGTCTGTTCTTTCACTAGTATGTCACTGTTTTGGATACTAGAGTTTCATATTTTCTTGAAATTAGGTAACAGGAATTCTCCAGCTTTGCTCTCCTTTAAACAATTGTATTGACTGCTTTAGCCCTTTGTCTTTGACATAAATGTTAGAAATAGTTTGTTGTTCTCTATTAAAAATACTAGGATTTTCACTGAGATTTTGCTTTGTTTTTAGTAGCTGAATCATGTCCAAACCTTTTGTGACCCCATGGACTGTAACCCACCAGGCTCCTCTATCCATGGGATTTCCCAGGCAAGAATACTGGAGTGGGTTGTCATTTCCTTCTTTAGGGGATCTTCTCGACTCAGGGACAGAATCTGTTCTCCTGCATTGGCAGGTGAATTGTTTACCACTGAGCTACCAGGGAAGCCCTTCACTGAGATGATGTTGAGTCTAAAGATCAATTTGGGAAAAATTGATGACAATCTTCTGATCAATGAAAAGTGTGTGTCTCATTAGTTTCAGTTCAGTTCAGTCACTCAGTCATGTTCGACTCTTTGCGACCCCATGAATCGCAGCACGCCAGGCCTCCCTGTCCATCACCAACTCCTGGAGTTCACTCAGACTCACGTCCATCGAGTCAGTGATGCCATCCAGCCATCTCATCCTCTGTTGTCCCCTAGTTTAGCTCAGCTTTATCCTAAGTGTGATTCCTTTGATCACTGTTGTATATTTTTCAATATAAAATAACTATACTTATTTTGTTAGATTTGCTCCTGAAGTGCTATTGTAAATAGTATGTTTCTTTAATTTCAGTTTCTAATTGTCAATTGTTTGAGTATGTTCAAATACAATTGACTTTTGTATCTTATGGTCTTGCTAAGGCCACTTATTGGTTCTAAGGGCTTTTAAAAAATATATAGATATAGTGGAATGTTCTGATAGGTGATCACATTGTTTGAGATTGGATGACAAACTCAATGGATTTTCTTTCTTTCTTGCCTTACTGAATGTGTTAGAAATTACCTCTTTTATGTTCAAACTCTTCAATGTGAAGTTCAGGTGTTAGTTAGTGACTTGAGGGGGATTTCTATACAGATCATGAGGTTGCTTTCCTGAAGCTCCTTATCTTCTGTGATTTTAATCTTCAAGTGCCAGCTGTGTTGGCCACCTAAACCCCAAACTCTTTCTCTATAGACCATTTAGACCACCATATTTCTGCTAAGGGTTTACCTCTGTTTACAAGAAACTAGAAAACAACCTCAAGGAAAGAGACAGATGAATATGATAAACCTCACTATCTGTTCCTTTCTTCTCACATGTGCCAAAGCTCCATTCCCTCCAATACCCAAAGTTATTTAAAAATATTGCAATTTATTCAGTGGGTGATTAGTTTGATTACCAGCTATCCTATTATGGTTGCTATTGAAAGCTTTTAAATATACCTTTAAGTGAAATAAATAACAAAAAAAGAAGCTAATATCAAGGATTTGGTTGTACAAGTAATTTTCAGAATTTTAAAATATGAGTCAGGCTCATGTGTAGGTATTTAAAACTGTTATGCAAAACCAACCAGACTGAGGAGGAATTGCCTTGAGATTAATCACAGAAGGTATGCAGCACTGATATTATTTGCTACCATCATACAATGATTGGAATTTCTAAAGTGGTGGCTCAGATGGTAAAGAATCTGCTCGCAAGGTGAGAGACCCAGATTCGATCCCTGGGTCAGGAAGATCCCCTGGAGAAGGGAATGGCAACTCACTGCAGTATTCTTGCCTACAGAATTCCTTGGACAGAGGAGCCTGGTGGGTTACCATCCATGGGGTTGCAACGAGTCGGACATGACTGAGTGACCAACACACATGCCCACCGTTGTACAATAGTTAGAATTTCTAAAATGGAACCCTAAAGTATGAATATGCACACGTGATTCTCCAAGCATCCTAGGTTTTCCCAGAATCTCTTGATAACGTGAGTGCCTAGTGTCGCTACCCTTATCTTTCCTCTGACATTCCAGTCCAGGTAGTTTGAGTATCCCTATACTTTTCTTTCCCCAGGCAGTACTCAAGAAGTATTAATCAGAAAGAGTCTGCCAAAATGTTACTGATTCCTATCTCCATCTGATATTTCTATTGCCCTTTCCAATTTTTATATCCAACCTTGAGGCCATTTCTACTATTTCATAAAATATTTTCATTTGTTACATCTTCCTTCTAAACAAGCTCCCCTGAGTATGTGCCATACACGTTTAATCCTTTCTGGTTTAAAGGATTAAACACCTTCCTCTGATCGACTCTTAGAATGTACATTCTCAATTTTTCAGATGAATTTATACCTTTCCTTACCAAATTACAGTGTTCTTGTCTATGCTCTGGGCCCTATGTACAGTGTTAGTTTTTGAAGAAAAGGAATTTGTCATCTATATATTTTGTGCCTACCTCAGATCTTAATAAAATCTGTTGATTTACAGCTGTTCTCTAAATGTGCTCCCTAGCTAAATTACAGCATCATATCACATTGCCTTTCAGTTGCTATTTGTGTAGTTTTCCAAGGTTATTTTTTTCAGGTGTTATTGGTATTCAACCTAAAATTAGCTCCTTTAGTAAACAATTTGAAGCACAAAAGCTGTTCCAAGAACACCACAAATACTGTTGATATCCACTGCCCATTTAGGGCTATAGGACAGATTTTACCAACATTTTTCCATGACCCTTAACTGTGGGGATTTATAATTGCAAAAGTGAAAAAGAATATAAATACAATTTCAGGAACACATAATGCCAAGCTGTTTTGGAAACAGAATTAGTGCCACATTTATGTGTTGCAATTTGTTGCAGAAGAACTGAACACATAGGTCATGTAGCGCCATGACTGAGGTGATGATGGTAGTCATTCTGTCATGCACAACAGCCCTTATTAGTGATCCATTAATCTTCTGAATTTGGTCTCTTTGTGAACAGATTAACTGCAGTAGAAGAGTGTGGATATTTTATAATGAGGCTCGATTTATTCTCGAAATGAAGACCATAAATGAATGTTTTTCTTTTTGTATTTCCTGATAGGACTTCAAATTGAAAGACAAAAATAAATGTTCAGAATAGCTAGAAGTTGGTCCTAGAAACTGAAAAGGATCATGAGTTCTTACATTTCTGTTAACGTTGTGGTCTATTCCTTATTCTCTCCACACGGAGGCTTCCTTTTGTTTTGTCAGAGATTAACGTTCCTTTCTTATTCACCCAAAAGATTAAAGAGAATATATAACTATGAAACATGTTCTTTTCATTAATCAAAGTTTTAATTCATCTTCTTGATAAACATCAAAAGACATAAATTGCTGTGTTAGAATTATATAATACAACTAATATGAAATATATAGCTTTATTTTAAACATGAGAAGTATTTAATGTATTTATTTATCCTCATTTTAGGTGAGTTGTGTGGTGGGTGATTCTTTCCCAACAAGAATCATCACCCTGTTGTTTTTTTTTTTTTTCCCTTACAGCAGCCTAACCTTTTCTTCTCTCGATGGAAATGACTAGGGTATTTGCTTGGAAGCAGTAGCTGTGTAGAGGGGGAAAAACTGTGTCCAGGTGAAGGAAAATGGAGCTAATTTATTGTGATATACAGTTAGAATTGTAGTGCTGTAAAAGATATTAGAGATGATCTATTCATGATTGTTACAGATGATGAAAACTGATATCTGGAGTAGAAGTGGATTTGCATGAGGTAACATCACCAGTTGGCTAAGGAGGAATATAGCTAGGAAAAATGCTCTTTATCATATCATAATGATCTCTCAGTACTCACACTGCTCTTCATTGGTGAAGAGCTCCCCCAGCTCCAAAGGTTCATGGGAGGAAATCCTGCTTGGGGTGTTTTGTGACCCAGAGAAAATAGGGCATTCATACTTCAAAGATCTTTAAGGTAAGGTCAAATAAACACCTCTAAGGGAGGCTCATTCTCATTCAGGGTATCTGCCAGCTCCCCTCCAGCTAACTATTCTCACACCTGGTGAGCCAGATTGCATCTGCTAAACCAGAACCACAGTTCAGGTGAGATTTGTCCAGAGGGAGAAGTAGAGATAAATGCTACAGCAACTCTGACGTTGCTGACTTTTGTGATTAGTGCCAGGTGTTTTGGCATTGTAGATAAAGGCAAAATGGTTAAAAGTTGGAATGTCTGGTATGTTGGAAATCTGGGAAAATTGCAAAAGTGATACTAAACCAAGCCAAAAAATGGTTGAAAAGTATTTAAATAATACCAAAGAAATTTCCGCTTATTCCAACCTCCCTTCTTTGCTCCATGGTCCCCACTGGATGAGAGTCCACTTCATTTTCTACCATTACACAAACAAAAAAGAACTAAGATTTCATTTTGTTTTTACAAAAATGAAGCTGTGTTCTGCATACTAGATTTTTACCCCCCAGAATCTTTTTTGGATTGCATTTCATAGCAGTGCCCAGCTACATAATATTCCACGGTAAGCATTATTACATTCCTGTGCTGAAGGATATATGTCACTTCTGATTTTTTTTAATTTACAAGTCATATTGGAATAAATCTTTTATGCCCATCTATGTGACATGTGTGAGCATTTCCTTCTGCTAAATCTGTGAAGGGTGATTTTCTTGGTCAGTGCATTTAGGTATTAAAAAAGTTTCTAGATATTGTCAGTTCATTTGAGAATATGTAAGTGAAAACCAAGAAAAATAAATAGATTATATAAAATTTCTAAATGTTCTTAATATCAAAAATCAACAGGGATAAAAAAAAGCTAAAATACTTGGCTTCTTGTCCTTGATATTCACTCAAAGTGGCTCTGAATCAGGGTTCCTCAAGATAGTACTCAGACTTGATGATTTGCTAGAAGGACTTGCAAGGATTCAGAAAAGCTGTTACATTCAGTTATTGTTTATTACAGTGAAAGGATATAGATTAAAACCAGCAAGGGTTAAAGGTGAATTGGTGAAGGCTTGGAGATTGTCTCCCAGAAGCTGACCAACAGCCAGGTCCTCTCAAATCAGACTTTTCTTTAGAATGTGCTGGGGCTGGAACAATCAGCCTGAGTTAACCCCTTTCTGCAGAGGCTGCTTGAACTTTCTTGGAATGATTCTGTTAAATAGGTCTTGATCTATTAGCAAGAAGGAGATATTAGGGTTAACTGGAGGATGCTTGATCATTTCTTTATTTTAGAACTGAGCAATTTTTACTTACAATGTGGAGCCATACTACATGTGGTAGTCTCAGTGTCTGATCAGAGCTGACATGACTTGATTTGAGTCCTAGTCTGAGCAAGTCATGAATTTGAATCTGCAGAGACTCATTTACTCCCATAAAGATCAGGATTTATACATAGGAGCAAAGTAGGACCTTTTTAAGGATGGAAGGGCAATCATGTGAGCTTGAAACAAGATATACTTTTAGGGTATTGGTCTTTGGCCTGGTAAGGAAGGAGTGACATTAATAAATGCTTACTATCCAACACCGATTGATATCTATTCAAAACACACAAACATTTGCTATAAACTTACTGTATGCAGATAACCATAATATTCAAGTGGAGACAGGACAAACAGTTTTTCAAGGGGGTATGTGTTTAGCATTATAAAACTTTGCAACCCAGTATCAGTGACCCAGTTCTAAGGAGACTGAAGTCCAGGACAAGAATATATTTCTTGGTCATATTGAGATAGCAGGCAGAGAATTCAGAAATTGTAAATCCTACTCTTAAAGGAGAAAGTGAGAATCTAACCATGAGATACTGGGCCAGAAATTAGGAACTTAGATAATGAATAATAAGAAGAAAAGGTAAGGATTCAGTCACAGAGAGCCTGGATCACAAATCAGGAAATCAATTACTGACAAACTGAAGTTTTCTATTAGCCTGGAACCAGAAGTATAGCTTGAGACCAGACTCTTACAATCACTGTGTATTAGTAAGATTGAGTTCAGAGCCTAAGAGGGACTCATTGGGTCCATTTGTAGATTAGAGATATTCAGGGACCAGTTATGAAGGGCTTTATACCACTCTTGTGCCTGTGTATGGTAACTTTGGTTTTGCTTTATTAAGAAGGAATGTGCTTTATTTACTAAGTGAAAAAAAATTCAATGAAATAGGAAAATATAGATCCAGTTGATTTATGAGAGGAGAGGAGTTACATAATGTGAATTAAGTAGTGATAAGGCAGAAAGTGAAGAGGAACTAAAAAGCCTCTTGATGAAAGTGAAAGAGGAGAGCGAAAAAGTTGGCTTAAAGCTCAACATTCAGAAAACGAAGATCATGGCATCCGGTCCCATCACTTCATGGGAAATAGATGGGGAAACAGTGGAAACAGTGTCAGACTTTATTTTTTTGGGCTCCAAAGTCACTGCAGATGGTGACTGCAGCCATGAAATTAAAAGACGCTTACTCCTTGGAAGGAAAGTTATGACCAACCTAGATAGCATATTCAAAAGCACAGACATTACTTTGCCGACTAAGGTCCGTCTAGTCAAGGCTATGGTTTTTCCAGTAGTCATGTATGGATGTGAGAGTTCGACTGTGAAGAAGGCTGAGTGCCAAAGAACTGATGCTTTTGAACTGTGGTGTTGGTGAAGACTCTTGAGAGTCCCTTGGACTGCAAGGAGATCCAACCAGTCCATTCTGAAGGAGATCAACCCTGGGATTTCTTTGGAAGGAATGATGCTAAAGCTGAAACTCCAATACTTTGGCCACCTCATGTGAAGAGTTGACTCATTGGAAAAGACTCTGATGCTGGGAGGGATTGGGGGCAGGAGGAGAAGGGGACGACAGAGGATGAGATGGCTGGATGGCATCACGGACTTGATGGACATGAGTCTGAGCGAACTCTGGGAGTTGGTGATGGACAGGGAGGCCTGGCGTGCTGCTATTCATGGGGTCGCAAAGGGTCGGACACGACTGAGCGACTGAACTGAACTGAACTGAAGGCAAAAAATATGAAGGAAAGCATTTCTTCATGTGACAGTTTTAAGTGACTTATTAAAGAGATATAAGCTTTTCTCATTGGATAGCAGATGGCACCAATTCTATTCTGGTCCATTCTCAGGAAGAGCCATCCCTCCTGTTACACGTTCAGTTGTGTCTCTCCCCAAACCCTGAAAAAAGAAAAAAAGATATGCTGGAACCCTAGTATCTCAGAATGTGAACTTTTGGGAAATAGAGTCTTTAAAAAGGTAATCAAGTTAAAATGAAGTCATTAGGGTGGGCCTTAATCCAGTATGACTGGTATCCTTATAAGAAGGGGAAATTTGGATACAGAGTCAGTAATGCACAGATGGAAGAAGATGTAAAAACATGCGGGGAGAAGATGGCCATCTACAAGCCAACAACAGAGGCCTGGAACAGATCCTTCCCTTATGGCCCTTGGAAGGAACCAACACTGCTGACCCCTTGATCTCAGACTTCTGGCTTCCACAGCTGTGAGATAACATAGAAATGTTGTCTCATAGTGTTTTCTGTTGTTTAAGCTACCCAGCCTATGGCACGTCCTTGCAGCAGTCCTAACAAACTAGAGTACTTTCCATATGGTATTTCTCATTCTGCACTCTAATTACAAGGGCATGGATGGTCCTTTCTACCTTTGCTCCTTATATTTTCTTATTAACCAGTTCCCCTTTAAAAAATTATTTGAGTCAAAACAATAGGTCAATAAGATGTATATTAAGTAAGTAATTGGATAGGTGATAGGTAGAATATAGGAGGGCATGGTAATCTACTCCAGTATTCTTACCTGGAGAATCCCATGGACAGAGGAGCCTGGTGGGTTACAGTCCATGAGGTGGCAAAGAGCCAGACATGACTGAAGCGATTTAGCAAGCATGCACAGTTAAGACTATAGCCTGGGTGTAGTGAAGAAGAAAAACAGAGAATACAGTAAGTAGAACAAAGACCACTGTGAAAAGACAGAACCATTCAAGGCTATTCCGTTTTCAAGTAGGTTGCTGATTAGGATAATAAACGGTTGGAGAGAGAACTAATTTTGAAATCTTTGTCCTGGGGTGGTTTTTCCCCCTCCACTGAATAAATAACTAGAACAATTCTCCAGTATAAATATTTATATTATATTACTGATACATTTTGACAGGTAGTGATTTTATTTGTGTTATTGTCAATCTGAAATGATAGTTTTGATCAATTTAAAAAATTTATAATAGTTTTTGCTCTGCATAGTTGATGTAAACATTTGTGGTGGTTTGTTCTTTTTGTCAACATAAATGCTTCTGCTGCTTAAATCTTTGTAATTGATATGTGTCTCTTACTTTTTTGTTTCTTTTCCATATGATAAATATATCTTCATCTTCTTATTTTTGTTACAAAGTTCAGTTCAGTTCAGTCACTCAGTCCTGTCCAACTCTTTGCGACCCCATGAATCGCAGCACGCCAGACCTCTCTGTCCATCATCAACTCCTGGAGTTCACTCAGACTCACGTCCATCAAGTCAGTGATGCCATCCAGCCATCTCATCCTCTGTTGTCCCCTTCTCCTCCTGCCCCCAATCCCTCCCAGCATCAGTCTTTTCCAATGAGTCAACTCTTCGCATAAGGTGGCCAAAGTACTGAAGTTTCAGCTTTAGCATCATTCCTTCCAAAGAAATCCCAGGGCTGATCTCCTTCAGAATGGACTGGTTGGATCTCCTTGCAGTCCAAGAGACTCTCAACAGTCTTCACCAACACCGCAGTTCAAAAGCATCAATTCTTTGGCGCTCAGCCTTCTTCACAGTCCAATACTCACATCCATACATGACTACTGGAAAAACCATAGCCTTGACTAGACGGACCTTAGTCGGCAAAGTAATGTCTCTGCTTTTGAATATGCTATCTAGGTTGGTCATAACTTTCCTTCCAAGGAGTAAGCGTCTTTTAATTTCATGGCTGCAGTCACCATCTGCAGTGATTTTGGAGCCCCCTAAAATAAAGTCTGACACTGTTTCCCCATCTATTTCCCATGAAGTGATGGGACCGGATGCGTTTCTGAATGTTGAGCTTTAAGCCAACTTTTTCGCTCTCCTCTTTCACTTTCATCAAGAGGCTTTTAAGTTCCTCTTCACTTTTTGCCATAAGGGTGGTGTCATCTGCATATCTGAGGTTATTGATATTTCTCCCGGCAATCTTGATTCCAGCTTGTGTTTCTTCCAGTCCAGCGTTTCTCATGATGTACTCTGTATATAAGTTAAATAAGCAGGGTGACAATATACAGCCTTGACGTACTCCTTTTCCTATTTGGAACCAGTCTGTTTTCCATGTCCAGTTTTAACTGTTGCTTCCTGACCTGCATACAGATTTCTCAAGAGGCAGGTCAGGTGGTCTGGTATTCCCATCTCTCTCAGAATTTTCCACAGTTTATTGTGATCCACACAGTCAAAGGCTTTGACATAGTCAATAAAGCAGAAATAGATGTTTTTCTGGAACTCTTTTGCTTTTCCATGATCCAGCGGATGTTGGCAATTTGATCTCTGGTTCCTCTGCCTTTTCTAAAACCAGCTTGAACTTCAGGAAGTTCACAGTTTACGTATTGCTGAAGCCTGGCTTGGAGAATTTTGAGCATTACTTTGCTAGCATGTGAGGTGAGTGCAACTGTGCAGTAGTTTGAGCATTCTTTGGCATTGCCTTTCTTTGGGATTGGAATGAAAACTGACCTTTTCCAGTCCTGTGACCACTGCTGAGTTTTCCAAATTTGCTGGCATACTGAGTGCAGCACTTTCACAGTGTCATCTTTCAGGATTTGAAGTAGTTCAACTGGAATTCCATCACCTCCACTAGCTTTGTTTGTAGTGATGCTTTCTAAGGCCCACTTGACTTCAAGGACTTCCAATTTGCTTCCTAATGTCTGGAAGGCATTGATGTGGTGTGGCAACTGCATGGTTGAGGTAGGATCTTATTGTGTTTCCACTGCTTCTGACTCTATGAATCACTGTGGCAGGTGAAAAATCATAATTCCTGGCATTGACTTCATCCAGGGCTCTTCCTTTCTCTACCTCCCTCCAAGGTCCTACACTGAGGTTCTTCTACCTCGTGCTCCTACCCCCACCTGCCTACTTAGCTGGTTCCTTGAAGTTGTAGCCTCCTGATGTGTGTAAAGTCAAAACAGGTGTAGTACTGTCTGAACAATCTGAGGGGTGGTATTTCTGAGTGAATTCCCACCACAGAAGAGGGACTTGCTCAGTTTTTCATTAGTGCAAACTCAGAATTTCTATCCTGGGGCAAACAAAGAGTATAATGGACATTGTTTTTGTCCTCTTCTATGTATTCATCCTTCTTTTGGTATAAAATTCATTTTTTTTTTGAGAGATTGCTCTTTTTCTATTCTCCAGAGCTGACATGAGATGGGAATAGGGAAGCAACTGTTCCACTCGAGCACATTTTCCCAAAGTGATTCTGTCTCAGAAAATTGAATCATTTGAGAAAGTGGCCAAGGTGTAGCTTTGTATGTCTTCACTGGCCCTGTAGGTAGAAACTGACAATAACTGATGTAATTCCACTCAATTCTTGTTGTCGACTTAAAAAATAGTCGCAACTGGAAAGCTGAGAGTTGTTTTATTTGGTGGGAATTTTTAGGATTTCAAGCCTGGGGACAGCCTCTCAAGTAACCCTGAGAGAAGTGCTCTGAAAAGGTGAGGGGAGGAGCCAGGTTTTATAGAAATTTAGCAACAAAGGTTAGGTAGTGAAAACATCAAAAGATCACTGTTAATTAAAAAAACCAGATATCTCAAGTTAAGGAATTTAGTGCATAGTGTCCCAAAGAGTCAGAAGGGTCTGAAGCGACTTAGCACATGTATGGGAAGATGCAAGAGCCTTGGCTCACTGAAATCATTCCTTTCATATGCATGTCAGCTATCCTGGGGCCAGTATCCTGAGCTTTTCATATACTGAGCTTCCTTGAAGGACTGATGCTGAAGCTGAAACTCCATACTTTGGCCACCTGATGCAAAGAACTGACTCACTGGAAAAGACCCTGATGCTGGGAAAGATTGAAGGCAGGAGGAGAAGGGGAGCACAGAGGATGAGATGGTTGGATTGCATCACCGATTGGATGGACATGAGTTTGAGCAAGCTCTGGGAGTTGGTGATGGACAGGGAAGCCTGGAGTGCTGCAGTCCATCGGGTCTGAAAGAGCCAGACACGGCTGAGCAACTGAACTGAACTGAGCTTCCTTGGGGCTCACTGTAGGGAGTGGCTATAGCCTGATGGCTGGCCCCTCAGGTATTGTTCTCCTTCCTGAGTGCCCTTAGGGCTCACATCAGAGGGCTGCAATAGCTGATGACTGTTACAGTCTTGTTTACTGATATGACAGGAAACAGTCCATTTCTCAAGGTGTTTTCAAAGGGACTCCTTTTCTGGTTCTAGGGAGGAGGCAGGTGGCTTTGGAGTGGGGAAATCGGAGCGTTGCATGTTTCCTTGGTCACACTGGTTCTTTCAAAGATAGGATATGACCCAGGCAGAGCCAATGAGACATAATTTTCCCAGATTTCTTTTTTTTTTTTGCATTTGAGCCCAGGAGAATATGATCTTGGAGCTGGTGCAGGCCACTTCATGGAACCTGAAATCCATTCATTACAGTCAATGTGAAAAAGCAGAGTCAAAACATGAAGAGGAGCTGAGTCTTAATAATGTAGTTCAAGCTCCTAGATTGATCTCTGTCTGAATTGTTATGCTAATTTGTGTTGAATTTCTATTATTTGAAAACAAGTGGAGGTCGGTCCTAAGATGGTGGAGGAATAAGACGGGGAGACCACTTTCTCCCCCACAAATTCATCAAAAGAACATTTGAACGCTGAGTAAATTCCACAAAACAACTTCTGAATGCTGGCAGAGGACATCAGGCACCTAGAAAAGCAGCCCATTGTCTTTGAAAGGAGGTAGAAAAAAATATAAAAGACAAAAAGAGAGACAAAAGAGGTAGGGACAGAGCTCCATCCCGGGAAGGGAGTTTTAAAAAAGAAGTTTCCAAACACCAGGAAACACTCTCACTGCCGAGTCTGTGGCGAGCCTTGGAACCAAAGAGGGCAACATAACTGGGAGGAAAAATAAGTAAATAATTAAAACCTACAGATTATGTGCCCAATGGTAACTCCCCCAGCGGAGAAGCAGTGCAGATGCCTGCATCTGCCACTAGCAAGTGGGGGCTGGGCAGGGAGGCGCGGGCTGCATTGCTTAGAGTAAGGACTGGGCCTGGATGCCCCGAGGGCAATCTGAGGGAACTAACCTGGGCTAGCAAATCAGACTGTGGGATAGCTACCACGCGAAAAGCCCTAAGACACTGCCAGGCCCCGCTCACAGAACAAAGGACTGAGCAGAGCTAGCCAGCTGCAGACCATCCCCCTCTGGTGACAGGCAGCCAGAGCCGGAAGGGGACAATTGTGGCCCCAGAGAGGCATTATCTACCAAATTGCAAGCAGGCTTCATTGCTAACTAAGACTTCTTGGGATTCAGGACGGTCAACATCTGCCTGAGAAGGTGCACCGGTTGTACACCCAGAAAACTGAGCGGCAGGGATGGGGGAGGCAATAAGTCGAAGTGACCACACTCGCCGAACACCTGATCACCTGAGCTGCTCAGACCTGGAAAGGGCACAAAACTCAGGCCCAACCGAGTCTGCGCCTCTGACAACTACCTGAGTGCCTCAACCTGAGCAGCTTAGACCTGAGAGGTGCATGCAGCCCAGGGCCAGCCTCAGACGGTTTCTGGTGGAGCAACCTAGAGCCTAAGCAGTGTAGACAGGGAAAGCACACACACTGTGAGCGGGGACAAACCCAGTGTGGCCGAGACACTGCGACCACATGCCAGTATTATTTGTTTGCAGCGTCCCTTCCTCCCCACAGCACGACTGAAGAAGTGAGCCTTAAAAAGTGTCCACCACTGCCCCCTTGTGTCAGGGTGGAAGTTAGACACTGAAGAGACCAGCAAACAGAAGAAGCTAAAACAGAAGGAACCTCCTTGGAAGTGACAGGTACAATAGATTAAAACTCTGTAGTTAGTACTGACTACATAGGAAGGGGCCTATAGATCTTGAGAAATATAAGTTGGATCAATGAACTGACCCCACATTGCCCACAACAACACTAGAGAAAGTCCTAGATATATTTTTACTATTTTTACTATCGTTCTTTTTTTAATTAAAAAAATTTTAAGTCCTCTATTACTCCTTTAATTTTCATTTTTATAACCTACTATTACTTTGCAAAAGAAAAAAAGAGACCCTATTTTTTAAGGCTAACATATATATATATTATAATTTTTGTGACTTTTTTTCCTTTTCTTTAATATTGTATTTTTGAAAATCCAACCTCTACTCTAGATTTTTAATCTTTGCTTTTCGGTATTAGTTATCAATTTTGTACCTTTAAGAACCCAATCTTCAGTACCCATTTTTTACTTGGGAGTGAGATTACTGGCTTGACTGCTCTCTCCCCCTTTGGACTCTCCTTTTTCTCTACCAGGTCGCCTATAGCTCCTCCCTCTCCCTTCTCTTCTCTACCCAACTCCATGAATCTTTTTGTGTGTTTCTGACAGTGGAGAACACTTAGGGACCTGATTACTGGCTGAATCTGTCTCTCTCCTTTTGATTCCCCCCTTTTTCCTCCTGGCCACCTCTGTCTCCTTTCTCCCTCTTCTCTTCTCTGTGTAGCTCCGTGAATATCTGTGAGGGATCCAGACTGTGGAGAGCACATAGGGAATTGATTACTGGCTAGCTTGCTCTCTCCCCTTTTGATTCCCCCTCTTCTCAAAATTCAACATCCATTCATGATAAAAACTCTCCAGAAAGCAGGAATAGAAGGAACATACCTCAACATAATAAAAGCTATATATGACAAACCCACAGCAAACATTATCCTCAATGGTGAAAAATTGAAAGCATTTCCCCTAAAGTCAGGAATAAGACAAGGGTGCCCACTTTCACCACTACTATTCAACATAGTTTTGGAAGTTTTGGCCACAGAAATCAGAGCAGAAAAAGAAATAAAAGGAATCCAAATTGGAAAAGAAGAAGTAAAACTCTCACTTTTGCAGATGACATGATCCTCTACATAGAAAACCCTAAAGACTCCACCAGAAAATTGCTAGAGCTAATCAATGAATATAGTAAAGTTGCAGGATATAAAATCAACACACAGAAATCCCTTGCATTCCTATACACTAATAATGAGAAAATAGAGGAAAATTAAGGAAACAATTCCATTCATCATTGCAGCAAAAGTAATAAAATACTTAGGAATATATCTACCAAAAGAAACTAAAGACTTATGTATAGAAAACTATAAAACACTGATGAAAGAAATCAAAGAGGACGCTAATAGATGGAAAAATATACTGTGTTCATAGATCAGAAGAATCAATATAGTGAAAATGAGTATACTACCCAAAGCAATCTATAGATTCAGTGCAATCCCTATCAAACTACCAACGGTAGTTTTCACAGGGCTAAAACAAATAATTTCACAATTTGTATGGAAATACAAAAAACCTCTAATAGCCAAAATAATCTTGAGAAAGAAGAATGGAACTGGAAGAATCAACCTGCCTGATTTCAGGCTCTGCTACAAAGCCACAGTCATCAAGACAGTTTGGTACTGGCACAAAGACAGAAATATAGATCAATAGAACAAAATAGACAGCCCAGAGGTAAATCCATGCGCCTATGGACACCTTATCTTGGACAGAGGAGGCAAGAATATACAATGGAGAAAAGACAATCTCTTTAACAAGTGGTGCTGGGAAAACTGGTCAACCGCTTGTAAAAGACTGAAACTAGAACACTTTCTAACACCATACACAAAAATAAACTCAAAATGGATTAAAGATCTAAACATAAGACCAGAAACTATAAAACTCCTGGAGGAGAACATAGGCAAAACACTCTCTGACATAAATCACAGCAAGATCCTCTATGACCCACCTCCCAGAATATTGGAAATAAAAGCAAAAATAAACAAATGGGACCTAATTAAAATTAAAAGCTTCTGCACAATAAAGGAAACTATAAGCAAGGTGAAAAGACAGTCTTCAGACTGGGAGAAAATAATAGCAAATGAAGCAACTGACAAAGAATTAATCTCAAAAATATACAAGAAACTCCTGCAGCTCAATTTCAGAAAAATAAATGACCCAATCAAAAAATGGGCCAAAGAACTAAATAGACATTTCTCCAAAGAAGACATCCAGATGGCTAACAAACACATGAAAATATGCTCAACATCACTCATTACCAGAGAAATGCAAATTAAAATCACAATGAGGTACCATTTCACACCAGTCAGAATGGCTGCGATCCAAAAGTCTACAAGCAGTAAATGCTGGAGAGGGTGTGGAGAAAAGGGAACCCTCTTACACTGTTGGTGGGAATGCAAAATAGTACAGCCACTATGGAGAACAGTATGTATATTCCTTAAAAAACTGGAAATAGAACTGCCATATGACCCAGCAATCCCACTGCTGGGCATACACACCAAGGAAACCAGAATTGAAAGAGACACATGTACCCCAATGTTCATTGCAGCACTGTTTATAATAGCCAGGACATGGAAGTAACCTAGATGTCCATCAGCAGACGGATGGATAAGAAAGCTGTGGTACATATACACAATGGAGTATTACTCAGCCATTATAAAGAGTACATTTGAGTCAGTCCTAATGAGGTGGATGAAACTGGAGCCTATTACACAGAGTGAAGTAAGTCAGAAAGAAAAACACCAATACAGTATACTAACACATATATATGGAATTTATAAAGATGGAAACGATAACCCTGTATGCAAGACAGCAAAAGAGACACAGATGTATAGAACAGTGTTTTGGACTCCATGGGAGAGGGCGATGGTGGGATGATTTGGGAGAATGGCATTGAAACATGTATAATATCATATGTGAAATGAATCGCCAGTCCAGGTTCGATGCATGATACAAGATGCATGGGGCTGGTGTACTGGGATGACCCAGATGGATGGTATGGGAGGGAGGTGGGAGGAGGTGTTCAGGATAGCGAACACGTGTATACCCGTGGCGGATTCATGTTGATGTATGGCAAAACCAACACAATATTGTAAAGTAAAAAGAAAAAAAAAAAAAAAAAAAGAAAACAAGCACTGGCTGATATAGTCGCAGAGGGACAAAGTGTCTATCTACCTTCTTGTTACGTATGCTTCTGGTAGCAAAGGATGACCCATAGGTCACCAATTATTTTTCATTCCAACTTTAATGGCCTCACAGTTAGTTGAAATTCCTTTCAAATTCTTAGGATACATTAACAGTCAGCCCTTGTTTTCCTTTATGGTCCTTGTGCATGTCTAGTGGGAGGTTGAGTGAGAATTAATGAAGGACTCTTTCAGATGCATTTTAAGCTGGAATGGTGATGCTGATGGCTAAACTTTATCATATTCTTATTTGACAATCTTTCCTGGTCTTCTCATGTTGATCCCTTATTAATTAGACTTTTTAAGTTTGGCTGCATGGAGCAGAAAAATCAAAGCAAAAGTAGCTTGGATATAATCTAGTTATGTTTTCTGTTTTCCTCACATAATGAAAAGCTGGAGGTAGGCAGGGTAGGAATGGCAATGTGATCAAGGATGTCATTGGGACCTGACTTTTATCTTTCTGCCAAATATCTCAAGCATGTTTTCTCAGCCTTCAGGTCTCAGGGCCTTGACACAGAATTCCAGATGGGGGAGAAAAGACTGAGGAACAAACATCATGTGACAGTGTGAATTCTTGAATAAAGTCTTCTTGGAAGCCATGACTTGTATTTACTTTCACTGGCTCAAACTGCCACATGGCTGCAAGGGAGGCTGCTGCTGCTGCTGCTGCTAAGTCACTTCAGTCGAAAGTATAACTTATTAATTGGGCTCAGGGTGCTCCCAAGAATAGCAGTGTCCTTTTAGCAAAAAGGGAAAGGAGAATGGATATTTGATAGGCAGCTGACAGACTAATCTATAGGGAAAATAGGTATTGGGTGGGTAGGTAAAAGCCTAATCTGTGATAATTTTAATGTAACAACCCTTTCTAACATACTCAGTGCTTTGTATTATATCTACTCCTATATTTATTTGGTTGTTACAAATATTCTCTGTAGTTTTTTTTTTTTAGCCTTGTGTCTCTTTGCTACAGTGCTCTGTTCTCTGAAGTCTCTGAAGCTCACACAAGCTCACATGTTGGAGGATACTAGCAGGTTGCATGTTACTCTGTTCAGAATTGTATTTTACATATACAGGCTGTGGCTGGACCAGTTGCGTGCTGGAGCACCTGCTCTACTGTCCCCTGAGAGCTGATTGTTAAATTTTTGGGAATTTTGCAAGCTGGATGTTAAGCACTGTCAACATTAAATTATGTAAACTTACAATGAAATGAATTATATTAAAAACAAAGGAAAAACTTGTTATTTCTTAATTATTTCACACTGTAATTATCCCTATGCTCTTGAGGTTATTTGTATTTATCTGTGTGATGAAAATTAGTTAATATTAGGCTACTGTGTATCTCTTCCCAAGTCTGCATTCATTGGCATCCTGTTGGTAGCTGGAGGGGTCCATGGTGAGAAAACATACACAATGGAAATCAGCAAACACTAAAAACTAAGGCTTGAGCTATTATTTTGTTAATTGTCTATCTAGACCTAAGAAAGTAACAGAGGAAAAGCTAATAATGAAGATTAAATAAAATATGTGATGTTTTTAGCTGTTTCATTGTGAGTAGCACAAAAAAAGAAAAAATAGTCTTCCAGTGTTAGAAAATTATCATCTGATTCAGCAAAGAATGTGTTCACATAATCAGCAAACTGGTAAAGTTTCAACTTAAATATTTTAAATTCATCTTTCTGCCTAACAAAAACCAAAGCATCAACCAAAATTCAAGTGAGAATTAAACTTAGAGAGCGGTTGTTAAGCAGTTAACTAGCATACCATGCCTGGAGCCTAAAGGGGAAAGAAGTTATGTTTTTGACTTCTACAGTTATTTTATGTTGGAAAGTAACAGAGAAGTTGCTTTACTTGACTTCTAGACTAGAATTAGTTTTTGTTGGAAAAAAACATCAGAGAACTTGCTTCACTTGCAGGTGTCAACACAGCTTGACTAGACTCTGACTCTAGCTTCTGCCTGCTGCTTATGCTGGAATAGAACCTGCCTTATACCAGGTTTGCTGACTTACTTTAATAATATTCTTTGTGTGTGGTTTTTTAAAATTAAGTTATGCTTATTTGAACAAAGGGCTAGTTTGGAGTTTACCTATATCATTCATGAAGAATAGAGATCACTAAATGAATAGTCAAATAGGAAGAAGGAAGCAAGAATTTTCAATTTGTGAATGGTTTTATATGCTGATATTGCTAATTAGCTAACCATTAAGGCCAATCTTGTGGATGTCTGCTTGGCTGGGTTGTATCAATCACTAGGTGTGTTCAACTCACTGAAAAGTATAATTGTATAAAAGTAATTGTATATCCTTACAAATCATATACGATTAAGACTTTTCACTAATTCAGATTTTTCTTCAAGTAGACTAAAACAGGTATAATGGTATGGAGTTAGGCACGGTTCTCAAATATTATACAGTAACTTGCATATAAGCTTATTGGAATGCATTTCTCACTGTTATCAAAATTTTAGCATTTTTCATCCCTTGAAAGTCATCCTCTAGTATCTTTGTGTAGTTGTGTGTGTGTGTGTGTGTGTGTGTGTGTGTACAAGCTCAAGGAGAGAAGTCTTGGATCTTCTCGTCCTCCGTTCACTGGATCACTGCTCTTCTGAGTCTCATCTTCCCACCTACCATTTTTCATTCTACTGCTGGACATGGCTGTTGTTGTTAAGAGTGAAATCTAACAAAAAATTGTCCACAGTACCTTTAAGACAGTGTTGTTCCTGTCTCAAGGCCACTGTGGAGAGGGCTGTGGAGGAGGTAGAGATATCCAACATTTGGCAGGGCTCACTTCTCTTCATGCTCTTCCTCATTTTGTTTAAGGACTTCAATGTGGTAAGTTGTCTGAACAACAAGGATTATATCAAAGGAAGACATTTAAAACTTTCTTCAAAGTGCTACCTGTCTCATGACTCAATAGAAATGTATCCAAGAGGTTAAACCATCGTCAGCCACTTTTGTGGGCAGTTGTCATTCTGCTGTAACATTTCCTAACTTTTAATTCATTTTTAAATGTAAAAAGCAAAACTATAACTTTTATTTTTTATAATTAACTTTTTAAAATTGGAGGATGATTGCTTAACAATACTGTGTTTGTTCCTGCCATACATCAACATGATTTAGCCATAGGTATATGTCAGTCCCTCCCTCTTAAACCTCCCTCCCACCTCCCATCTTATCCCGCTCCTCTAGGTTGTCACAGGGCACTAGATTTGAGCCCCTTGCATCATACAGTGAATTTCTTCCTGCTATCTAAATGTGCATATGGTAATATATATGTTTCAGTGCTACTCTCTCAATGTGTCCCACCCTTTTGTAAATTTGTTTTTGTGTCCCCAGGTTTACCTTCTCTCCTAACTTCCTCAGGGTGAATCTCTGCTCATCCTTTGGAAACCTTTTCCATAGGGTCAAGTATGACTTCAGGATCTCTCCTTTTAACCCAGTATTAGGTTTGTCAGAGTCAGAGTCAGAGTAGTGTAGTGTAGAGATATGCCTTAGGGGCTCTAGGAAGACAGTGCAGGATGGTTTTGGAATGGAGCCTTCAGTCTGGAGCCTAGCCCTTTCCCCTAAATCTCTCTATTAAGATGAGTACAGATTTTATATTCCTTATACTCCTTGTTGAGTGATAAATGGTTCCCTCTCAAGTACACACATATCACATTACAACATACACATACTCCCTAAGGACACATAAATTCTCAGAAATTAGTTTAATATAGTATAAACTCAGAGATGAAGAAATATTCTCTACTACATTATAATCTGTGAGGTCACTTATCTCAAAATATAATATTTCACACTTTTATGTACAGCATAATTCACTCATCTTCATTCATTGCCCTCCATTCCTTCCTAATTGTGCTCTTTCAGTTTCACTGAAGATTAAAAACCAACAAGTGGTGTGATATATACATCTTACAGGAAGCATTTAGTGACAAAAGCCGCAGCTTGTGAAATATTCATTCAGCTTTCAGATGGGCTGTCAGCTATTTCTTTAGATTCCGTCTGAGCTGGAGAAAGTTTGTTTCTCCATTTGCACCACTCTTCCCCATCATGCAGTCTTCTACGCATTCTTTGTGACCAAATATTGGAAGCTTTTCTCACCACCATAAACAATTGGTCACTCACTTCTCTTTGCTCCTATTTTACTTTGTATGTATCTCTTCAACAGTCTTGGTTGCCTGGTAATTGTTTCTTTATATAATGGTTTATATTATGTTGTCCAATATGGTAGTCACTAGTCACATGTGGCTATTTAAATTACTTACAATTAAATAACATTAAATATTCATTTCATCAGTTGCATGAGTTACATTCCAAGTGTTCCATAGCCACATCTGGCTAATTGTCACTATTTTGGCAAAAGAAACTATAGAACATTTACTAATCACAGAAAGTTCCGCTGATCATGTCGGTCTGTACTTTAGACTATAAACTCTTATATTACCAATCTTTGTGATTCCCTGCTCTCTGTATGGTGCCTGTAATCAATGCTCAGTAAGTGCTTGTTGAATAAAGTGAATGATGAAGAATTCCTTTATGTCACTTCTGAAGTCTAAGATTAGTTTTCTACAAATGTTTAACCTTTTATTTTTTAAATTGGACTGAAGGATCAAGAGTTTGTTTCTGGAGTATTAAGAGTCCAGTAGAAGTCACCAAGAATGAGTAGGAGACTGCCTGATAGGGAAGACTGGTACTGATAGAAAAACTAAACTTTCTCTAAACTGGAGCAAATGTTAAGAAGTAGTTGATAATGCATCTGAAAGCTTAAAGTCCTCACAAGCTAGGGCTCTTGAGTGACTTTTGAACAGTGAGGACTTTGCCTCACAAATAAAGTGAGGAAGATGCACAGAGATAGAATGAAAAAAAAATCAGTTTCAAAGAAACTTGGAATGGTTTGTCCATGAGATGGTAACTAGTGTTGGGCTAGGCACTGTTTCACATACTTTGCATATATTACCTCACTTAATTTTCAGGGAATATTATTTATAGATGGGAAAGCAGAGACATATAGAGGTTAAATTGCTTGTTCAAGTAATTAAGGAAGTGACAGAGCCAAGATTCAAACTCAGGGAGTCGAACTTCAGAGTCTGGACTCTATCAGTAAGACTCCCTCTACTCATGAGTAGGCAAGTCTTAGAAATTAGGCTGGAGACAAGTGAAAGTGAGACTGTTAGTCACTCTGTCCTGTCCAGCTCTTTGCTATCCCATAGACTGTAGCCTCTGTCCATCGGATTCTCTAGGCAAGAATACTGGGGTGGGTAGCCATTCCCTTCTCCAGGGGATCTTCCCAGCCCAGGGATCGAACCTGGGTCTCCTGCACTGCAGGGAAATTCTTTACCATCTGAGCCACCAGGGAAGTCCAGGCTAGAGACAAAGTGAGGACTAAATCATGGTGGGGCTTTCAGGGCCTGCTGAGGTGTCGAGCTTTCCACAGCTGGGGGAAAAATTGTAAGAAAGAAAATAACTTTGGATGTTTATTTTAGAAATATCATTGTGGTTGAAAGAGGGAGGATTGGGCTATCAGGGGAAGATGTATTACCATGGGGTTTATTACAAAAGACCTGGCCAAGAAATGATGAGGGTAGAGGGCAGGGGGTAGGGTGTAAAGGACTTGGTTTAAGAGAGAGCTGATGTTTCTTCATTAATAAAAGGAGCTGAATGGAGGAAAAACTCTCCCGTGGTTAGCTGGATGTTGTCATCTACCTGTGATATTTGAAATTCTCCAGTTTTCTTGTGACTATTAGGGGATGGGCCTGCTCTTGCATGCTGGTCATGCAGAGCAGAGAGAAGAAAAGAACCTGGAGGCTTTAGGATGTTATTCGGAAGCTAAAATAATTGGTCAAAGCTGAGTCAAAACTGCCCTTTCCTTGGTTTTCTAGTTGTGTGACATAATAAAATTCTTAATATTGAGACCTCTGTTCGTTGGCTTCTCCATTACTTATAGCTAAAAGGATCATAATAGATTGAATTATTCTTCTGGCATAAAGGTGATGGTCCTCAGAACTCATTAATTATTTTATACATTTAATAAACATTAATTGAACTAATTGAATATGTATGTACCAAGCATGGCCTAGGTGCTGAGTATATAGTAGAGGAGATCACAGGTGTGGAGCTGATGAACTTGTAAAGACAGAGAGAAACTTAGTGTGTCTGGAGCCAAGTGAGTAAGGGGAAAGAATGTTGTGGGATGCAGTTAGAAAGATGGGTAGGAACCAAATTATGCATGGTACTATAAACCAGGGTGAGGATTTTAAAGAATTTTATTCTAAAAGGATTAGAAGGCATTGAAGAATGTAAAATGGAGGAGATCTAATTAGATTTGAAGTTTTAAAACAACACGCTGGCTTGTGTGGAAGCACTGAGGAAAGTCTAGAATAGAGGCAGAAAGGATAACTATTCAGGCTAGTCCACTGAGAGATGAAATTGGATTGAACCAGGGTGGTCGCCATAGAAATGAACATAAATATATGACTTCAAGTAATAATTTAGTGGTAGAAGGAAACAGCAACCCACTCCAGTGTTCTTGCCTGGAGAATCCTAGGAACGGGGGAGCCTGGTGGGCTGCCGTCTCTGGGGTCGCACAGAGTTGGACATGACTGAAGCGACTTAGCAGCAGCAGCAGCAGAATCATTAGGACATGATGATCATTTAGATCTAAGCAGAAACAGAGATCATCATTAAAACCGACTCCCAAGTTTCTGGCACTAGGTGAAGAAATGCCCAACTTTTTAGGTAAGGCATACTAGAGAAAGAGCAGTTTGAGGTAGCATAAGATATGAGTTCAGTTTGGGATATGTTAAATAACTGTGAGACATTTAAGTAGAAATTTTGAGAAGGAAGGTGGAAATGTAAGTCTGGATCTCCAAAAAGGAGTCTGACAACTAAACTCATGTGATTGCAAGACATCTGCTTACAGGGTGTTTAGCCAGGAGATCTTTAAGAATGAAGAGGAGCAAAGTTAACAGGAAAGTGAGCTTATGCTCTCAGCCTCATTGTGGCTAACTTCTAATAATGTGAAGTAATCCGCATCTATATGTCATAGACATTCCTACTGACACAGCTCTCAAAATATATCCCAGACTACTTCTTTCACCCATCTTCACAGCTATCACTATAGTATTTCAACTGGATCAATGCCACAGACTCCTAATATCTCTTGCTAGAGATGAACAAGCCAATTATATGTATAGTTTTAGGAATCAGGAGAGAATCTGGGAATAGAGATTTGAATTCCGAGTCATTGGAGGGAGGAGTTAGTAGACAAGGGGTCAGGGTAGGGAGTGTTCTAAGAAGGAGGATAATGGGCAAAAGTACAGAAGCATAAGGTAATATTAGCTGGGGGAACTGAAATTTAAAAATGAAAGTTAACATAGAGAACCAATTAGTCATTGAAATAAACACTTATGGGGAAGATAAGTAATATGCTTAAGACTTACACAATTTGTTCTTTTAAAATAATATGTGCTTAGTTGCTCAGTCGTGTCTGACTGTTTGCGACTCCATGGACTGTAGCCTGCCAGGCTACTCTGTCCATGGGGATTCTCCAGGCAAGAATACTGGAGTGGGTTGCCATGCCGTCTTCCAGGGGATCTTCCCAACCCAGGGATTGAACCCACATCTCCCACATCACAGGCGGATTCTTTACCATCTGAACCACCAGGGAAGCCCTAAAATAATATGGTACATTTTAATTTGAGGATTCCTGTTGGCTCAGTAGTAAAGAATTTGCCTGATATTGCAGGACTTGCAAGTTTAATCCCTGGGTTGGGAAGATCCTGGAGAAGGAAGTGGCAACCCACTCCAGTATTCTTGCCTGGAAATCCCAGACAGAAGAGCTTGGTGGGCTACAGTCCATGAGGTCTCAAAAAGAGTAGGACGTGACTTAGCGGCTAAGCAACAACTTTGTTATTTAATCAATATAGCTTAAATATATATATGAGTTGGCACATAGTTCTGGGTGGATGGAAGAGATAGGGCTGAGAAAGGGACAAGTATATGGCCAGTCTTGTATGCTACACAAGGTATTTAGATTTTGTGTTGTAACTCACTTTGCTTGTCAGAGGAGGCTTGGATGAAGATGAAAGAAAAACGTTGGTTCAAATTCAACAAATAATTATTGAGAACCTATTTTGTAGGCTTTGGGTGATATAAAACAAGGCCTGACTTGGTTCTGACCTTTGAAATGATCATCTGGTAGGGAAATGAGACATGGAAACTAACAACTACAAGAGGTGGAATGTGGGGACTAAGGACTTTAAAGTCAGGAAATAAGGGAAATAAAGACGTTCCAGCGAAGGTTGGTGAGGAATGACGGGCAGAGACAAAGCTTCCATGCACGTGCAAGTGCATTTGTTGTTTGTGCAAAAGAAAGAAGGACTGAGATTGTCAAAGAGCATGTGGTGCAGTCAGAAAGGGATGAAGACAGAATTTGTGAGTAAACGAAATTCATTCAATGAAACCCAACAAATAAAGATCCAGATTTAAAACAGATAAATAAGAGGAAGTTTAACTGTGTCACCAAGTGATATTTGGTTTTAATAAAGAATTCACTGTAGAATAAATTAGCAGTGTTCTCTGGAAAGACAAGAGAGAATTTTATTAAAAAATTTTTTTATACAACTTTCCGGCTCTCACTCCATGCAAGGTCTGTCAATTTCACACACAGGCCTCTAGCATTTTTTCTCTTTTAGTGCCTGTGACTCTACTGCTACTTCTCATTGCCTGAACCTGTAAACTGTGCGTGTGTGCATGCTAAGTTGTTTCAGTCATGTCTGACTCTCTGTGACCCCAGCAGGCTAAACTGTATCAACCCCAAAACAACTAGGGGCACACATAAAGTAGAATAAAAATGTGGGTAATGAAAATAGCCTGAGCAGGTAGTTTGGGTGGCTGCTCTTGGGGGGTTGCTGATCACTTTGCTTTACCAGATAAGGTCATTGTGTAATGTTGGTCAAAATCTGCCAAGGGGAAGCAAACTACTTTTATCTACACTACTGCTGGTTGGGAAACCATTAGGCTGATTTTAGTGTTTGTTTGTTAATTCTCCATTAAATCTGGATAATACTATAAGCATAAAGCAGCAAGCTTAAAATTAGAAAAAAAAAAGGATTTTACTCTGAAATCATGGTAATACATGGTAAAGGGGAAGGGAAAGCAAAACTGTCAAAGCTAGACATTTTGCAAGAAAAAATTGGGAGATTCATAAGGTAAAACAAAAGTCTTATTTTTATAGTCTGAGATCCAGAGCAAACAGGAAGAGAAAAAGAAAGTCGAGTAATCTTAATATTTATTTAATAACTAGTTCAGTATCTATTTACATAATTTGCTGAATTAAGACTTGCGTGCTGAAGGGGTCTGCTTTTTCAGAATACAGACCTCTGTTTCCCTTTGGTCCCTGTTCACTTTGAGCTTCCCAGGTCGGAGGTACACTGTATTGTGCAGTTGCATGCCTGTGTGTGTATTTAAAGCTTTTGCTAAATTGGATTTTTTTCATACCAATCTTACAGGAGGATTTGTGGAATCCTTTCCAGATATAATATTGCATTATTGTAAAAGCTTTACTCCTCTTATCTTTGTGGGCAAAGGGTCAGAAAGGACTGCATATGAGGATTAAAATCAGCCTGCCCTGGAGTCAAATAAACCGGGATGGATTACACAAAACATTTTAACAAATGCTGGAGGTCCTGGCTTGCCTTTATTTTTTCCTCTGAGATTTCAGAACATGTTCCAAGAACATCGTTTGGAGGAAAAGAGAAGTCAGATAAAAAATGTCAGCAGCCATGAAGGCTAAACTTATGCAAAACATTGATCTTGGTTTTCAGGAACCACTTAAATCCTTTTAAAAAATAGTAGGAATAGTTTTAGCTCTTTCTGCGCTGGAGAGATGGGGCACTCCAAAGCTCTGCTCTGTGCTCGGCTCTCCCCACTCTCTCTCTGTCAAGGGAGCTTGTTGCTCTTTCCTGGTTTCCACTGCAACCTACCAGTGAGGGTCTGAGCAGTTCCAGCTGCATTTCTGAGCTCTCCTCACATCTGGGGCCATCCCACTGCCTTGGAAGTTCTGGAACACCTCTCCTTCCATGTGGCTAAAACATAGACCAGTCCCTTTGTTACTGAATTGGTATTGCTAAAGATTTTGTAGGAAAATATTAACTAAAGAGCATTTTAATAGCATGATCTGGGATTAAATACTTTTTCTCTAAAGTGTTATAGTCTAAGCGCTGTACTGGTCTGCCAGTGACCTTAGAGAATTAGTAAGATCACCTCTCCCTACCCCATTTGAAGAGACAGATGTTTTCTGTGTAACTAAATTATTAGTAAGTTATAAGTAACTTCTTAATTAATGTTAGTAAGAGCACTTTAAAAAAAACCCCTGACTACAATGAAAAGCATCTGACTTTCAAAGTAGGTAGAATAATTTACATAGGTGAGAAAAACAAACCCCTATCTGAGAGCTGATGGGAGAGGGGGAGAGAAAAGAGAGGAAAACGGGCTTTTGTCCTGTTCTTCTGGACACATAAATGAGGGAACTCGGAGAAGCTGGTCTGTTATTGAGCAAAGCACATGAATGAATCTTAGAAAAGAAGTGATGCCCAAGCCAAGCCACAGTGGGCAGAGCACCGAAGTGTTCTGCAAAGAGGATTCCCGAGAGAGGAGAGCTTGAGGAGCAGAGAAGCATGGAGTCTTTGGGGGAATATCTAGCGTTCAAATTTCATTAGCCTTGCCATACACGGTGCGCAACCTTCATGCCTTGCGTTTTGGGTAGGAATCAAATAGGGGTTGTGTTCTTTCTCTGACACAGAACTCAGAGGACAGAAAAAGTATCACTGTCTCTGTGTGTGCTAAATTGCTTCAGTTCTGTCCGATTCTTTGTGACCCCATGGACTGTAGCCTACCAAGCTCCTCTGTCCATGGGATTTTCCAGGCGAGATACTAGAGTGGTTTGCCATTTCCTTCTCCAAAAGTATGACTAGAAAAGACAAAAGCATCCTTTTTTTTTTTAAATGATTTTTCTTTCCATCCTGCCTCACTCAGGGAGAATCCCTGGTGAGGAGGATGGGCAAGGTAGCCTGTTTCCACTGCCTGGGTATCGAGAATCACCTTCCTAACCTATAAAGGCATCTGAGTTACACCTGGCTGTAGATGCCAGCTTGTTTGGTATTTTCAAAGGGAATTCTAGAAATGGTAGTGAAGATCATATTTAAATATGGTCTTTGGAGCCACCCTGATCTGGATTTGAATCTTGGATTTGAACATGTATAAAATCTGTATGACTATGGATAGATTTTAAGACTTTAAAATTTTAAGACTTTCATCACCTCTGAATTAGGGGCAGTGAGCCTTGCCCCCAAGATGTTATACTGAATTATATAATATTTGTCAAGCAAGTGGCCCTGAGCCTGGTATGTGATAGGCATGCACTCCACAGCATCCTATATTAATGTCAGCAGATTAGGTTTTTATAGTGAAACGTAAGGATGCACCAAAGCTGAGGCAGGAGGAATCAAAGGGATGACTCACCAATTTCTCTTCTCTTCTTTCCTTTTTAATCTTCATTATCATCTGTTCTCCCTGCTCTGAACTGGTGGTGAAATGCTGTAAGAATTGAAGTCAGGAGGTAGTTCCAGGTGAGGAAGAAATTGCTGCTGCTGCTGCTAAGTCGCTTCAGTTGTGTCCTACTCTGTGCGACCCCATAGACGGCAGCCCACCAGGCTCCCCCATCCCTGGGATTCTCAAGGCAAGAACACTGGGGTGGCTTGCCATTTCCTTCTCCAATGCATGAAAGTGAAAAGTGAAAGTGAAGTCGCTCAGTCGTGTCCAACCCTTCGCGACCCCATGGACTGCAGCCTTCCAGGCTCCTCCATCCATGGGATTTTCCAGGCAAGAGTACTGGAGTGGGGAGAGAGAGCAAAGCAGAAAGGAAATACAAAGATGAGTGTTTAGCAGAAAAGAATTTCCTTGGTCTTCTAGCCAAGGCAACACTTCCCGTGCTCACCTGGCTGACCGAGAGGGAGGCTGGCCTCTGCCAGACCCTATCTCAGTCCATCCACTTCCCTTTGTGACTTTGTCTTGGGCACTTCACTTTCCTCACGGGTGCTTCTCACAGTTGTCACTACTGGGCTCTAGGGAGAAACGACTGTCCTGTCCTGTGGTTATTGGCTCCCTCCTGCAGCTGGCTGATCACAGGTTGGTGCCACTCATTTGTTACACAGAGCATGTCGGGAGGTCAAACAGCTCCCCATAGCCTGTTTTCTGTCCGTGGTGTGGTTCCCGGCCATCTTCTGTTCTGAGCAGCCACTTCCTGCACCTCTGGGTCCTAAATTCTCTCTTCACAATGGTTTCTTACGCTTTTAGGTCTGCTGAGTTCTGTTAACTTCTTCATGGTGTCTGAGCATCTCCAAAACTCAGTTCAAGGATGAGAAGGCTCAGTTCTATGTGTGTCATCTCTTCCCACAGCTCCCTTTGGAAATGTTTTCTTTTCCATCTCTGATTCTGCTCAGATGTTACTCAGTGTATTAGAAACTTTAATTTTATAATAGGTCTTTTGAATCTGAATGAGTTGACTCAGTATTGTGGAACCTTGGTTACACAGATTAAGTAGGAAGGGAGAGTGCCATTGATTTCATATAAGGAGGAAATCTATTAGGTGCTCATTCTGTGTTTTGGAAAAGTTGTTAAATGTATGTTTTAAAAAGTACTTGCAAATTGACCCAAAATATAATTTGAGAAAATGGCAGAGGGTTAAGCTTATCACGAGGGACATCATCAGATTCATCAAGGTCGAGATGTCTTTTTGTTTTAAGATCACAATAAAGTATTCTAGATTCAAGATGAAATAAGAGATATTAAGAGCCTTCATTGCAACATGCAAATAAGCTGTCTCAAGAGGTGAAGAATGTTGGCAATTTGGCTGGTTTTGTTTCCTTTCCTGAGGGAGGATTTGATCATCGGAAGGCATTGGGTGAAGGAAAATATTGTAACTGCAAATCATGTCTTTATGAGAAACAGTGAAAAAGCTATTCAAATTGGCTTACTTGCTACATCAGCTTCTTTGTGCTATGGAACTTCAAAATGTAATTACTAGACCAAGCAAAGACAATGAATTAAAAAAAAAAAAAGACCATACAATCAAGAAAAATCACACTCCCCACTGCTTCCCCACAATAAACCATCCTTTGGGCTTTCTAAAGCTTTATTAATATTACAGTAAATCAAATATCCTCAGAAAGTTATTATTTTCTCTTAATGAATAATAATAATTGTTCTGTGCTAGCTTATCCAAGGCCACTTTTCTCCAAAGAATTGATAATCTTTGTACTTCTGTTACACTTTTGTGTTTATGTTTGTGATTTTATTTTTATCCTAGGATATTTTAAAATGAGGTCATTACATACGCTGTATCTGTACCATTCAAGTGAATTTGTGAGACTAGAGAAAACAGCATTAAATGTTACCTGGACCATTTACTAGCTGTGCTGTCTTGGTCAGGTTAATTAATCTCTTTTACTTCCATTTTTTCATCTGTATGATATGACACAACATATGGTATTTTTTGAAGACTTAAAAGAGACTATGAATCTGAATGTAGTTGTTAAACACAGTAAGCAACACTGTAGGTGCTAAAGTCGCTTCAGTCATGTTTGACTCTGCGACCCCATGCACCATAGCCCTCCAGGCTCCTCTGTTCATGGGATTCTCCAGGCAAGAATACTGGAGTGGGTTTCCATTTCCTTCTCCAGGGGATCTTCCTGACCCAGGAATTGAACCAGTGTCTCTTATGTCTCCTGCATTGGCAGGCAGGTTCCTTACCACTAGCACCCCCTGGGAAGCAAAATACTGTTATTAATTGTTTTAATTATTTATAATTGTAACAATGTTAATTATAATAATTACTAATTATTGAAAACATGTGAGAAACAGGTTCCTTTCATATACTGATTTTTCCTTTCATATTCTGATTTTTGGAGCATTTCTGCCTCAATTTGATGAAATCTGGATCAAAATACACAGTGATAAAAGTCCTTATTTTCAGTTTGAGCTTCATTCATTTATTTTTATTTGACTGTGTCAGGTCTTAGTTGCAGCATGTGGGATCTTTTGTTGTGTTGTGTGGACTTCTCACTAGTTGTGGCATGTGGGCTCAGTAGTTGTGGTGCCCAGGCTTAGTTGCCCTGCAGCATGTAGAATCTTAGTTCCCCGACCAGGGATGGAAGCTGTGTGCTCTGCACTGGAAAGTGCATTCTTAACCACTGAACCACCAGGGAAGTTCCACTAGTTTGAACCTCTGTAGTTAACTTCCTTTTTATCTCTCAGGAGTATATACCACCAATGAATGGTCTCAGGGAAGAGAAATGTTGACACCACCCCATATACTGCAAGAAGATCCAACCATTCCATCCTAAAGGAGACTGGTCCTGGGTGTTCATTGGAAGGACTGATGTTGAGGCTGAAACTCCAATACTTTGGCCACCTCATGAGAAGAGTTGTCTCGTTGGAAAAGACCCTGATGTTGGGAGGGATTGGGGGCAGGAGGAGAAGGGGATGACAGAGGATGAGATGGCTGGATGGCATCACTGACTCGATACACATGAGTTTGGGTAAACTCCGGGAGTTAGTGATGGACAGGGAAGCCTGGCGTGCTGCGATTCATGGGGTCACAAAGAGTAGGACACGACTGAGTGACTGAACTGAACCTCATATACCCTATGCCCTCTCTCTGGTGTTTCCATTCTTCAGTGTGTACATTATCTGTGAAAACATCTTTTTTTAAAAATAAGTGACCTTTATGCTATCAATTTGTTGCCTTTTATGAAAATTATCCAATTTATTTGACTTGATCTATCATTAAGACTCCTGCTGGGCTTAAGCCATTATGTCCACTGATAGATTTACAAACCAACATTTTACAATTATCTTCTGGACTCTGCATTCATGGTTTGTATGATTCAAGTGGTTCCCCATGTAGCATATTTGCCCTTATCTATGATCACTGTATAAAGAAAGTGCACCAAAGACTTAAGTCACTCATCTGCCTAGAAGGTTAAATTTGGTTTACTCCTTAAGTAATTTGTTTGGAGGACAAATGGCCTTTAAAAGATGTCTGTACCAGTACCAGTTACTTTGTTTTATTCAATTGACCTCACCCATTTTAGATAGTTCTCAAAAGGTTTTTCTATGAATTTTATTGCTACGATTTGTCTGTGAACCTCTAGAGCTTATAACAAGGCTCTTTTGAAATGATGGAGGCCCATTTGTCTGACCAGGTTTAAGTCACTCCAGGCCCAAGTGCAGTAAGATTCACAGAGGCCTGAAGACACTACCTGGCCTAATAATTATATGATCCCCTGAAATATCATACTTAGCTGGAAAATGAAACTTGTTATGCTGTTTCATAGTTATCTTTTATGTTCAATGTCATGACTTTGTAGAACATCTTCTTTCTTTGATCTTTCTGTAAAAGTTATTTTACAGATAAATTCCATGTGTTCTCATTTGGATTTAAGAGGTCTTTATACTACCAGTTTCAAGTTGATGAAATTTCAACTCTTTAAACCAATGCCTTAAAGCAAAATGTCTCAGAGATAAATTCCTAAGAAAAATACACTTCAAACTGAAAGTTATAATCCATTTTCATAAGAAGACAGCTAGGGGTATTTTGATTTTAGACCATTTTATTCTGAATTTCTAAATATTCTATATTGTTTTCCAGGCACTTGTACGTTTTGCTCTCCATATAATCGTAAGTAATTTTTGAAATATGAATTGGTGGCCTACCTTTGTGACCTAATGGTGCCTTCTCTTCTTTTTAGACAGAGACTTTCATTGAGTACTAGTGTCTGGGTGCTGTCCTGGGTGAATTACCTGCATTATTTTATTTAACCCATAGAGTGTTATTATGAGGAAATGTGTAATTGTCCTTATCAATTCAGTTCAGTCTTCTCAGTCATGTCTGACTCTTTGCGACCCCATGGATTGCAGCATGCCAGGCCTCCCTGTCCATCACCAACTCCAGGAGTTTACTCATACTCATGTCCACTGAGTCGGTGATACCATCCAACCATCTCATCCTCTGTTGTCCCCTTCTCCTCCCGCCTTCAATCTTCCCCAGCATTAGGATCTTTTCAAATGAGTCAGCTCTTTGCATCAGGTGGCCAAAGTATTGGAGTTTCAGCTTCAACATCAGTCCTTCCAATGAACATTCAGAACTGTCCTTATAAAAATGAAAAAAAAATGAGAAGAGAGGTTTAGTAACTTGTTCCAGCATAATAGCAAACAAACTAGTATATGACAGAACTTAGATTAGAAGTCAGACTCTGAAGTTTATGATCTTTATACTTTACCAGGTAGTGGTAAGAACGTTTTAAAGAAGGCATCCAAGCACAGTAAATTATCACAGTGTGCATGGATTTAATAGGTAGATGTGTATGTGTGTGTGTGTGTGTGTGCGCACGTGTGCATATTTAGTAATAGTCTACCAACTTGCAAATCAAGATTTAAAGTAGGTTGGAGTCCCAACACACACACACATCACTTTGGAAGCAGAGATCTTGCCTTTGGGTGTTTTTCCCTGATGACATCTAGTGCAAGGGTATCACCGCTAATGAATTGCAATGAATTTAGAAAACTGAAACTTAGAAAACTCTAAATTATTATAAAATTCAGTGAAACCTGCTGGTGGGACTTTGAATCACTATGAGATTAAAATTAATGAGCATGAGATGAAGCCAGAGGTCTGGCAATAGAGTTTTAGAAATTAGCACTCAGGACATAGTACTGGCAGTGATTCACACTTTCATCTCTCTTGGAAGGAACAGGACTCATGAGTGCTGAACAATTGGAAGATGAGATCTTTTCATGATGACTCAGATTTTATATAGAAGATTTTAATTCCCCAGATGAATGGAGACTTGGGAAAATGTAGGCTTCTCTTATGACTCTACATTAGTAAAGTGGCATATAGAAAAAATTACCTGGACCATATGTGGCTCTACAAAATTATTTTAAAAATCTACATTTGCTTGAATATGGAGGAACTGATCATGTAAAGTATAACAATTTCCTATGCAGGGGAAATTATCTATGCATATATATAGATAGAGGGATATATCCATTGATCTATCCATGCATGCATGCATACCATAAGAAAAACTAACAGTAGATTATGAGATTTAAGTTTTCTTCTATGGCCAATGGAACAACTTCAGTAGTAAAATGGAATCAGCAATACTAATATCTGGATAAAAAATCCTCAATACGTTCAATGACTCCAGTCAAGAATTATCCTGGCTTCGTGTTGGTATCTTTTCATTAGCAGAACAATGATGTTTATGTTCTCAACTCTCAGAGTCAGGAATCAGAAGTTCTACTTTAAGACCTTTACATTTTCCCACATGTAAAACAAAAGGGTGAATTGGGTGATCTCTAAGATTGCTGTGAGCAGCTTAGGACAAAGGGAAGGAACTAATTTTTAAGTCTGACCTAATGTTTGAATTCTGACTTCATTCCTTTCCAGTTATATAACTCCTCTCTGCCTTGAATTTTGTCTGTAAAGTGAGAATGTAATATTATTTCATATGGTTGATGGGAATATTAAATTAGAATAACAAAAATGGTTTGTTGCACTTTAGAGAAGCAAGGGATTATTTGTTCTCTTTCTTTGACTATAGGGACTAATCAAAATACTAAAGCTTAACTATTATTCTGGCTCTTTATTTTAATGGTTCAGATGAAACTGGTAAAAAGTATAATATTACATGGGCCAGTAGACAACAACTGTATTGCAATAAGCTGTGGTTAAGAGAAATATCTCACAGGGCTGTTATGGAAATTAAATTGAACATTTTAAAATGACTTGTGGTTTCTTTCATTCAAAATATGTTTACTGGAAGAGTCTGTGTGCTGGCACTATGCTGGCTATACATGGGTGTGCAGAACCAGATGAGGTTGCTGCTCTCAGGAAGCTGAGAGTCTAGAGTGTGGAGACTATCATTGTTTCAAAGAAGCACACTGAAGAACCACTCTGTAGACTCTTCTCTTTAGAGAATAAACCTACCTGGGTTCCAAAGAGATACTGATTATGGTAGGCTTACAGTTACTTGGCAGGAAGTCAGAAATAGTGCAGGTAAAGTGCTTTTTAAAAAAATTGAAATAAAATTGCGTCACAGCGTTGTGTTAGTTTCTGCTGTACAACAACGTGAGTCAGCCATATGTATACATATATGCTTTCCCTCTGGAGCCTCCCTCCCACCCCCTGATTCTACCCATCTAGGTCATCACAGAGCACCCAGCTGAGCTCCCTCTGCTATACAGCGGCTTCCCACTAGCTATGTATTTTACACATGATAGCGTATACACGTCAGGGCTACTCTCTCAATTCATCCCACCCTCTCCTTCCCCTGCTGTGTCCATAAGTCTGTTATTTATGTCTCCATCTCTATTTCTGCCCTGCAAATAGGCTCATCAGTACCATGTTTCTAGATTCCATATATATGAGTTAATATACAGTATTTGCTTTTCTTTTTCTGGCTTCACTTTGTATGACAGGGTTCATACAAAGTGGCTCTAGGTTCATCACGACACTGACTCAATTTTGTTCCTTTTTGTGGCTGAGTAATATTCCATTATATTTCTATATATACCACATTCTTTATCCATTCATCTGTCGATGGACATCTAGGTCACTTCCATGTCCTGACTGTTGTAAATAGTGCTGCAATGAACACTGGAGTACGTGTCCTTTTGAGTTATGCCTTTTGCCTGGGTATGTGCCCAGTAGTGGGATTGCTGGGTCATATGGTAGTTTTAGGTTTAGTTTTTTTTTTAAAGGATCTTCCATACTGTTCTCCACAGTGGCTGTATCAATTTACATTCCTGCAAACAGTATAAGTGGGTTCCCTTTTCTCTACACCCTCTATAGAGTTTCTTATTTGTAGATTTTTGATGATGGCCATCTTGGCCAGTGTGAGGTACACCTCACTGTGGTTTTGATTTGCGTTTATCTAATAATTAGTGATGCTGAGTCTTTTCACATGCCTTTTGGCCATCTGTATGCCTTCTTTGGAGAGATATCTCTTTAGGTCTTCTGTCCATTTTTTGATTGTATTGCTTGTGTTTTTTATATTGAGCTCCTTGAGCTGTATATATATCTTGGAGATTAACCTTTTGTCTGTTGCTTCATTCGCAAATGTTCTCTCTCGTTCTGAGGGTTGTCTTTTCATCTTGTTTATAGTTTTCTTTGCTGTGGAAAAGCTTTTAAGCTTAATTAGGTGACAGTTGTTTATTTTTGTTCTTCTAGGAGGTGGGTCAAAAAAGATCTTGCTGTGGTTTGTGTCAGAGTGTTGTTCTTGGTGGAGTGCTTTTGGTACAAGAAACTCACAGTCTTGCTCAATCCCGCTTATCATGAGGGTGTCTGTGAGCTGATAAAGGAAAGCAGCCAAGAACTGAGATCATTTTACAGACCAGGGGAGACTGTCTCTTCCTGCTCTGCCATAGTCTCTGTGCTCACGGTGTCTTGTTTCTCTCTCTGGTTTCTTTTCTGCCTCTTAACTTTGGTTCTCTACCATCTACTATGGCTCTCACAAGATTTCATGACTGCGCCAGTTTCTGCTCTCTTGCAGCCTCATTATTTTAATAATGTCTAATTAAAACTTCGAGGCAACTCGGATCATATCACCTTTTTTCTCCAAGTCACACCAAGTCCCTGCCCAGAGCGGAATGCTGCTTCTGATTCAGATCCACACTCATTATCCTTTCAGCTGTGGCCAGGGTTGATAGATAACTCACAGGAGAAGGGGTGAGTAGGGAGGTCCTGGATTGTTTCATGGGGGTCATCAGAAATCTACATAAAACCTGGATGAATATATCCTCAGGCCACTGGTTTCATATCCTCACCAAAACACCTTCTGTTAACTCACATTTCTTCTCAGGTACCTGACCTTGGGAACATGGGGGTATGAATAAGTTATGAATGCAGCGGTGGCAGAAATGTCATGGTCATGCCATTGAAAATTAGTACATGGATATTTAGTCTGTAGGTCTCTGGTTGGGCAGTGGCCATCCGTCTGACCAGCCTTAGGTGTAATGACAAAACTGAATGTGCAAAGTGGAGAACTACACATTAGGATGGCGACCTCTTCAAGAATCAGATTTGGTTTTGGAGTCTTTAATCTCACAGCATTTGAGCATGACCACAGTCGTTAATTTCAAATTTGAGAATTAATTTATTGGTGTATAATATTTGAAATTACCTCTTTATATAATGGAAACAGAATAAACAGATAAACAAAATACAGATAATAAAAATAGCTTTAATCCTTCTACTGAACAGTAACTGCTATTTATATTTTTATGTCAATACATCCTTCCCCAAAAGGGGAAAGAATGTGTACAAGATAAACATACTGCTACATTTATAAAAATGGGATTATACTGTTTATATTTTTGTGGTCTGTCCACCTCACGATATTTCTGGAATTTATTTCCACTTCTGTAAATGGTCTTTTAGTATATTGTTAATGGCTAATGGCATCCGGCAGTATGAACAAAACATATACCTCCTAAATTGTTAGGAAATTAAATGTAGTTCTTGTTATTACAAACAATAATAGAATGAATTATTTTCCTTAAATATTTTCCAACTTCCATGAGAACTCCTTTAGGGTGACTAGTAGAATGGGTGATGCTGTGCCCAGATCCCCTGTGCTGGACAAGTGCCTCCATCTCTTAGGGGCTATGTTTTGACTGCTAATGACTCACAGCTACTGGCTTTCACCAGATAGATGGCAGCTCTCAGCTAATGGGAACCTGCTGCTAGAAGGTTACAACCTCAACTGCTGGTGGCGGCTGCAAGCCAATCAACTGCTGGTGGTGGCTGCAAGCCAAAGCCTGACTAATATGAGGATAAGTAAGACTAACCCTCTTGATTCAAATCGGACTAATTCTACAGGGGCAGTTTAGGCTCCGGAACTAAACTTGATCCATGCCTGACTCTTTGTCTTCTAGAACTTCAGTCCTCACTCTCTTGAAGATTTTCCTCAAGAGCAATCCCTCAATATACGATATGCATTAGAATCCCAGACTCGCTCTGCTGCTAGGGAAGATGATCTAAGATAATATGAATTTTGAGAAACAGAGCATGCATATAGGACCATTGAATTTTTAAATTATATCTTTACTGAGAATAAAATTCATTTTATTGGTCCTTTTAAAGAAATCAGATCAAGGGTTCTAGAATATTCGTGGATAGGTGTGGCCATCACCACAGTTTTAGAACGTTTCATCATCTCAAAAAGAAACAATTTAACCGTCATCCCTCTCCCCAACCATCCTCCCCAACTCTAAGCAAGCACTAATCTACTTTCAGTTTCTGCAGATTTGCCTAATTTGGATATGTCATATAAGTGGAATAATATGATTTGTGGTCTTTTGTGGCTGGCTTCTTTCACTTAGCATAATGTTTTCAAGATTCATCCATGTTCATATTAAAATTTTATCAATTGCCCTTGTTTTGTTCTTGATCTTAGAGAGAAAGCATTCAATATTTCATGATTATGTATCATGTTAGGACTTTTTGGATGCCTGTCCCTTATTAGGTTAAAAAAATTTTCCTTTTGTTTTTAACTTGCTAAGACTTATTATATATGACTATTGAGTTTTGTTAAATGCATATTTTGCATCTATTTAAATGATCATGTGGTTTTCTTCCTTTATTTTTTTTTAACATGATGAATTATACCAATTGGTTTTGGAATGTTAAACTAAAGTTACATTTCTAGGGTAAACTCCATTTGGCTGTGTGGTAATTTTACTGGATTTCATTTCCTAGAATTTTCTTAAGGAATTTTGCAACTTTGTTTCTGAAAGATGTCAGCCTTGATAAAGCTAAAAGAGACAAAGTTGAGGCTGTATTTTTAGTTATAATGCCTACATTAATGACTTGAAAAGCAGTGTTGAAAATTTTGACAATTTGTATGGATTTATACATATACAAATCCTCTATCTCAAATTGTCAAATAGATTAAGTTCACAAAGAATAAAACTAGAATTTGACACTTTTTAGCTTTCTTCTGTGTAGCAAATAATAATAATCTGTGTCCAGATAACAGAGATTTCTTTTATTAATTGTTCTAACTCTGTGCTTTTTGAATACTCTTAAATTACTTTGCAAAAGGATTATTTTCTTAAAATTATTAATAGTTGTGGTTAGATATTTTTAAATGTTGCATGTAACTGTTTGTCTTTGGGTATTTATGACTTATCTTCTGTTTTGTCACTTGGATTTTGTCACAAGTCACCTGGATTTTGCCTTTCCCAAACTCAAACCCCAAATTCGTAACAATAAAATTATTAAGATGACCTTTATGTCTAAGTTATATTTGGGTTTCCTGGAATAGCCACCAGGAAACTCAAAGATTTCTTCCTCCTTCATCCTTATAAAAGAAAGTATATAGGAATAATTATGCTTGCTGGGCACTCTCTACATTTTAATTAATTCACAACTATTGTGAGGGTTCTTTTGTTTACCAAACACAAGATAAAAGAACAATACATGAAATCAGCAAATCAAAAGAGAATTTTGGTCTTCTTAGGGTATTGATGTATAAATAAAATGTATTAATATGAATAGATCTCAATTGTATCTTTTATATTAAAATAAGCATTATCATGTTCATGTACAAAGGCTGAGGATAACTCCAGGAAGGTTTTGTTTCTTGGTTTTAACAGTCTTGTCGATCAGGGACAATTATAATACAGTTTATGGGATAAGTTAAAGGCCTAGAGATATGTCAATTCTCTCACTTTTCATAATGTAATTTTCTCCTGGAATAATCAGTGACTAAATTTTTTATATAATTGATTATGTGTTATAGCTCAGTAGAAGGTTTTATTCTCCTTCATTCTGATATTACTAGGTGTTGCAGTAAATTAAACAAAGCATTTAGTTTTATCATTCACAGGGGTTTTGCTTCTTTTTCTCATTCCCCTAAAGTCCTCTGATTGTAAGATTAGTATCTGGAATGTGTCTTCTGAAAGCAACATTAAAAGAATCTGAGTAAAGGACTGCAACAGTCTCTCTCTCTCTTTCCATCCCTCCCTCCCCTCCTCTTGGGATGCTCACTCATGGAAAATTGCCAGGAAGCCAGGCCATACAAAAGTGTTCTGACCAACCTTGCCAGCTAAGGTCTCAGCCCACAGCCAGCATTAGACATCAGTCAAGTAAGTGAGCAAGCTTTCAGGTGATTCCAATTCTATCCTTCAAGTCATCCCAGCTGGTGCCCAGTAAAGCAGGGATGAGCTGTCTTAACCAAGCTCCGCTCAGATTACAGATCCATGAGCAAATTAAATGTTGTTCTGAGCCTCTAAATTTTGTAATAATTTGTTATGCAGTTATAGTAACTGGAATTGATTTTTGTTCTGAAATGCAGTAAGTGGAACAGATAGTATAAATGAAAATATTTGTAGTTATCATTGCCCACACCACCACCAACAGGTGACTGAGTCAGGATTTCCATAATTATTTGGGATCAGAAGCAGGAAACAATGTATCCTTCCCAGATCATGGCCCCAGACTCCCAGATTCCAAGAGCCACTCATTGCCGGGAGCTTCCTGGCAGACTTTTCAGTTTTTTATGCTCTTGGTTATTGTTACACCTTTATTTAAAAGTATTAGTAGGTAGCCCTGTTCTTTAGTCATAGTAGTCCCAAATGCTTTATCCTTGACAATTATGAGATATGTGACTAATTCTTCAAATACTGCAAAGCAGAGCAACTTATGCCCAAAGAAAAGGAAAAGCCAATTGGTTATCTAAAGCGGATTGAAGTAGATTATGGGATATATGAGTATGCTTCAAGCTTTAATAATAATCTTTGTTGCTGGAAGCAGATGTCTACAGAAGTTATTTTGATGTATTGGAAAATTATTACTCAGGGTAACTACTACCATTGGAATAAATATTTTTTTTTTATAATCTAGAAATATCTTAGTCAATCTGATAAATAAAAACATATCAGTATTTTTTTAAAATTTAAGGATAGTTGATTTACAGTATTATTTTGGTTTCAGGTGTATAACACAGTGATTCAGTATTTTATAGATTATATACCATATAAAGTTATTTTAATATTATTGACTATTTTTCCTATGCTATACATCCTGTGACATTAAGTTTATAACTGGAGTTTGTACCTCTGAATCCCCTTCACCTGTTTTGTGCCTGCTCCTCCTTTCTGGCAAACACTAGTTTGTTCTCTGTATCTGTAGCTTTGTTTCTCTCCTGTTACGTTGGCTCATTTGTTTTTGTTATTTTTTGATTCCACAAATAAGTAAAAACATACAGTATTTGCCTTTCTCTGTATGACTTATTTCACTTAGCATAATACCCTGTACGTCCTTCTGTGTCACTGCAAATGGCCAGATTTCATTCCTTTTAATACCTGTTTAATATACCTTTGCAATGTAAATGACCTAGTTTGGGCAGAACGTATTTTAATACATATAAAAATCTTTATTGCACATCAGTCTATTTTGAAATTACCAAATACAAATGTATCAAAGTTTAAAAAAAAGCCATCTGGTGATTTAAAATAAACATCTAATCCTATGTATTATGGAGAAAATGATAAGCTTTAAAATGAGAGCTACATATAGAACAAATATGCTATCATTTATATTTAATGACAAAAAGAATGAATGTCTTTATTTGTAAAACTCATAAAAATATCATAGGATGAATCACAAATAATGACAAAATTGTAAATTACTCATGTACACATTTTGTATATAATATATTCCTGCTAGAAATTGATTTGTTATCAAATCAATTATAGTAATTATAGTATTTGTAGCTCTATATGTCTCAATGTTTACAAATAGTTTCCAATCTTGAGACTGTGTTGACATAGAAATATTTATAATTTCTCTCTGTAGTGCAATTTTCAAGTTTCCTGAATTGACTTTTGCCCCCTATTTGAGCTGATAAAATCCTGCCCATCCTTTAAGGTCCTGGTTATTTTGCATCCAGGGTCAGGGGTCCCCAGGACCACACTACAATTTAGTGGTTCACTAGAAGGAATCACAGAATTCAGAAAAGTTTTTATATTCACGGTTGCAATTTGTTATATGAAAGATAGAGATCAACAAGGTAACCAGTTACCTAGGGCAGAATCTAGGTGCGACTAGGTACAAACTTCCTGTTGTCCTCTTCCAATGGAGCTGACAGTGCTTATTTCTTCCAGCAATGATATATGACAGTGTGTACAGAGTATTGTCAACCAGGAAAGCTTCCCTGAGCCTAGGTCTACAGAGATCTAATTGTAGGTGAGTGGCAAGAATACACGGAAGAACTGTACAAAAAGAGCTTCATGATCCAGATAATCACGATGGTGTGATCACTCACCTAGAGCCAGACATCCTGGAATGTGAAGTCCAATGGGCCTTATAAAGCATCACTACGAACAAAGCTAGTGGAGGTGATGGAATTCCAGTGGAGCTATTTCAGATCCTGAAAGATGATGCTGTGAAAGCGTTGCACTCAATATGCCAGCAAATTTGGAAAACTCAGCAGTGGCCACAGGACTGGAAAAGGTCAGTTTTCATTCCAATCCCAAAGAAAGGCAATGCCAAAGAATGCTCTAACTACCACATAATTGCACTCATCTCACATGCTAGTAAAGTAATGCTCAAAATTCTCCAAGCCAGGCTTCAGCAATACAGGAACCATGAAATTCCAGATGTTCAAGCTGGTTTCAGAAAAGGCAGAGGAACCAGAGATCAAATTGCCAACATCTGCTGGATCATGCAAAAAGCAAGCGAGTTCCAGAAAAACATTTATTTCTGTTTTATTGACTATGCCAAGGCCTTTGACTGTGTGGATCACAATAAACTGTGGAAAATTCTGAAAGAGATGGGAATACCAGACCACCGAACCTTCCTCTTGAGAAACCTATATGCAGGTCAGGAAGCAACAGTTAGAACTGGACATGGAACAACAGACTGGTTCCAAATAGGAAAAGGAGTACGTCAAGGCTGTATGTTGTCACCCTGCTTATTTAACTTCTATGCAGAGTACATCATGAGAAACGCTGGGCTGGAAGAAGCACAAGGTGGAATCAAGATTGCCGAGAGAAATATCAATAACCTCAGATATGCAGATGACTGCACCCTTATGGCAGAAAGTGAGGAGGAACTAAAAAGCCTCTTGATGAAAGTGAAAGAGGAGAGTGAAAAAGTTGGCTTAAAACTCAACATTCAGAAAATGAAGATCATGGCATCCGGTCCCATCACTTCATGGGAAATAGATGGGGAAACACTGGAAACAGTAGCAGATTTTATTTTTTGGGGCTCCAAAATCACTGCAGATGGAGACTGCAGCCATGAAATTAAAATATGCTTACTCCTTGGAAGAAAAGTTATGACCAACCTAGATAGTATATTCAAAAGCAGAGACATTACTTTGCCAACAAAGGTCCATCTAGTCAAGGCTATGGTTTTTCCAGTGGTCATGTATGGATGTGAGAGTTAGACTGTGAAGAAAGCTGAGCACCGAAGAATTGATGCTTTTGAACTGTGGTGTTGGAGGAGACTCTTGAGAGTCCCTTGGACTGTAAGGAGATCAGCCCTGGGATTTCTTTGGAAGGAATGATGTTAAAGCTGAAACTCCAGTACTTTGGCCACCTCATGCGAAGAGTTGACTCCTTGGAAAAGACTCTGATGCTGGGAGGGATTGGGGGCAGGAGGAGAAGGGGACGACAGAGGATGAGATGGCTGGATGGCATCACCGACTCGATGGACGTGAGTCTGGGTGAACTCTGGGAGATGGTGATGGACAGGGAGACCTGGCTTGCTGTGATTCATGGGGTCACAAAGAGTCAGACACAACTGAGCCCCTGAACTGAACTGAACTGAACTGAACTGTGCTCATTTACTTGTTTTCCACAGAGTTTAAGGCCTCCCGTGAAATGTGATAATTATTTTTATGTGTCAGCTTGACTAGCCCAGGGAATGCTGGGGTAACCAGAAAAACATCATTTCTAGATGTGACTAAAAGGGTATTTCCAGAAGAGGTTAGTATTTGATTCAGTAGCCTGATGAAGAGCACCCCCTCACCAGTGTGGGCGGACATCATCCAGTCTGTGGAAGGGCCTGACTAGAAGAAGAACAAAAATACATGGAAGGGCAAATTCTCCTTGAGCTGGGATGTGCATTTTTTCACGCCTTTGGACATCAGAGGTCCTAGCTCTGGGGCCTCTGGACTCCAGGGCTTATATCAGTGGACCCTAGTTCTCAGGCGTCAGCCTTGGACTGAATTGTATCATTGGCTTCATGGTTCTTCAGCTTACAGATGGCAGATTATACAGAGTATTCCATACTCACACAAGCCAATTTCTATAATACACCTCTTTATAGGTACAGATATAGATATCTATATCTGTAAGCTTCCCTGGTGGCTCAGTGGCAAACATTCGCCTGCCAATGCAGGAGACTGGCTTTGATCTCTGGGTCGGGAAGATCCCCTCGAGAAAGAAATGACAACCCACTACAGTATTCTTGCCTGGAAATCACATGGACAGAAGAACCTAGTGCGCTATGGTCCATGGGGTCATGAAAGAGTTGGATATGACTGAGTGACTAAACACAGCAACAAATAGATATAGATTGTCCAGCCACTCAGTCGTGTCCAACTCTTTGTGACCCCATGTACCGGGGCATGCCAGGCTTCCCTGTCCTTCACTATCTCCCTGAGTTTGCTCAAACTCATGTGCATTGAGTCTGTGATACTGTTCAACCATTTTGTCCTCTGTCGCCCCCTTCTCCTCCTGCCCTCAATCTTCCCCAGCATCAGGGTCTTTTCCAATGAGTCGGCTCTTCACATCAGGTGGCTAAAGTATTGGAGCTTCACCTTCAGCATCCATACATAACTACTGGAGAAACCATAGCTTTAACTAGATGGACCTTTGTCAGCAAAGTAACATCTCTGCTTTTTAATATGATGTCTAGGTTGGTCATAACTTTTCTTCCGAGGACTAAGCATCTTTTAATTTCATGGCTGCAGTCACTATCTGCAGTGATTTTGGAGCCCAAGAAAATAAAGTCTGTCACTATTTCCATTGTTTCTGCATCTGCTTGCCATGAAGTGATGGGACTGGATGCCATGATCTTAGTTTGTTGAATGTTGAGTTTTAAGCCAGCTGTTTCACTCTCTTCTTTCACTTTCATCAAGAGGCTCTTTAGTTTCTGTTTGCTTTCTGCCGTAAGGATGATGTCATCTACATATCTGAGGTTGTTGATATTTCTGACAATCTTGATACATATAGGTATAAATAATTTCCTATTGGTGCTGGTTTCTTTGAAGAATCCCAACTAATACGTGGAGTAAGGGGTTCAGTTCAGTTCAGTTCAGTCGCTCAGTCGTGTCTGACTCTTTGTGACCCCATGAATTGCAGCATGCCAGGCCTCCCTGTCCATCACCAACTCCCAGAGTTCACCCAAACTCACGTCCATCGAGTCGGTGATGCCATCCAGCCATCTCATCCTCAGTCGTCCCCTTCTCCTCCTGCCCCCAATCCCTCCCAGCATCAGAGTCTTTTCCAAGGAGTCAACTCTTCGCATGAGGTGGCCAAAGTACTGGAGTTTCAGCTTTAGCATCAGTCCTTCCAAAGAACACCCAGGACTGATCTCCTTTAGAATGGACTGGTTGGATCTCCTTGCAGTCCAACTAATACATGGAGTAAGGGATTAACATATATATATATATATATATATTGAATGGTATATTCATGCAACAGTGGTTATTTATAAAAGTGTTATTTAATCCTCAAAAAACTCTTTGTAGTAAGCACTATTACCATTTTCACTTTACAGATAAAGGCTAAATCTGTGGCCACTTAGCCAGCAAGCAACAGAACTGGGACTCAAGCCTCATGATCTGGCTTCAAGGTTCATACTCTTACCTGCCTCAGAGACTTCCTATTCTGACCGCAATGCTATCATGCTGCCAGTGACTTTTAAAAGCCTGCCTTACCTATCTGAAATATTAAATGTTAGTCTTGACTTATTTCCTAAGCTATAATTTTCTTGTCTAACTACTCTCCAGGACTACATTGTCTTAGTTTAAAAACATGCATCGGTGACATTTATTAGTCAAGTAACTTAATTTCATTATCTCTGAGATTTAACATCCCACTGAAGTAAACATTGTTAACTGTTGGTGACTGAAATTACCGTGTTATCTTTCAACAGTGGAGGCAGCAATCAGAACAGAATAATAATTTTATTTTCTGTAAACCCAGCATTGTCACTAGCTGTATTAGGAAACTGAAGCACAGACTTAATCATTCTCAAGAAAAAGGAATTTAATATAAAAGATAGTGCAGAACACAAGAAGGTTCTTTCTACTCAGCAGCTGTTACACTGTTATACTTTTTTAAAGCTTAGCCTACATGGGTGGATTAACACCTGCCGCTTTCTACTTCAATTAAATAAAATGAGTCATTATCTTTCTACCTCATGCATCAGAAGGTAGACACTTTTATGGTTGACAGAAATCCTTACATTTGAAAGTTTCCAGTAATTGTTGAATATTCTTTGAAACTTCCAACTTCAACAATATTTCACAAAAGTGTGCCATTGGCTTTCCAGGTTTTAAAGCAAATAACACATATAATGTGATTATCTACCATCTCTTCTCCTTGGCAAACATAAGTACTTTCTCTCTTCACTGGCAGTATGCTAGATAGATAGACCATAGCATAGAGACCATAGGGTAGAGAGCCTAGTGGTTTCTATTGCACCACGGTTTCTACTTAAATCATAGTTTCTTGCTTCTATCTCACCGTCAGACTGATTTCTCTTAAGAAACAAAAGCAAAAATGATATTACTGTTAAAAGTCAACTTTTGGCTCACCCCAGGCCCCAGATCTATTTAAAAAGAGGCTGCTGCTACTACTGCTAAGTCACTTCAGTCGTGTCTGACTCTGTGCGACCCCAGAGATGGCAGCCCACCAGGCTCTCCCGTCCTTGGGATTCTCCAGGCAAGAACACTGAAGTGGGTTGCCATTTCCCTCTCTAATGCATGAAAGTGAAAAGTGAAAGTGAAGTCGCTCAGTCGTGTCCGACTCTTCGAGACCCCATGGACTGCAGCCTACCAGGCTCCTCTGACAATGGGATTTTCCAGGCAAGAGTACTGGAGTGGGGTGCCATTGCCTTCTCCTAAAAAGAGGCAGGATGTATATTAATATCAATATTTTCCCCACTTCTCTCCATTACGTAGCCGACCTCTCCAGTTTCATTTCGTATTCCTCTATTTCTCTGACCATACCCTGCCCCTGAGTCTTTTGGTATAGCCAGTCTTTGGTGTCTGGAACACTCCAGGCTCAATTTCGCTCCTTCCCTCTTTCCTTCTCGCCTTTTCTTCTTCTCTACTTCCTTCCTCCCTCCCCCAGCCCCACCTTTCTTTCTCTCTCTCTTTCTTTTCATTGCTATGGCTTTTGTTTTGACATTTCTTTTTTCTCTTCTTTACTTATTCATTCTTTGAGTCCCAGGATCAACCTGCTTTATGAAACTTCTTTTACTCATGCACTCTAACTTCTATCCTACTTTGTTCATTGCTCTGTAAAAGCAGGTTTAAAAAAATATATTTATTTGGCTGCATCAGGTCTTAGTGCAGCTTGTAGGATCTTTTGTTGTGGCAGGCTGGCTCTAGAAGGCACAGGCTTAGCTGCCCTGTGCCATGTGGGATCTTAGTTCCTTGACCAAGGATCAAATCCACGTTCTCTGCTTTGGAAAGCAGATTCTTAACCACTGGACCACCAGAAAAGTCCCTGTAAAAGCAGTTTTTATGTATTGTGGTAATTCAACTGCATATATGTGTTTTCCTTAGTGAGACTGTGCATCACTTGAAGGGAGAACCTTGTAAAAATTCTCCTTTGCATTCCCATCATTGTATGTCACAGTGACATGCAAAAATTATTTTTGTTTAATGTATAACTCAGAAGTGCAGTTTTAATCATTAGACCTGGGCTGGAATCTCAGTTCTATGACTTACTTGTATGTAAACTTGGGCATACTCCATATCCTCTCCTTTTTATTAATTAAAATGAGGCCATTATAATCTTTCCCACAGGGTTATTGTGCAGTTTAATGAGATTATGTACATAAAGTTCCTAACAGAATTAGCATGTATTTTTCTTGTAATAGATAGATAAAGTAGTTTCATCCCCAACATTTCCAAAATATGTGCTCAATTATGTCAAAAGGATCAAACATAGCAACTGATGATTAAATGTGAAGAAAAAAGTTATGTTGGAATTGAATATTTTCTACTGGGAATTTATAAATTGAATTGTCTCAGTTCAGTTCAGTCGCTCAGTCATGTCTGACTCTTTGCGACCCCATGGACTGCAGCACACCAGGCCTCCCTGTTCATCACCAACTCCTGGAATTTACTCAAACTCATATTCATCAAGTCAGTCATGCCATCCAACCGTCTCATCCTCTGTTGTCCCCTTCTCCTCCCACCTTCAATCTTTTCCAGCATCAGGGTCTTTTCAAATGAGTCATTTCTTTGCATCAGATGGCCAAAGTATTGGAGTTTCAGCTTCAATATCAGTCCTTCCAGTGAATATTTAGAACCTATTTCCTTTAGGATGGACTGGATGGATCCCCTTGCAATCCAAGGGACTCTCGAGAGTCTTCTCCAACACCAGAGTTCAAAAGCATCAGTTCTTCAGCATTCAGCTTTCTTTATAGTCCAACTCTCACATCCATACATATCTAATGGAAAAACCATAGCCTTGACTAGATGGACCTTTGTTGGCAAAGTAATGTCTCTACTTTTTAATATGCTTTCTAGGTAGGTCATAAGCCTGAATTGTCTATATGTTGTTGAAAATTGACCATCTAAAGTAGAGGTGGGAATTAGGACTATTGGGTAGATTTATCTTAATTTTATCTTGTGGGGGGACATTGGGAGCAATTTTTCCCTTTGTCTTTGTATGACAGATTACAATCTTGTCCATAGTGTATGCATATAGAATATGCCTATGGCAGTCTTTCTCCATTTACCTGCTAGGGCTGGATGCTTGGCTTATCACTTCTTTCATTCATTTTTTCCCCACTTAAATTAGAGATCTTTTGGTTACAAGTGAAAAAAAATCATAATTCAAAGGAGCTTAAACAATTAAGGGAATTATATGTCACCCTGATGTAATAATCAGATCTAGATGCCAAGGATGCATGTGAGGGTGTCAGTTGGAAGCTCCATTTGTTGACCCATTATAGCCTCAGGCTCTTCCTTTTAGGTACCAAAAATCACTGCTTTAATTCTAGGCTTCATAATCCACTGACTAGGGGAGATAGAGAAAGCTTCTTCTTCTCTGGAGTGTTCAGTAAAGTCTTTTCACATCTCTTTGGTTCTGACTAAGTAATGTGCTCATTTTTAAAACAGTAATGGTAGATAGGAAATGCTGACTGACTTAAGCAATATAGACTTCTTTCCCAGAGTTGGTCGTGCAGTCTACACCATATGACTGAAATTGCTACCAAAGGTACCTTGGGTACAATTGAGAAGGAAGAGGGGGCAGTAGGGGAATACATTTCACAGAAGGAGCAAACAAACATCCCCTACACATGTACTGATAATCTACTCTATACCCAGCAATGTGGTGGTAAATGCTGCTATTTATTTCGGCATCCCTGCTCCCTTCCTATTTCACGGGTAGAATCTTGCACAAAAGAGAATATAGAGGAGGTAGGAATGGAATCGTCTTTTTTTCAAGTGTTCTCAGTTGCATATGTTGATAGCATTAACCTGGATATTGCTGAGAAGGTGTGACCTTGCTTGAAATTTAGTTATCTTTCATTTGATTTTTGTTACCATGGGCAGCTATAATACGTTCAGTGTTTGCTCAATTAAATCTCTTGGGAAGCCCTCTTTTCTCCAATGAAGAGGTGCTTTCTTTTCCTTTCATTTGAAATTATTTAAGGCAAAATGTATTTTGAGGATTCCTGAACAAAGTGAGTTGATTTTTTGAACATGGCATTGCTGTTGTTCAGTCGCTAAGTCGTGTCCAACTCTTTGTGACCCCAGGAAATGTAGCAGGCTAGGCTTTCCTGCCCTTTACTATCTGCTGAACTTTGCTTAAACTCATGTCCATTGAGTCAGTGACACCATCCAACCATCTCATCCTCTGTCACCCCTTTCTCCTCCTGCCCTCAATCTTTCCCAGCATCAGGATCTTTTCCAACGAGTTGGTTCTTCGTATTAGCTGACCAAAGTATTGGCTCTTTGGCTTCAGCATCAGTCCTTCCAACCAATATTCAGGGTTGGTTTCCCTTAGGATTGAGAGGTTTGATGAACATGATATAATAGAAAAATATATATTTTTTAATCTTAGAGGTGGTTCTAGCTTTTAAATTCCTGATTTTATTTCAGTCTGATTCTCCTCACTGCATGTAAAACAAAGTGAATTGAAGAGTTATTAACAGTTTATAAAAATCTATTGCATTAATAGGCATAATCTCACTCACGGGAAATTTTATTCTGAATACTCATATTCTAGGTTTCATAGGTTCCAGAATGAAAGTTTCTTTGTCAGATTTCTTTTTTTCCCCTCAAAGTCAACTGCAGACGTCAGTATATAGTCTGTAGTATTTATTTACAGTTATTGTCTTTTACAGTAAAATATACATATTACAAAGAAATGCACAAATCTTAAGTGTATATTTATTGTCTCAACAAATGAACACCTCTGTGTGACTTAAACACCTATCAAGATATAGAAAATTATCACCATATCATGCCCTTTCCCAGGCAACTCCCACTTTTGTCAACTTTCTTTGTCTCGCTACATTTTGGTAAATTTTTCTACATCTTAAACCTAAAACATAAAGGTGAATGTGTCATATATTAATAGTATCTAATCATTTTATAGGGCTTCCCTGCTGGTTCAGATGGTAAAGAATCTGCCTGCAATGTAGGAGACCTGGGTTTGATCCCTGGGTCGGGTAATGGCAACCAACTCCAGTGTTCTTGCCTGAATTCCATGGACAGAGGAGCCTGGAGGGCTATAGACCAAGGGGTCACAGAGAGTCAGACATGACTAAGTGATTTACAGACTTTCAATCATTTTATAAGAAGAGAATAATTTTCTTTATCTGATTATTATTATTTTGTAAGATATTTCTGAGTATCTGTCCAGATTTCACAAAGAAAATTTAAAAGACATCAGAGTGAATCACAAAATAAATAGCATTCTTACAAACTTCAGTTGAAGTTTTAATTTTGTGGATTCTTGCTATGGGCTGAATTGCATCTCCCCAAGTGAAAGTCGCTCAGTCGTGTCTGACTCTTTGCAACCTCATCGACTATACAGTCCATGGAATTCTCCACGCCAGAATACTGGAGTGGGTAGCTGTTTCCTTCTCCAGGGGATCTTCCCAACCCAGGAATTGAACTGGGGTCTCCTGCATTGCAGGTAGATTCTTTACCAACTCATATGTTAAAGCCATAACATCCAATACCTCAGAATATGACTGCATTTAGAGATAGGGTCTTTAAAAGGTGATCAAGTTAAAATGAGGTCCTAAACACGGGCCCTAATACAATCTGACTTATAAGGAGAGGAAATCTGAACACACAGATTTCCAGCACAAAGGAAAAACTATGTGAGGGCAGAGAGAGAAAGCGGCCATCTGCAAGCCAAGGAGAGAGGTCTCAGTGGAAACCCAACCTGCCAACTGACACCTCGCTCTTGGACTTCCAGTCTCCAGAACTAAGAGCTAGTAAGTTCCTGTTGTTTAAGCCATATTGTCTGTGGTATTTTGTTACCCTAGCAAAATAATACAATCTTCTATAACTGTGTATCTAAAGCCAGGTTGTTTCGTTGTGAGTTTATTGAGGTCACAAAATATGGTGGCTTGATCTATGCTTCCTCAACATCTAACCAGAGTCTGGCTCAGAATAGGTGCATGGGAAGTGTCTGTTGAATAAACTCAAACCATGTTTTGATCACGGCAGTGGCAGAGCAGCTGGCTGCCAGTCTGGCTCTTTCCAGTTTCCACCTGAAGTTTCCAGACTGTTGTTTGTTTCATTTTCCCTAAATAAAAATGACTGTTTTTGTTCTTTGACTATAAAGATATAAAGCATACACATATAGAAATGTGTATTCATTGTAAAGTATAACCTGGTAATGTATCAAAGTATGAAGAAGAAAGTAGAATGCACCCAGCATTTCAACACCCAAAGTAACTGTTTAAATTTTGGAACATATATTTCTTAAGGCTTTGGGGCAGTTGTATCCATATGGTTATTAATTTATCTCTAACAAATACATGACATGACTTATATACTCTTGTTTTTATAATATGCCTTTTCCATATAACACAATTTGTATATCTTCCATATTAGAAAATAAATATGGATTTATGGTAGTAATTTCAAGTGGCTGAATTATATTTCATTTAAGGAATGTGTAATAGTTTATTTAGCCTAGTGCCTACTGATGGTAATTAGGTTTTTCTAGTGTTTTCCTAATATGACTAGTGCTGTGAGGATTTAGTCTTTTTGTTGTGATTCTTGTCTTATTATACCTCTTTCTACTTCCAATTTCTTTATTTACTAAGACATGAAAGGTATAAAACAACATACTCTGTAACATATGTGTGCAATTATGGAATTGGTAGTGTAGACACAGAGGTAATGTAGATACCTTAGGAGGAAATTCTTGCAGAATTCCCTTCTGGGATGGTTCCGTCTGTTCCCAGAACTTCTCTGGTGGCTCAGCGGTAATGAATCCACCTGATAATGAAGGAGATGTGGGTTCGATCGCGGGTCAGGAAGATCCCCTGGAGAAGGAAATGGCAACCAACTTCAGTATTCTTGGCCGGGAAATCCCTTGGACAGAGGAGCCTGGTGAGCTACAGTCCACGGGGCCACAAAAGAATCAGATGTGACTTAGCGATTAAATCCATCATCTGCTCCCAGCAGTCAAACCCTTTCCTGTGAGCGCCACACTCAACTATCAAGTGCCTTCCTTGACATTTCCATTTTGGATATATCAGATTCCAGGTGTCCGAAATGCATCTTCTGATTTATCTTCTGAAACACCTTTCACTAACAGAGCTTTCCCATCTCAGCCAACAGCGCCATTGTTCACCCAGCTGCTGATGGCAGGAACAAATGTATCCCTGACTTTTCCCTTGTCCTTTCTTCCCACACCCATTTCATCAATGAGTCCTTGATTTTATCTCCTAGTTTTATCTGCACCCTGTCCTCTTCTTCCTGTCTTCATTGTTCATTTTGTGGCAGGACACTCACCTCTTGCCTAGATGATGGTAACAGCCTTCTTGTTGGTCCTACACTCTTCTCTACTGTTTATTCCTGCTGCAGAGTGATCATGCTACACCCCACCTATAAGTGCCTTGATGGCTTCTCTGAAAAATTCTAACTCCTTACCTTGGTCTACAAACTGAATGATATTGCATTTGTTACGTCCAGCATCACTTTTCATGCCTCTCCCCTGCATTGCCCCACAGGAGCCTCACTTTTTTGTGGTTTCTTTAACATCCCACACTTAGCTGCACTTGCAGCCTGTTACGAGCACTTTCCCCTCTGCCTGGTCTGCTCTTTCTTCTACTCCACTTGGGCTATGTTCTCTCCTTCCCCTTAGTTTGCAGCTTAAATATGACCTTCACAGAGAGACTTCCTATAAACATTTAATCTAAAGAATGTCCCTTTTCCCTTTACATCTCTCTTTGATCTCCATCTTTTGTTTTTTCCTTTCTTAGAACTTTTTTGGTGTTTACAGATGTTTCACTTCTTTTTTGGTCTTTTAACTCAATCTCTCTCTCCTCTACTAGAAGCCATGCTTGGATACCAGTGTTGAAGACCTTCAGCCTGCAGGCTTGTCTCCACTCAGAGGCTGAGGCCATCTCAGGACCTAAGGAAGTATGTCCCTGTCAGATGTGATTTTGCTGCGAAAGTCCAAGGTACAGTGACTGGGGTGCTAGGAGCTTGTGGTGTATAGCTGCAACTTTCATCCCATCCTCTTCCTCCAGGCAGCTGTTCCATATGATGGGGCTTCTACCTCCAGTTTGAGTTTGAATTTCAGTTGCCAACTAGGATTGACAGTTCCTTGAGGACAAGCATACCTTGGAGATACTGCAGGTTTGGTTTCAGACCACTACAATAAAGTGAATCTCACAATAAAGCCAGTGACAGGAAGTTTTTGAACTCCCAAGGTATATAAAAGTTATATTTACACTAGACTGTAGTCTATTAAGTATGAAAAATAATTATGTATAAAAAGTATATACCTTAGTTAAAAATACTTCATTTCTTAAAATTTGAATAATCATCTAGACCTTCAGGGATTGTAATCTTTTTGCTGGAGGAGGGTTTTTTCTTAATGTTGATGGCTGCTGACTGATCAGATTGCTAAAGGTTGGGGTGGCAATTTCTTGACATATGACAGTAATAAAATTTGCTGCATTGACTGGCTCTTCCTTTCATGAATGGTTTCTCTATAGCATGCAGTACTATTTGATAGCACTTCATCCACAGCAGAACTTCTCTCAAAGTTAGAGTCTATCCTCTCAAACCCTGATACTGCTTAATTGTCAAAGTTTATGTAGTATTCTAAATCCTTTGTGTTCATTTAAAAACTCTTCATAGCATCTTCACCAAGAGTAGCTTCCATTTCAAGAAATCACTTCCTTTGCTCATCCATAATAAGTAACTCTTCATCTATTAAAGTTTTATAGTAAGATTGCAGCAAGTCAGTCTTATATTCAGACTTCATTTCTAATTCTAGTTCTCTTGATATATCTACCACATCTTCATTTTTTTATTGTTGAAGTATTGAACCCTTTAAAGTCATCTGTGAAGGTTAGAATTAACTTCTTCCAGACTCCTGTTAATGTTGATATTTTGACCTCTTCCCATGAATCACAAATAATTACCAATTCCATCTAGAATGGTGAATCATTTCAAGAAGATTTTCAATGTACTTTGCCCAGATCCATCAGAGAAATCACCATATATGGCAGTTTAGTTCAGTTCAGTCGCTCAGTTGTGTCTGACTCTTTGTGACCCCACAAATTGCAACACACCAGGCCCCCCTGTCCATCAACAACTCCTGGAGTTTATTCAAACTCATGTCCATTGAGTCAGTGATGCCATCCAAACATCTCATCCTCTGTTGTCCCCTTCTTCTCTCACCTTCAATCTTTCCCAGCATCAGGGTCTTTTCCAATGAGTCAACTCTTCGCATCAGGTGGCCAAAGTATTGAAGTTTCAGTTTCAACATCAGTCCTTCCAATGAACATTCAGGACTGATTTCCTTTAGGATGGACTGGTTGGATCTCCTTGCAGTCCAAGGGACTCTCAAGAGTCTTCTCCAATAACACAGTTCAAAAGCATCAATTCTTCAGCACTCAGCTTTTTTTATAGTCCAACTCTCACATCCACACATGACTACAGGAAAAACCATAGCCTTGTCTAGATGGACCTTTGTTGGCAAAGTAATGTCTCTGCTTTTTAATATGCTGTCTGGGTTGGTCATAACTTTTCTTCCAAGGAGTAAGCATATTTTAATTTCAAAGCTGCAGTCACCATCTGTAGTGATTTTGGAGCCCCCCAAAATAAAGTCTGACACTGTTTCCACTGTTTGCCCATCTATTTCCCATGAAGTGATGGGACTGGATGCCATGATCTTAGTTTTCTGAATGTTGAGCTTTAAGCTAACTTTTTTCACTCTCCTCTTTCACTTTCATCAAGAGGCTCTTTAGTTCTTCTTCACTTTCTGCCATAACGGTGGTGTCATCTGCATATCTGAGGTTACTGATATTTCTCCCGGCAATCTTGATCCCAGCTTGTGCTTCTTCCAGTCCAGCGTTTCTCATGATGTACTCTGTATATAAGTTAAATAAACAGGGTGACAATATACAGCCTTGACGTACTCCTTTTCCTATTTGGAACCAGTCTGTTGTTCCATGTCCAGTTCTAACTGTTGCTTCCTGACCTGCATACAGATTTCTCAAGAGGCAGGTCAGGTGGTCTGGTATTCCGATCTCTTTCAGAATTTTCCAGTTTCTTGTGATCCACGCAGTCAAAGGCTTTGGCATAGTCAATAAAGCAGAAATAGATGATTTTCTGGAACTCTCTTGCTTTTTTGATGATCCAGCAGATGTTGGCCATTTGATCTCTGGTTCCTCTGCCTTTTCTAAAACCAGCTTGAACATCTGGAAGTTCACAGTTCACATACTGTTGAAGCCTGGCTTGGAGAGTTTGGCAGTTAAAGCCTTGCAAACTGTACTTCTTAAATGAGAAGACTTGAAGGTCAAAATTACTCCAAAACCATAAACTGCAGGATGGATTTGTTTTAGCAGGCATGAAAATAGCATTAGTTTTATTGTATACCTCCATCAGAGTTCTTGGGTGATCAAGTGTATTATCAATATTTTGAAAGGAATATTTTTTTTCTGAGCAGTAGGTCTTAAAATTGGGCTTCATATATTCAGTAAACCATGTTATAAACAGTGTATCTTCTGTTATCTAGACTTTGTTGTTCCATTTTACAGGCACAGGCAGAGTCGATTTCCCAGAATTCTTAGAGGTGCTAGGATTTTCAGAATAGCAAATGAACACTGGTTTCAACTTCAAGTCCCCAGCTGTATTAACCCCTAACAAGAGACTCAGCTGTCTTTTGAAGATGATTTGCATCCAGGCATTAAGTTCTCCTCTCTATCTGTGGAAGTCCTTGATGGCATCTTCTTCCAGTAGAATGCTGTTTCATCTACTTTGGAAATCTATTGTTTAGTGTAGTGACCTTCATTAATTATCTTAGCAAGATCTTCTGGATAACTTTCTGTAGTTTCTACATCAGCTGCTCTACTGTGTACTTTATGTTATGGAGATGACTGCTTTCCTTAAACCTTATTGAATCAACCTCTTCTAGCCTCAAACTTTTCTGCTACAGCTTCCTCACCACTCTCAGCTTTTACAGAATTGAAGAGAGTTGGGGCCTTGCTCTGGGTTAGGCTTTGACTTATGGAAATGTTGTGGCTGGTTTGAGCCTCTGTTCAGATCACAAGAACCTTCTCCATATTAGCAATAAGGCTATTTCACTCTTATCATTTGTGTCTAGTAGAGTAGCACTTCTCATTTCTTTTAAGAACTTTTCTTTTGTATTCACTTCTTGGCTAACTGGGACAAGAGACCTAGTTTTTTAGCTTTTGACATGCTTTCCTCACTAAACTTAATCACGTCTAGCTTTTGATTTAAAGTGAGAGATGTGCAACTCTTCGTTTGAACCCTTAGAGGCCATTGTAGGATTATTAGTTGGTCTTATTTAAATATTGTTGTTTAAAGAGGGGATAGAGAGGCTCAAGGAGAGGGAGAGAGAGAGGGTATTGTCTGTCAGTGGAGCAATCAGAACACACACATTTATCAATTAAGTTCACTGTCTTATGTGGGCATAGTTTGTGGCTTCCCAAAACAATGAGAACAGTAACATCAAAGATCACTGATCATAGATCACCGCAACAAATACAATAATAATGAAACAGTCTTAAATATTGCACAAATTACCAGAATGTGGCACACAGACATGATGTGAGCAAATGCTGTTAGAAAAATGATGCCAGTAGACTTGCTCAATGCAGGGTTGCCACAAACCTTCAATTTTTTTTTTTAAAAGCAATATCTGTGAAGCACAATAAGGTAAGCCTGTATAACCATACCAGGCTCTCTCCCTGGACCTGGACTTGTTCCCAGGTCCATCCCTAGTCATTGGCTAAGATCCTGCGTCTAAGATCCTGAATCAGATAGAATATTCTCTTCTACTTGTCCTTCTACTCTTTCTGCCTGTTTCATGACCTGACTGAAAATATTGCCACTGTCTAGAGCTTTCTGCTGTGCTTCACTCCCAGGTATAGATGGCAGCCTACACTGGAATCAAGCTCATCACTGTCCCTTTGGATATTAGGATTTGCATTTGCTTGCTGTCCAGTTTCACTGGAGCCAAACTGTAGGATGAGCAGTTTGGAACAAGAGTTCTAAACTGGAATTCTGGTTCTGACACTTTTTAGCTGTGTGATCTGAGACACGTTATTGACTTCTTTGAGCCTTAGTTTCCCCATCTGTCATTTGAGGGTATAGGAGATCCAACCAGTCCATTCTGAAAGAGATCAGCCCTGGGATTTCTTTGGAAGGAATGATGCTAAAGCTGAAACTCCAGTACTTTGGCCACTTCATGAGAAGAGTTGACTCATTGGAAAAGACTCTGATGCAGGGAGGGATTGGGGGCAGGAGGAGAAGGGGATGACCGAGGATGAGATGGCTGGATGGCATCACTGACTCGATGGACGTGAGTCTGAGTGAACTCCAGGAGTTGGTGATGGACAGGGAGGCCTGGCATGCTGCGATTCATGGGGTCACAAAGAGTCGGACACGACTGAGCGACTGAACCGAACTGAACTGAATATCTATCTTGAAGAGAGGGTTACTGATTTCCTATGACAAGTAGCTAAAGCAGAGCCTCGCATATAGCTGGCACTCAAGCCTCCCCACCCTGCCTGCTCTAGCTCCTTCTCCCATTCCCCTAGCCCATGACACAGATTCTGTCCTATGTCTGCAGAGTTGCATCAACTGTTTCAGGCTGTTTTTTCTCTCTTGATTTGAGCTGAGTTGACTGCTTTAACTTCCCGAGCTTGTTTTCTTTTTGGCCCATATCCTTTAAACAAAAACTCTTTTTAGCTGCCTCTAGTTTACACATCTGAGCCACTTTGATCTATTTCTTTCTAGCGTAAGAGCCATTTGTTCTCTTTTGGAAGTAAGTAAGATGCATTTTCAAAGAACACTATAGTCATCTCCAGAGAAGACATTGGCCTGATCTCCCCAAAGATGAGGTATAGCGTGGATGACATTCATTATGTTCACATGCAAATGATGTTCTTACAATAGGGGGACATTTCTTGCACATTTTTAAGGCTGTAACAGTGCTTTGAACTGCAAATAGGATGTAATGTGATGGCGCTTTGTGATAAGAGTATTTTTGCAATGATTTCCAAGTGCACAATTTATTATTTTTTTCAAGGTTACAATTAGAATTACATGACCATATGACTTTTCTGGAAGGCATAAAGCTTTTCTCTAGAGCCCGCCCCCCTCAGACACCTTAGCAGGAATAATTTGAAGAATGGCTGGGATCCCATATGTTTCTTTATTCCTCCTAGACAGCGCTGACATTTGGGGATTTATTCTTAGAGTTTGCCTCTTTGAACATGTTTGGTTCAATTAGTCTACTAAAGCTGAGGTGGCATAAACTGTTTTTTAAAGAAGTGGTACCATATTCAGAATAGGATGTTTGAGACACAACAGATGGGCTTGTGAGCAAGCTAAACTGCCATTTATCAAATTTAGAGTAAACTTAAGTAGTTCCAGAGTACCTAACCCAGTTCCTTAAAAAGTAGAAGCTCAAGAAATGCTGGTTAGAAGAAAGAATGAATCATAAACTACTGATGGCTGGAAAACCTATTGACAACTTACTTAAATATGTTGTAGATTATTTAATTTTAGAATGTCAGATGTACTACTGCATGAATAAACTGTCACTAATCTTTCCTGAGATTAAAAGGTCAGAGCTGCTTTACATGATAGTGAGTTACTAGTTAAGGAAGACCTACTGTAATGGGCGTCTGCTGGTTTTGTTTGTCCAGTATCTCTGTTCCTTTTGGGGAGCTGTACCTGTCTCTGTAGCCACTGAGATTATCAAATATGGTATTGCCTGGCACTTGCCCCATGCTACGTCAGTTCCTGTACTATGTACACTATGCAACCATTCTTGGTGCAAGCATAGACATGTAGATGAGGGATACAGTTGGACAGATGCTTAGATAGTGAAAAGAGAGGTTTCTACTTAAACTGGGACTACTAAACTCAGAATTGGTGAGTCTGGACATTAGCATGCAGGTAAACGTTTAATGGCTATCTCTGGCTGACTTCCAAGAAATGCATATATATGCATATATTTAAATTTATTATGAAGTCCACTGATATAAGAGGTGTATAGCACAAATTTTAAGCAATAGTAAAATATTCAGTACTGTTTGTTGTGAATTTCATATAGCATATTGATTCTCACAGGATACCTTCACTGAGTTTTGCTCGACTCTTAAGTCTGTCGTCAACCTATGGTTGTCATTGAGGATAATGTAGTTCCAACACAATCATTAGTTGGTATTTTAATTTATCTTAGTGATAGAAATGAAATGATGAAGATATGTGCTAGAATTTATATTCACGTTAATGATGTGAGTGACTTCTTTGTTGAACTGGGTAATAGTTTTTGAATATTGGAAGAATATTTGCTTACTAGTATTTACAATGTAACAGCTATAGACACAAACACTTAAATTTAATCCCGTTATTCATAATCTGCATTTCCCCCATCATTTTCTGAAGTCTAGATAATCAACAAACAGTAAATCAAACCCTGATTTGTAGCATTAGCTGAGATCCATGGCTGACTTCAAGGTTCCAATATGACATCACTGAATATGGGGGTTGGAAATTAATGTGCTGTAGCATGCCAGTATAGCGGATTTTCAGTATACAGATTTATCAGAAATCAATAGCCTTAACAGCAGAGATAATAGGCAAATGTAGTTACACAATTAGAAAGCAAGGAGTTTTGAGTATTGATTGCCTTCTTTTAAAATATGTCATTTAATTGCAAATCACTATAATTTACTTTTTGTTAGTGATTAACCACCGACTCACTAGATCCCTGAAAATTTAAAAGTGGGCTCTCACAAGCCAGTAGAAGCTAGTTTCAACATATCACTGAACAAAAGGCTGTTGTGGTGTGGACAATTCCTTCACTAGATAGAGAGGGTCTGTCTGCAGAATGCAGGTTCCTCAAGGGAAGCACTGTGGAGAGAGCTACAGAAGGGATTCTGCCCAGGGATTCTCTCCATTTCCTTTTGTTTTCTAGCTAGATGGACCTGATTTTTGTTGCTACCAAATATTCCTGAAATGTCAAGAGCTCTGAACTTCATCACTTCCATTTAAAATGGTCTTCATTTTACAAGTGAAGTTTTTTGGTTATTAAATGCTGTCTCATTTAATCTTCAGAACAATCTATCAGATATCTTGCCTGTTTTTCTTTGTTCTCATTTTTCCGATACGCCATGAGAAGGGAAGTGACATGGGCTTGGGTGAGATTGAAGTCCAGTTCTGTCTGACTGCAAAACAACTTCCTCAGCCTGCCTTCTCAGCAAATGTAGGGTTACTAAACAGCAGATAGATCAGTGTCTGTAAGATTACTAAGCTTCTGACCTAAAGAAAAGAAAACATCTGTTCACTGGCCTCTTCTACCGCTCAGCCCCCTCCCCAGTCTGCCTTTTTGGCATTCCCTGTATATTTCCCCATGTAAGCCTCCTGTTCTCTCAAGTCTAGAGATGTTAACAGCTTGTGGGGTGGGGAAGTGGTTCCTATTCACCAAAAGAAGTCAGTCTAACTTCATTTCACAGATAAGAAAACTGCGTTACCAAAACTTGAGCTGAACCCCAAGAACTGCAGGCAGCATTGGAGCCAGAGTCCCCACCCCACTTTCCAACTGGGGAACATTCCTGCTGGCTGACTGTTGGTAAAAGAAGAATTGAAAAATACCCACTGTGCCTCCATCAACAAATTCTGCAAATGCCAGAAGGAAATTGTTTTCGTCATTATTAATGCCCTTTGACTATAGTTATCAAACTTCAGCGTATATGGAAATTATCTTTCTAGTCACATCCACAAAAATGTACCTGGATTTCAAAGTAATTATCCTGAGTGAAAGAAGACAAACAACAACAACAACAAAAAAAACAGTACCTATGGCATCATTTCGTTTAATACCATTCTAGAAAATGGAAACTATAGTGAAAGAAAGCAGATCAGTGGTTGCCTATGGACCACGAAGGAGCCATGGACTGCCAAGGGGCATCAGGAAACTTTTCAGGTTTGTGGTGATGGTTTAACAAAAGCTGGCTTAAAGCTCAGCTTTCAAAAACTAAGATCATGGCATCCGATCTCATCACTTCATGGCAAAGAGATGGGGAAACGATGGAAACAGTGATAGATTTTATTTTCTTGGGCTCCAAAATCACTGTGGACAATGACTGCAGCCATGAAATTAAAAGACACTTGCTCCTTGGAGGGCTTCCCTTGTGGTTCAGCTGGTAAAGAATCTGCCTGCAATGAGAGAGACCTGGGTTCAATCCCCGGGTTGGGAAGATCCTCTGGAGAAGGGAAAGGCTATTCTGGCCTGAAGAATTCCATGTACTGTATAGTCCATGGGGTTGCAGAGTTGGACATGACTAAGCAACTTTCACTTTGCTCCTTGGAAGAAAAGTAATGACAAACCTAGACAATATATTAAAAAGCAGAGACATCACTTTGCTGAAAAAGGTCCATAGAGTCAAAACTATGTTTTTTCCAGTAGTCACGTACAGATGTGAGAGTTGGACCATAAAGAGGCCTGAGCACTGAAGAATTGATGCTTTCAAAATGTGGTGCCGGAGAAGACTCTTGAGAGTCACATGGAGAGCAAGGATATCAAACCAGTCAATCCTAGAGGAAATCAACCTTGAGTAGTCATTGGAAGGACTGATACTGAAAGTGAAGTTCCAATGCTTTGGCCACCTGATGCTAAGAACGGACTCATTAAAAAGACCCTGATGCTGGGAAAGATCGAAAGCAGGAAAAGGGGATGACAGAGGATGAGATGGTTGGATGGCAACACCAGCTCGATGCACATGAGTTTGAGCAAGTTCCAGGACTTGGTGATGGACAGGGAAGCCTGGTGTGCTGCATTCATGGGGTCGCAAATAGTCAGACGTGACTGAGTGAGTGAACAACAAAATGTCAAAAGCCAATAAGTTTAACTTTTTAAATATGTGTAGTTTATTGTATGTCAGTTATACCTCAATATAGCTTTTTGTTTTTGGAAATAAGTTGCTTTATACTTATTCCCTAGACATTTTATGTGTGTGTGTATCATTTCTTTCAGGCAGGTTTTTGCTTTGGTTTTAAATGATCTATTAACAACTGACAGTGAACATTGAATAGAAACATCAAAGTCAATAGTTCAGTTGCTTCAGTTGGTTCAGTTGGTTCAGTTCAGTTGCTCAGTCGTGTCCGACTCTTTGTGATCCCATGAACCGCAGCTCACCAGGCCTCCCTGTCCATCAACAACTCCTGGAGTTTATTCAAACTCATGTCCATTGAGTCAGTGATGCCAACCAAACATCTCATCCTCTGTCGTCCCCTTCTTCTCTCGCCTTCAATCTTTCCCAGCATCAGGGTCTTTTCCAGTGAGTCAGCTCTTTGCATCAAGAGGCCAAAGTATTGAAGTTTCAGCTTCAACATCAGTCCTTCCAATGAACATTCAGGACTGATTTCCTTTAGGATGGACTGGTTGGATCTCCTTGCAGTTCAAGGGACTCTCAAGAGTTTTCTCCAATACTACAGTTCAAAAGCATCAATTCTTCAGTGCTCAGCTTTCTTTATGGTCCAACTGTCACATCCATACATGACTACTGGAAAAACCATAGCCTTGACTAGACAGAACTTTGTTGGCAAAGTAATGTTTTTTCTCTTTAATATGCTGTCTAGGTTGGTCATAAATATTATTATATGAAAAGGAAAAACAAAACCCCAGTCTTGTAAATCACCACTGAGTCATAAAATCTATAGTCTTTTATCATGTTCCTGATTACAAGTCAAAATGTATATTGGAGAAATCAATGAATATGTAATGCTTCACATTACTTATGTTTTTCCATTGGCCTGTATTTTTAAAGATCTTTTCCATATTTCTACATAGTCCTTGAATGTGTCAATTTCAATGGGATTTTGCTTATAATTAAATTCACATACTGTGATTTGCTTATTGATTTATTTGTATCTAAATATTTGGGTCATTTAAGCTTATTAGCAATAACACATAGTTTAGTTTTAGCAATTTTCATAAATGTATTTTCTCATTTGAGTTATACCCTTGCCCTATATTATTGATATTTCAGTGTGACATAGAGGAAAGGATATTGAACACAGTATCCAAAGAATTGGGCTGAGCTTTGACTTGCCACATACTGGCTGAGGATCTTCTAAAAGTCACTTAATATATTTGGGGCATTTAGAAAATATGAGCAATAGAAATAATTATACTTGTTCTATTAATCTCACAAGATGTGGTTGAGAATCATGCAAAAATTTACAATTATGGTTATTATCCATTAATTCACTGGGCTATTTGTTCATTGGAATCTTTTAGATATAGATTTGTATTCATTCCAAGCAGATTTTGAAAAAAAAATTTTCCCTGTCAAATTAATCATGAATGATTTTTCATTCTTTCAAATTCCTCTTCATCTCCATTATGCTTTTTGTGTGTGTGCAGGTGATATGGTTTGATGTAATCAAACCTGCTTAGCTTGTTATTTATAATTTCCTATGTTTCAGAAAATTTAGGAAATACTTAGAAACCTACTTTTAACAGATTTAAAGTATTTAACTCAGTAGTATATTTGGAATTTATAGTGGCATGTGGTGTGAATTGTGGGTGGAAATTAAAATCTTTAATTCTATACTAAAATTTTTTCTCAATAGCATTGAATAATTAAGAAATCAATTTATTTTGTGTTCTGGATGTTGTAGACACTTGAAGTGAAGTGAAGTGAAGTCGATCAGTCATGTCCGACTCTTTGCGACCCCATGGACTGTAGCCTATTAGGCTCCCTCGTCCATGGGATTTTCCAGGCAAGAGTGCTGGAGTGGGTTGCCATTTCCTTCTCCAGAGGATCTTCCCAACCCAGGAATCGAACCTGGGTCTCCTGCATTGCAGGCAGACACTTTACCATCTGAGCCACCAGGGAAGCCTTAATGAGACACTTAATGAGAGCTAAATAAATATATATATTGGTGATGGCAAGAGAATAACTGTAAATATAGAAGTTGAAGGAAAACATTTATGTTTCAAAGTAAGATCTCTTCATATGCAGGAGTCTCTTATTTTGTTTCTCTAATCCTGATCTTCCCTTTCCGCAAAGCATTAAAAAAAATTAAGGTATAACTCACATACAACATTATATTAATTTTGATATACAACATAGTGGTTAGGTATTTGCATATACTGTAAAATGGTCACCATAACAAGTCTAGTTAACATCTGTCAAAATGCATAGTCACAAAAAAAATTTTGTGATGAGTCTCCAAAGCATCTTATGTACCCATTACATATAGATTCCTTCTCCTAAAAAACCATGTTACTTTTTTACTCAAAACATATCTTTCGTTGCCTACAGAATAAGCCAAAGTCCCTAATAATGAGTTCCTATCTCTGTCTCCAATTCTGTCTCCTGTTTGTCTTTGTTAAATCTGAATTATTCACTTTTGGTCACATATCATAAACTTATTACTGTGAATTTCCCTTTCCTAGTTTTCTCATGTAGAAAGATTTCCTCCTTCTTTCCACGGAGGGCACCCATCAGAGAGATAAATAGAAATTGAAATCCAGATCATAATAATTTCACCAATTGATGTCCTTGCCTCGGGGCTATGACTGTCCAAAGAGGATTTCTTAATTCTCATGAAGATGCCAAACTGGTTAGTGGCAGCTCTAGTAAGAAGATAATTAGGATCTCAACTGTATTTATAACCTTTTTTTTTTTATAACAGTGAGGTAAATGCCACAGTAGAAAAAGCATATGGTGGCATTGGAAGAAGTCACAGGAAGGGCTCTTCACTAAGTCTTGGACAGTCAAAGAAGGCCTTTTGGAGGAAAAGTTATCTAGTCTAGGTTCAGAAGGAATATGCCTGGTGATATAGGACATGGGTAAAGGAAGAAAGGGCCTTCCCTGGTAGCTCAGTGGTAAAGAATCCGCTTGCCAGTGCAGGAGACACGAGTTTGATCCCTGGGTTGGGAAGAGCCCCTGGAGAAGGAAATGACAATCCACTCCAGTATTTTCAGTTGGAAAACCCCATGGACGGGGAGGCTGGTGGGCTACAGTTCATGGGGTTGCAAAAGAGCCAGACATGACTTAGCAACTAAACAATAACAAAGGAAGAAAGAGAGAGCATGGTAAGTACAAGGAACAAAAAGGAGTGTGGGAAGCAAGAAGTATGAGGAAGTGGGTTGCAAAGGGGAATGGTGAGCACTGACATTGGGGTAAGTAAGCAAGAGTCTGACAGGGGAGGATTAAAGAAAGCCTAATTTAGGGCATTGGACTTTTAGCTGAGGACAAAGAACAATTCAGGAGTGTGATGTAGATAGATTTATGCTTTAAGAGCTTTAGCTACAGTGTAGGGTAAAGAATGAATTGGGTGGAGCTTAGGGATGGAGGCGGAGAGCAGTACAGTAGGGAGATAAATCTACATCACTGTTGCGGTAATCCAAGTGGATGATGAGACCCTGAAGTATTTATCCTGATGGATACAGATTATGAATATGCTCTAGGTACATGAAATTAGGGTAACAAGAATTCTCAATGTTGATTACATAGGAGGAGGTCTGACCTCCAGCAGTGCCAACAGTGATGGTAAGTGGCAACTTTTAAGAGACCTCTGGATGGTAGAATAAACAAGATTGGCTGTCAGAGCTAGGGATAGAGAAGAACTGAAGCTATTGACTTGACAACTGGGTGGATGGAGGTGATATACACTGGAGGGAGAGAATGACTGGGCAGCCTGCAAGAAGATACATTAGTTTTGGATATGTTGATTTTGGGGTCTCCATGGAATTGCCACATAAAGAGGGTCAGTTAGCACATAGGCAGGCATGTCTAGAGTTACAGGAAGAGATCTGTATTTTGGAATTCAGAAATTTGTAGATTTCAATATATTTTAATCTCTTCTGTAAAAATTAGTGACAAAATTTCCTGTTATCAAACACATCAATATCTATGAAGCAAAACATGTATATTCACAGCAAGTGGGATAACAAAAGAGTACAAATAGCTTCATGACAGTTCAGGTCAGACTTTTCTGGCCAATGAGTTTGTAACAAATTTATGAAAAAGAAGTTTAGGATTTCAGAGTTTTACATTAAAAAATGGGGATACAAGACTGCCCACCTGCATTATCTCATTTAATTCTGTTTTTTTCTTGTTTAATGATTTTTCTCAGCCTTTTTTTTTGGCTGAGAAATCAATATTTTTTAAATTTAATTTTTATTTTATATTGGACTATAGCTGATTTACAATGCTATGCTAGTTTCAGGTGTACAGCATAGTGATCCAGTTATATATCTACATCAGTGCAGTTCAGTTCAGTCGCTCAGTCGTGTCCGACTCTTTGCGACCCCATGAATCGCAGCACGCCATGAATCGCAGCACACCAGGCCTCCCTGTCCATCACCAACTCCCGGAGTTCACTCAGACTCACGTCCATCAAGTCAGTGATGCCATCCAGCCATCTCATCCTCTGTCGTCCCCTTCTCCAGATTCTCTTTCCATATAGATTATTACAAAATAGTGAGTAGATTTCCCTGTGCTATACAGTAGGCCCCTGTTGACTGTCTATTGCTTAAAAAATTTTTTTTTGTTGGAGTATAGTTGATTTACAATGTTTTGTTAGTTTCAGGTGCACAGTAAAGTGAATCAGCTATACATATACATATATCCACTCTTTTTTAGATTCTTTTCTAATATAGGCAATTACAGAGTATTGACTCTATATCTCATTTAATTCTTCAATTAATTATATGAGATAGGGAATGTTATTATTCTCTTTTTACTAACAAAGAAACTCAAACACACATAGGTTAATTAAAATGCTGAAGTCACACAATAATATTCAAAACCAGGCAGTCTAAGGCAGGAGAACGTTTTGAGTAGACAGGAGTTGGAACAGGGTCAACATCATAGCCAGGTAAAGTGAAATTAAGAATGAAATTGCCTCACTGGATTTGGCAATTAAGAAATATGAACAGAACAGTGAGTAAAGAAAGCATTCTTAAAGCATATTAGATGTTGAAGAGAGGAATGCGGCTGCTGCTGCTAAGTCGCTTCAGTCGTGTCCGACTCTGTGTGACCCCATAGACGGCAGCCCACCAGGCTCCCCCATCCCTGGGATTCTCCAGGCAAGAACACTGGAGTGGGTTGCCATTTCCTTCTCCAATGCATGAAAGTGAAAAGTGAAAGTGAAGTCGCTCAGTCCTGTCCAACTCTTAGCGACCCCATGGACTGCAGCCTACCAGGCTCCTCTGTCCATGGGATTTTCCAGGCAAGAGTACTGGAGTGGGTTGCCATTGGAGGATCTTGGCACAATGTCTAAATTCCAGAGAGTCCCATAGACTGCAGCATTACTCTAAGACAATGGTTCTTTTTTATATGCAAATACTATGCATTTTATTTTATTAAAAATTATTATTGGCATGTTGTTGCTTTACAATGTGTTAGTTTCTGCTGCAAAGTGAATGAGTTACAGCTACACAGTTATCCCCTCTTTTTTGGGTTTCCTTCCCACTTAGGTCACAGAGCATTGAATAGAGTTCCGTGTGCTACATGGTAGATTCTCAGTAGTTGTCTATTTTACACATAGTAGACTTAGCAGCAGCAGCAGCAGCAGCAGCAGCAGCAACAGCAGCAGTGTATATATCGGAGAAGGCAATGGCAGTCTCCCAGTTTATCTCCTGCCCCTTTGGTGTCCATACGTTTGTTCTCAACATTTGTATCTCTATTTCTGCTTAGTAAATAGGTTCATCATACCATTTTTCTAGATTCCACATATGTGTTCATATGCAATATTTATCTCTTTCTGACATTTCATCCTGTATGACAGTCTCTAGGTCCATCCACATTTCTTCAAATTGCACAATTTTGTTCTTTTTTATGGTTGAAACCATAGTTGATTGTATATGTACCACATCTTCTTTATCCAGTCCTCTGTTGATGGACATTTAAGATGGTACCATGTAAGACAATGGCTCTTAACTTTGCTGCACGTTGAGATCACCTCGGGAACTTAAAAAGCTACTGACTTATGAGTCTCATACTCAGAAATTCTGATGTACTTGGTCTGGGGGCTGTGGCCAGGACATTGGGATTTTTATAAGCTCCCCAGGTGTTTCTAGTGTACAGTCAGGGAATTATTGTTCCCCTAATTTGCTGTAGCTAAAGCAAGTTCCATATCAGCAATCCATATCAGTTAGGGTAGATCAGGGTATGGTACAGTAAGGAACAGTGCCAGAATCTCAATGTCTTGACAGAAGCTTATTTCCTGCTTATATAATGTCTATCACAGGTCTAGGTAATCCTTCCTGTAGCTGTTCTTGTGTTGCTTGGCATTCCACAGTCACTGAAGCAGAGGAAGAGGAGCGTCAAACACTGGGTTCTGACTCTTATCTGCTTTCACCAGGAAGTAATAAACATTGCCTCTATTCACAGTTCATTGACCAGAACTATTAATAGTTTATGGCCATAATTAATTTCAAGGAAGTGGAGAAGGTGCTTGGTTATTGGTGAGCATAAGTAGTGACCACCACGTGGAGCTATTATTGTAGATGAAAATAGAAAGGGATGAAAAGGCTTATTGACAAACACTTATATGGTCCTTGTTACATGCCAGATATTATTTTAATAGCTATCAAATAGGATCTCATTTCATCCTCATAACAGCTCTCTTAAGTAGAATTTCAAATTTCCATTTTTACAGCAGGGGAAATTGAGGCTAAATATTCTGCTTTCTCTTAGAGTCTGGGGTGGGAGGGAGAAGGAGGAAGATTATAATTTTAAGTGTGGGACTTTGTGCAAGCAAGGGAATCAGATAATTTGGATATTTTATTGCTAGAGCAGAGGTGCGGCTCTGGGGGAGGTGGAGAGTGAGATTTGGAAAATGGATTGGGAAACCGGAAATAGTTTGAACTGATACTGCAGCTAATGTCACCAATCCTGGAGGCCAGGATGGAGAGCAACTTCTGGCTTTTTGTTTTCTTCTTCCCTCCTATTTCTCCATCAGAACAACCCATTTAGCATCTACGGGTTGCATCTTATACCTCTGCTTAGAAACAGAGAGCAGGGATGGAGAGAAAACCATCCCCAGAGAGATTAGTGGGTGAGCCATTTTCAAATAAAAGATCAAACAGTGTTAGACTGGACCTATTTTTAATGCATTTCTGAGAGTTTACACATAATTATAGCTATTGTCAAATAAACTATATTTTAAATCCTCAAAGGAGGGATAAAAGAATCCTTCAGCTATAGTAATTACAAACCATCGCTTCCTAATATATCATTTTCTAACTCTTCACTCTTGTACTGGTTGCTGTTAAACTGGAAGTTGCTCAGTCGTGTCCAACTCTTTGTGACCACATGGACTGTAGCCTACCAGGCTCCTCTGCCTATGGGGTTTTCCAGGCAAGAGTTCTGGAGTGGTTGCCATTTCCTTCTCCAGGGGATCTTCCCATCCCAGGGACCGAACCCAGGTCTCCCGCATTGTAGGTAGACATACACCTGCAGCTCAGCTAGCTTTCCCTTCATTTCATAGCTGTGACTTAGGAGTTGGTGAACACCTCTGGGTATTGGAACTCTTGGCTCTCACAGACAACACCACTCTAATTGCAATATCCCAAGACAGAAGGAAAGGACAATGATTCTACTTTAAAATGTAATCTTTGCAGTGAAATGCCCTTTGTGTGACATTGAAAGCTTGCTGATTCCTGTCTGTCTCACCTGTATATCCTGTGGCTTGGTTACAACATATGGACTCTGTCTGAAAACCACTTTTAAGATGCTGTATCGGCACCTGCTACAATCTGCCAGCACATTCCTTCGAGCCAGTCAGTCCATACGGTGCCAGTTCTGCTCTGTTTTCCTTAATTCTATGTTGATTAGGAGCTGTTGTAAGTGATTATCAGGGGTTTCTCTTCTCTGCGGTTCTGCAACACCAGCGATGGCCATAGAGATCATCAGATGTTGCTGATCATTACCACGCTATACCAACATTAGGTTGTTTTCTATTATATACAAGGAGCTCTCAGTACAGGTTTAGAAGGCTTGATTCTAGTCACAATGTATCCTCTAAAGTACTGTGGCATCTTGGATTAGACATTTTATCTCTCCAGGCCTTGCTTTCCTCTTCTGTAAATTGAAAATTTAAACTAGCAGATTAAGAAAAGTGTGTAAACCAAGGATTTGACACTTTTTAACAATCAATTTTTTTTGCAACAATCAAAATAATTGCAAAGTTATAATGCTATGATATTATGAAGGACAAAGAAAAAAGGATTTAATTTTAATTAAATCTGCAGCTGGAAATAAATGGAGAAATTCTACCAGTAATTGTGTGACTGTGTCTTAATGGAGTCCAAAAGAGTTTCCTCTTTGGGAAGTGTGAGCTAATACACCCACAGAGGAGTGATTAGGGACAGAGATATTTATACTAGATGGGAAATGCTGGCAAGCTGAGATTTTATATCAATACCCAGAGGCAAGATGTGGGCAGCTGACGATGTGAAAAAGAACATATAGATTTGGGATATTTCCTGTAAATGGTGATGATAGATTTATCATATGTTAGAAGTCTAGGATCGCAATCTATGAAATATATTGATATTATGCATGTATTTTATAGATATTTATATATTTTCTATTATATATATGAAATTAGCCTGCTTGTTCATTACCTCAGTACTAAGTCTGTGAATGGCTGATTAGTTGTGGTCTGTACAGTAACCTAGTAGCCATAAGCAGAGGTCACAGAAAAATACCAGAAGAGGGTCAAAATCCAACTGTGTGTCTAAGCTCAGGTTTCCAGTTCCTTTTCTGCTTATACAGACTTCCCTGATGGCTCAGACAGGACAGAATCTGCCTGCATTGCAGGATACATGGTTTGACCTCGGGGTTGGGAAGATCCCCTGGAGAAGGCGATGGATACCGTCTTCAGTATTCCTGTCTGGAGAATTCCATGGAGCCTGGAGGGCTACAGTCTATGGGGTCCCAAACAGTTGGACACACCTGAGAGATTTTGACTTTCATTTTCCTCTTAAATCACACACAGTAAACTTCAGAAAGAGAGCTATAACCTCAGCCACATCTCTGACTCCTGTCCTGGTAGGCTAATCACCAGGATCCAATCTGAACCTGAGCTCCTTGTTATTTAACTAAAGATACCCCAGTGCATTTCTACTAAAAAACATGACAGAGGATGAGACAGCTGGATGGCATCACCGATTAGATGATCGTGAGTTTGAGTGAACTCCGGGAGATGGTGATGGACAGGGAGGCCTGGCATGCTGCGATTCATGGGGTCGCAAAGAGTTGGACACGACTGAGCAACTGAACTGAACTGATATATTTATAAGACATTCTAGTTATAGGGAAATGAACTGGCACCACCAAGAGTGCTTGGGGTAGAAATCAAGGCTGCCTGCCAGTGTACTAAGTTGCTTCAGTCATGTCTGACTCTTTGAGATCCTACGGACTGTAGCCCGCCAGGCTCCTCTGTCCATGGGACTCTTGAGGCAAGAATACTGGAGTGGGTTGCCATGCCTTCTTTTAGGGGATCTTCCTGACCCAGGGATAGAACCTGCGTCTCCTGTGATTCCTGCACTGCAGGCGGATTCTTTACCACTGAGCCACCGGAGGAAGCCCAAAAAGCAAGGCTAGGCTACTGTTATTCCAACTCTCTTGATTTTGTGCGGAAAGAATCCTAGCAGAGCAAACTGCTTCTTACAGCGCATCAACTTTCTGGGTTTGATCAGTCGCCCAATCTCTGGAGGAACAGGTGGAAATTTCAGAGGAGAGGGAGAAAATGACCCTAAACTAAAGCCTGGATATTGGCTGTGCATTTATGTGTCTCTTGGCTACAGGCTAGCTTTCCTCTGGGCTCAGAGGGTAAAGTGTCCTCCTGCAGTGTGTTCAATCCCTGGGTCAGGAGGATCCCCTGGAGAAGGAAATGGCAACCCACTCTGGAACTCTTGCCTGGAAAATCCCATGGATGGAGGAGCCTGGTAGGTCACAGTCCATGGGGTTGCAAAGAGTCGGACACGACTGAGCAACTTCACTTCAGTCACTTCGGCTACAGGCTATGGCCCTTAGGCGTACTGCTCTGGAGAGGGGACAGTAACTTGAGGCAAGTGACTGGTAATCTAGGGGTCTCCAAAGGAAGTCGAGACACCACCCCCGCTTCCCTATCCCCCTGCCCAGAGTAGGGGCGGAGCAGAGGTTATTTCCTCTGACCCCTTCCAGGGAGAATCCTACCGCTTCCGAGTAGCCCAGTTTGACCATTTCTAGCAAGGGTTATCTAGCACAGGTCCCAGCAAACTCTCCTTTAGCCTTCCTACTTTATGCTTTGCCTCGACACCAACCTCTGACCCGGCCTGAGCGCACTTTCTGTCGTCACTCCTCAACACCGTTTATGCAGTCGTCCTTTCTAGAAAGGCCCGGGCGAAGCCTCCGGAGCGAAAGCCTTAGATCAGTTCTTCTTAACTTGAGCAAGAATATTTATCCGGAGGGCTTCTTAAAGCATTGTTAGCCCCAGCTCCCAGAGTTCCTAGTTTCCGAGCTCGGGGGTAGAGCCGAATAATTTGCATTTTAAACAAGTTCTTAGGAGGTGCTTCCAGTCCGGGACCACCTAGAACCACGGTCTTAGATAAAAGGAGGTATTCTTGCCGTCACGAGCACCCTCATTTCTTTCCCTCTGTTTCCCCAGTCCCTTCGCACTTAGGCTGTTTTCCCTTCTCCGTCACAGACTCTGGCTTGTGGGCTCTGTTTTTAACGATTCCCCTCCTGTCGCCGGTTCCGAGCTTTGTTGTAAACGATTCCCGCTCGCAGTCTCCGGTCCTGGGCAGCTCCGCGCCCACTGCCTTCACTGTTTTTCCACCGCAAACGCTGCTCGCTGCACTCTCCTTCTCTTGGAGGGTGAATTAGTCACCCTCTTCCCCTACTCGTTTCATTAAGTGCAACCTTTCCCGCAACTTAGCGGCGGTGGGGCTCGCCGCTCGCCTCTGCGCTCCGCAGCCCTGGGAAGGATCCCAGTGCAGTCGCAGCGCCCCACCGCGCGCCAGACCCAGCCTGGGGTGCAGGGGCCATTTCCGGCCCCCGCCCTGCCCAGCTTTGCGCTCGGACCTTATCTGGCTCTGGCTCCAAGGCGTGGGCTAGGGCGGGTGCAGAGAGCTCCCCTGTTAAGCTTCGGGCGCCCAAGCCCAGAGGGGGGCAGTAGCAGCGTCAGGTGGCTGCTCTGCGTCCCCGTGCGCCGCCCAGTCAGTCCGCTTTCCCTCTCAGCCTGGGCTGGAGCGGGAGATGATCAACACCTCCGCCCCGGCAGCCGCGTTCCCGGGAGCAGTCAGGACTCGGGATCTTGGCTGGAGAAACCGAGATGTGACCCCCTGTGACTGCCCATTGCTGTCTTTGGCATCCTGCCTGCCTCTCCCCACTTTCTCGCCCTCTCCAGGGCCCCATTGGACAGCAAGCATTAGCCTCGATCTCCAGGGAGAGAAGAGCGGCCACCGGGCGCACAGCCGGGCAGAAGTTGGGCTCAGCCGGGCAGCCCCGAACCAGCCGTGCCAGAGGGGTGCATGAGGGAAGCGAGAGAGGAAGGGGCAGTAAAGGGTCTAGAAGAGAGGGCTTTGAGTGGGCTTTTCCTGCTCCCTCGGCCCCGGTGGTCGGGGCAGGGGGAGAAATGCTGAGCCCGCGCCTAGGTGACCGCCGCCGAGACAACAGCCTCAGCGGCAGCTTCAGCATCAGCACCGGCGGGACAGCGACAGCGGGGGCGGCGCAGGCGCATTGTGCCCCGCGGAGCCTGCAGTTCCCGAGCCCCGTGCGCGGCACCGCCACAGTCTGGGCAGCGGCGGCCGGGGGAGTGCTACTACCATGAACTGCCTGGTCCTTCTCCCCAGAGCTGCTCATCCGGGTCGGGCTGGAGACACAGTCAGGGGACCCCGCCGCCGCCGCCGCGCCCCCTCTTCTTTCGGCTCGATCTTCTCTTCTACCTTTTCCTCTTCTTGCTCCACCTTCTCTTCCTGCAACCCCCCCTCCCCCGCCGCGGATCCTGGCCGCTGCTCTTTAGACCCAGGATGCCGGGGGGCAAGAGAGGGCTGGTGGCACCGCAGAACACGTTTCTGGAAAACATCGTCAGGCGCTCCAGTGGTAAGAAGAGTTACAGTCAGAACACCCCTCCACCTGCATCCTGCCCACCCACGCCCCCATCCGCCTCATCTCATCCCTCTCCCAAGGGGGGAGGGGGAGACGGACGGCCCTTCCCAGTGGCTTCAGGTACCAACTGGACCTGATGTGAGGTGGGGGTGGGAACGAGGTGGCAGAAGGAAAGTTTCTTGCAGCCCCTCCCCAAGACGTACTCACCCCGCTCCCACCTGTCCAGAGCCGGGAGCAGAGGAAGTCGAAGGGGAGCAGTGGGTAGGGAGGAGGTACAGCTGAGTTTGAGGAGGGAGTTGAGTTTGTTGAGGGATGTCTTGTTCATCTTTCCACCACATTTTTTTTTTTTTAAATCAAGTAGACTGCAGAGACTGATCAAATTTTTAATCTTGGTGGAAGGGCTTCCCTTAAGTTGGGAATGGTTGTGAAAGTGGCTGCTTAAGATTTAAGTCTCTGGAATGGCTTTCAGGCCCAATGGGCACCGTTGAAAGGAGCCTAGTGTTTGGGAGGGTGCTTGGAGTTGAACCTAAGAAAGAGTCGGTTCTGGAAAAAGGGAAAGGCGATTATTTTGGTCAAATTTGAAGTTTCTTTTTTCTGAGGCATTGGTCTGTGTTGATCTATATATTTGATTTGACTTAAACAGGAGAAATGTAGAGGGGAAGCAATAGCTACTGTGCTTTTAAAGTAACTAAAGAAACAATTTAAAAAAATGCCGTCCTACCTTGCTACTGAGGCTAGGGTTTTCTTGCCTTAGAGTGACTTTAAATTTCTGTCCATTTGTGGATTCATTTCCTCTAAGATATCTAAATGGGGATGGTTATATATTTCACCTTTTAGGACCTTGTAAACTTTGCATTTTACTGAAATATATATCTTCTACTTGTTTTCAAATCTTTTATATAACTTTTAATTTTACAAGCAAGATATGTAAAATATGCTTTAAAGTTGTTCCTTTTTTCCTTCAGAAGCCAGTTATTTTATTTTGAGATCCTTTGCTTGGAGAATTATGAGAAAGACATTTCTGCATATTAATTACAGTAGATCTTGGACTAAAGCAATGGAAATGCTCTATGCAGTTCCATAATCATTGTTTAATCATTCATTCATTCAGTTAAACAATATTTATTTGGATGCCTTATACAAGAGACACTCTGTGAGATCCTTTGGATAAAAAATGATTAAGACACTTCTGCTTTGAAAAAGCTCCCTGCTTAGTGGGCAAGACAGAGAGAGGCACAATTGTGCTTTTCCTGAATTGGTAGATTAGGTTGTGTTAATTCTTAGGATATAATCTCTTCTAAAACCAGGTTTGCAAATATTTCCCTTGGTTTTGGGACTGTAATGTAAGCGTCCCAAGGTACTTTTCATCAATCTCTGACATGGTATTAGGCTTTAATTTGTGACTTTTGACTTTATTTCTTCCAATTTTATCAATGTCTGTTTCAAGTCTTCAACTGACTTTTTGGGGTTGGAAAAAATGGCTAATAGGCCTGGTCTAGTTTTAAAAAATAACTATTAATATTTTTAGCCATTCCAGTGTGATTTCGAATGTGTTTGATTTTTACGATAATATAAAATATGAACTCATTATGGTAGACAATTTATATGTTTATACATTATTTCCTATATTAATAGTGTATAGAAATCTGGAGTACAAAGGGATATTACTGTTAAAACAACCAGTTTGGGAAATTTAAAGTTTATTGGAATTAGCTATTTAACATATAGCTTTTAAGATAGAGCCCCTTTTTTCAGCTTTCTCATCCTCTTGGGTTATTTCAACTCCATGCAATTTGGTCTGCAAGAGGACTTTTAAGAGGCCTTAAAAAAATCTGGAGGATTCTCTATCGCTCTGCATGGTAACTAGAAAGTAGATGAGAATTGACTGAAGTTTACTCTTATAGCATCTTTGGATGAAACTTCTTATACAGACTGAAACTATGAGCCAGTTTGCAGAATATCTTTTATTTCTGATATACCATGCAATTATGACTTACTTTATGTGGCTTAGAAATAGCTGCTTCTATTGCCTCCATTTTAAATCCACTATCCAAATTAATGAACGTTTTATCTTTTTTACACTTCATGTTATAATTGCTTCACTGGCTTAATGTTTCTTTCCATGGATAGCACCAAGTACAAATGAAAATTCATCTGTTTTCGTATTTTAAATATCACCTCTAATTGCTTGTGGCTAACTTACCATACAGCTACTCAAAACCTCTCAGCTTTGTTTGAAATGTGGTAGATATTTGAGGTAAGTATATGTCCTTGTGTATGTAATCAGTACTGAAATGTCTCAATGCCACTTACACAGGAAGTACCTCAGAAATTGAGAATTATAGTGTTCAGTTTTGTGGGAATATCCCATAGTTGTTGTCACTTCTGTATGATTTGGCAGAGAAATAAAAAAATTCATTCTGAGAAATTGTTTAATTGAGATTAACAGAAGATACCCGTCAGAGTTCTCACAGGTGGATTGAGTCTGTCACAGTAAAGATTTCATTATTCAATAACTTAACAACATTGAAAGTGATATATTGGCAGAGCTTTAGTGGAAAAAAAGGGAAGCAGTACTCCCAATATATTTAAGAAAAAGAAAGATGGTTTGGGATTGACTATTTACCTGTACTCCATGAAATTCTTCTCTTTCTGATACAACCTCATTTTCTTCTTATGAAAAGATCAGATCTTTTAGTGAGAATCAGATTGAGTAGAAACATATGTAGAGATGAACACAGATGAAATACAGACAGGTATCCACTCAGACACAAAGATAGATGCAGAAGAAATACATTCTTTCACACACTCAATGGGCAAAAGAGAGATGTAAAAAGTAACAGAATACAGAGAGGGAGGGAACAGGAAGTAGGGGAGAGAGAAAAGGAGGGATACAAGCTTTTATTTATTAGGCTATCACTAATGAGCTGAAATCTCAGTCAATTAGAAATCCATCAGAATACTTCTTGATGAAGAACAAAAGAGCAAGAAGTGTGATATATTTGGGTATAGTGTTTAAACATGAGGATTTCCTAATAGAGTTCCAAACTCCTCAGTTGCAATTTTCCAGAGTAACGGTGCTGTATTCTTTGCCCTAGAGTGGCACTATAGCCTATTTGCTCTTATTTTATGCTTCTTGAGATTGGATTTTTATTTTCCTTATTTAGTTGACTCAGTCTGTTATGGGAAAGCATTTCAAATTGTTATTGGTGATTCAAAGTCTATAAAATAAAATAATGAGGGTCATTGAGTAGGATAGATACAAACATACTATATAGCCAAATACCCAAATGGTAGAAGTAGGAAATTCCTCTTTTTAGTTTTAAGATAAAAGATAAGGTCATTTTTAGACAAATAAAAGGAATTACAATCATTACATGTGATTCTAATAGGTAGAGAGTGCACATTATTTAAGAAGTTGTAAAGATCAAGAGCATAAATGCAATAGCAAAATTTAGATACATTTTTGGCTAGTAAAATCAAAATATGTAGTTAGAAGATAAAGTTTAGGAACTATGTGGCGAGTTCATTACAGGCATGCAGTGTCTCATAGAAGGCTTCTGTCCAAAGTGCTTACTGACTGAATCTGTGTCTGAAACATTATTAGGTTAGCTTTCCTTATTTAAATTTCAGTATTTTTGCAAGCTCTTCATCCATATGTTTTGGGCTGTAGGGAGAAGTACACTTATGGGTAGAGGGTAGGTACCTGAAAGAAAGTAGCAGTGTTTTAAAGACTTTTAGGTGGAACTTTAGATTTAAAGAAAACAAAATATTTCCAAGGGCTTCAATGTGATTACTGCTTTGGGCAGTACGTTTTTGTGTATATGTTGTCTTTGATTCCTTAGCAAATAAGCGGATGTTATTAGTTTGAGTGACAGTAAGCTAGTTGCCATTTTGAAATTTTTAACTATAAAAATAATTTCTTTTAAATTAGGATATAGCTATTGTTCTTTAATATTTTAGACATTAGGAAAAAATAGAAGTGTTTTCTTTTTAGAGGAAAAAAAAGGGGCTCAGGAAAGAAGAAAACAGGAAAAGCAGTATTTTATGAACTGCTTAACCTTCAAGAGAAGCAACTCAATATACTCAGTTTTCCATTTTACTTGAAATACCTCCCCAAGTACTTTCTTTGCTCTTACCAATAGGAAAATCTAAAATAATTTTTGTGCTATAGTTAATATTTGTAAAAACTGAGATCTTAAATGAGATCCTATAGGAGAGGAAGTAGAAAACTAGTGATTAAAAAACAAAATAAATAATGACTCATAAATATCATCCAATTTAAAAAAATGATGAAGGACAATTTTTTTTTTTTGGTATAGAGTACTTGATATTTTTTCTTGAAAGATCTAAAACATTCTTCAGGGGATATTGATAAAACCACTTAGAATTTCTGAAGCTTTGGTTTTTCCAAGTCTTATGATGTATCAGTTCTACTTTTAGAATATCATAGAGGTTGAAATTACACTGACCACTTCCTAAATTATAAGTAAGCCAGAGGATTGCCCCATTCTTCAGAGTCCACATTGCCTTATATAACAGATGCAGTACTTTGTTGACTAGAGAGCTGCTCATCCCAGGACATCCTTGTGTTCACTAGAAATTGCTGTTTGTCTATCTTTTGCTTGATTCCAGAAGTAGTTCAGTTCAGTTCAGTCGCTCAGTTGTGTCCAACCCTTTCCGACCCCATGGACTGCAGAGGTAGAGTGTATAAGAAATCCACACACTTGGCCGTCTGTCAACTGCCCTACTAAAAGAAACCTATAGCACAGTATTTTATAGAGTAGAAGGGAGTAGCTCTGATTGTTTTGACAGTGACTGAGTAAATTTCTGTAAAGGAGTCTTTTAGTTTAGTCAATATTTATCTTTTGCTTTCATTGTTAATAACAGCTGCTTGCTATCATGGAGGAACAATGCTTCTACATTCTCCAGCCTTTAGTCTAGGAAAAGGTTGCACTGTTCTCCAGAGTACTGTAGTTAAGATTCACCACAAGAGGGCACTATAGGTTCTGCCACAGGTAAACTAATTTATATCTGTTTCTCTTTTCTGTCCTTTTCCTCGTTTGGGGGTTAAAAATCAATGAAGTTAGTTGTCACTCTTGGCAGAAAATATCTAAAATAGAAGACCTATAAGAAAGTGAAATGAAGAAAGAAATTGAAATCTTATATTAGTTGATGATAACCAACATTTTCTGACTGAATGTGGTATTAGTAAAAACAGTTTATGGAAACAAATTCAAATTTTAGATTAGTATAACATTCACTTTAGCAGATAAACAAAATGTTATTGTAACCATCTCAGTGTGGTGATAATATATATAAAATATGAAGTTTTGCAGAATAATTATGTATAAATAATGTCCACATTAGAAGGATGAATACATATTTTCTGTTTCAACAAAAAATTTCCTCATCAGATGTCTTAATATAATTTTGATTAAGTTTGATCAAGTAGAGTCAGTTCATGATAGTGCTTTGATTTTATTAAAAGATAGTTTACAAATTTACAGATACTTACCTAGGATGTTACATGATTCTAGTAGTTCAATGTTATGCAAACTTTAAAAATAAAATACAGAGCTAAAATAAATATTCTTCAAAGTTTTCCAAACTTATTAAACTCTCAAAAAATATGATTGGAGGTATAGTACTCCTTTAAGAGGTTTTATTTCTTGTCTGTCATCAAGTTTGAATTTTGGTTTTAGGGATTTTTTTTTCTTTTTGGTACGGTTAGAAACCATATTTTGAGAGATGCTCTGAAATGTCCCAAACAAAATCAAGTTTTAGTGGGAAAAATGAAAATGTGTCATACAGTACTTTTATGAATAACATAGATACAGTGTGAAAGCAAATAAACCTGAATAACAAGTCACAAAACCAGTGGTAATGATTGTAGAAATTGAGGTCAAAGAAAATAGCCTTTATATATTGTAAGAAATGGACATTTGTAAAATATTTTTCTTTACTAATAGAATTTTAAAAATTCTAGTCTCATGTTTTTGCCATGCACACAATAAAGCAAAATAGTAATTGTGTGGAATGATGGACATGTTGATCAGCTTGATTGTATATGATATCAAATCAAGTTATATACTTTAAATATATACAATTTTTATTTGTCACTTATACCTCAGCAAGCCTGAAAAAACATCCTCAGTGTATTTCACTAAATACGCTAGCTTAATAATATAGGATATAACTCCTTTTCGTCATTTGAATATTCTCATTTTATATAATGTAGATGTTTTAATATTGGAAAGACTTGGTCTTGAAAGATAGTTGACAATATTGTCACATATTTCAGAGTGCATGTTATACATTATTTTAGTATTTGGTTGTTTATGAATATTATTACTAATGCAAAGAAGTATTTGTATACATTCTAGGTAATGGTTTTTTTATATATTAAGCTTTCACATGGGAAAATATAAAATTAAATAAAAAATGAAATAATTTATAAAGGAAGAGTGGTTGAAAAGCAATTTGAAATCTTATTGAAATGGATTTATTTCTTTATTGGGTCTGGTCCCATCAGGGAAACATAAATACTAAGTCCTATTGATTTCACAAGATATATGATTTTAGATCTGAGCTTAGGTGCACAGTCAGCAGTTTCTAGAGATAATGACAGATAACTGGGAAGTCAGGGAAGTGTTGGTATATGGACTAAGCTGCTTGAGGATATGGGTTATACCTTACACATACCTTTATGTCCTCCACTGTGAAGAGTGCATAACACTATGTACTAGTTGAATAAATGTTTTTTTTGGTCTCCAAAATTAACCAAGTCTAGAATCGATGTTTTTCTAAAACAGTGCTGATTGAATCTATTAGGTAAGCTTGTATCAGTAATTGCATAGTTTAAAATATTTAGATAACCAATGTGTAGATCTGAACATGGAAATCACATTGAATGGGGAAAATCAGATGGGACTCTTGAGAGCGTGAGGGGTGAATGTGTGAGTGATCTCACATTCATCTTTTATTGCAACTGGATATACAGCTGAAATATTTCCTATCATTTTTTGTTCTGATTTCCAAGGCTTAAAATGTAGACTATTTTATATAGGCAATAACTTTATAAATTTGTTGATTCTAATTAATTCTTTTTGTAAAACAATTTTGCATTAGAAGTTATTGATGGTAAGTTTTATCCTTGGGAATTGGTCTATATCAATTTATGTATCTTCTGAATGAGTTCTGCCTTGAGAAGCAGCTGGCAGTCCTGTGCAGTAATCAGAAGAGGCAGGATAGATTTTGGCTTGTTAGAGCCTGCAGGGTCAGCCTCAGTTCGCCAAGTTTAACTGGAAAACAACTCAGATTAAGAAAGAGCAAAAGTTCATCTTTATCCTCATCTTTTCTGTAAGCCTTTTCATGTCTCCTGGCATATTTTTAATTTGGGACAAATTATAGTACAATGAGTTTATTTTCATAGTGTTGAGAGAATAGAGAAAATTTTCAATGAGGATTAAACAGTCTAGGAATAAACTCACCTAAAATAACTCCCATCCTTTTGCTTGACCTTCATACTCTTTCTAGTTAATCATTCACTAATTCAATAATTTGACATAAATTTGTTGAGTGCCCACCATGTACTAGACTCTGATCTAAGCACTGGGGCTGCACTTTGAACACAATGATAAAATGTTTCCCCCCTGCCCCCTTTTCCTTCTGTGATGGGCAGTGTACAGACTGGTTAGGCACCATGGGTTCTGGAGGCTTGCATTAAAGTCCTGGCTCTGATGCTTACTAGCTCTGTGATGAACTTGTCTCTCCCTAGTTTTCTGCTCTGCAAAATGCAAGTATTAATAGTGCCTAGCTTACGGTGCTGAAGTGAGGATTAAATGAGAAGATATGTGCAAAGTGCTGAGAACAGAGCCTGGCACTTAACAAGTTCCAGGTCAGTATTAGTGTAGCTAGTTATTGTTGTTATTTAGATGTTTAACACTTTGAATGCACCATTTGTAGTTGATGCATTTAATTCTTAGTCACCACTTCCTTTCAAACCTCCTTTCAGTGGACTTTTGACTAAACTGAAATGTTGAGACTTCCTAGAAGGTTACAAGTGAGCATTCTTGTGAATCCAGAAACCTTTCATTTGTCCACATTTTTCTACTTTTGCAGGATTTAAGACTCTGCTCCCCTATCCTCTCCTTACTTTTTGGCTTTCATGACTTTGTACTTTCTCTTGCCCTTTTCCCTTTCATTTTCTATTCTCTTTCCACTCCCCTCCCATCCCCTCCTTTCTCCCCTCCCAAAGGGGAGGTTCAACTTTCAACTGTCTTTCTTACATTTATACCCTTCTTTTCAGAGCAAGTTTGTCCTCTGTCATAATTTAAACTTTATCCTTTCTGTTCTCCAGTCCCATGTAACCAGTGGCCTACAAAATTTCTCCTGTGCTCCCCACAAGTTATCTAAAACTCAGTGTAGTCACGGCATTGAAGTTATCATTGTTTGTGGTGTCAAGCAGACTTACTTCCTTTGGTATTTCCCCATTTCTGTCAAAGGTGTCTTTAATATTTTAATTATTTAGTCTAGAAATTTTAGGGTCATTTTTGGCTTCCCATGCATTATAATACTAGCCTTACTTCATAACCAGATTGATAATCTCTAGGGGTAAGAATTTTGCCATATATTCCTGCTGTACTCTTTATAAGTGCTGGGTGCAGAGTGAGTGGATTCATGATAATTCACTGTACTGACTCAAGGCATCAGATGTATTCATAACTGGCATCATGTACGGCCAATGTGTACAAGTATGATGGACTAAAGTAGGAGTAACAGGTTGAAAGAGGAGTTGCATCATTAACTGGGCCCAGAAACGAAAGATCTCCTCTGAGAGTGAGGAATGAAAGGTGTGATGTGTTCTTCTTGTTCATTCCTAAGCAGCCTCTTTTTCTACTAGAGCAACCATAGTCAAGGTAACCGGTCATCTTTCTGGAACTCTGTAGGGCAGAAAATAGTGCTCTCAACAGATAAAAGGCATTTCCATCTTGTCTCGACACAGACTTCCGTCCTGACTCTAGCCAGCACTCTAGGTGACATCTAGGACTCTACAGGATTACAGTATTAATGATTACCTTGCAGGGTTGCTGGACAGATTCAGCAAACTCACAAATGTGGTGGCTCTGGCACTGTGCCTCATCAAGTGCTTAAAAAATATTCACCTGTTCCTATTTTTCTCTAAAATAAGGGTGATTTTTTTCTTTTCTTTTTTTTTTAACCTGAAGAAAGGAAATATTAAATAGCTGAGACTTTCTTAAGTTTTATCCTGGTGGATCTTAGGGGCATTTGGCTTCACTTTATTAAGGGCGTACTTATTTGGAGAAAAAACCAAAACAAACAAACACCACTCTTCCCTACAATGACAACAACAAAAAACTACTACTTACAGTCAAAGAAGTATCAGTTCTTTTTGCCTCAGTAATTGGTAATGCTTGGATAAGCTCAAGAAGAAGGCAGAAATTTAGCTTCTTTTTGTAACCGGCTCAGTTAAATCTGGCCAAAGGAGAGAAATTTGAATATGTGATCTGTATCTTTCCCTTGAACAATTAGCTCCTATTGCATAGATAGTAGAAATTAATATATATATATATATATATATATATATATATATAGGACCAAGCTTTAGCAATTAATTGGATTATAAATGTATTTAGAAAAGCCTCACTTCTATTTTTCTACCAGGTGTGGAGTTGAGACAGTCTTTTAATTGAAATTCTTCATTAGTTATCTTGCCATTAGTGTTTGATAGCCTTAAAAGGTAAACTCTAAAGGAAATAGAATCCCTTTATAAGAGCTGCAGTTCATTTGCAAAAATAAGGTTTGTTTATTTTCAAGACTGAAAATGATGCTTAAACATTAAATATGTAATACTTCTCCCCACTGATAAACATAACTTGACTGATTTAGCTTCTATCCAAGATTATGTAACTAGTGAATGTTTTACATCCTTATGTATTTTAAGAAATATCATTGTAATAAAATTCAGTAAAAATTTGTTTTTATCTACATGGGTGAAGATTTTCTGTTGTACTATGAGACTACAAATCACATAGGCCATCATTGCAGTTATCTTTTATTTTTAATGATGCTGACGAGTGTACTTTTAAGGAACATATCTTTCATGAAGAAAACACCAATTATTAAAAGAAGAAACCTTGAATTGTTGGACATTCTTTTATGTGTGTGTGTATAGAAATATTTTCTATAACAAAATGGCTATTTTCCTACCATTAGAATTTCAGGAATATATGTTAAAATAGCTTGTGAGTCCTGAACCACTTTGGCTGGATGGAAAAATGAATTTAATGCCATCAAAGAAACACATAAACTTAAAAATGTACCTTTGATCTTGAAGGAGATGAAAAGTGGAGGCATATTTTTATCCTTAATGACAGCTGAACAAGTTTGAATAAATTAACAGATTTTTTTTTGCATATTTAAAACTCCCACAGTGATGGTCTGCTTAATGTTGCCAATATTATTATGTAATAATTAGTCTCATTGTGAAAGGTACAAAGTGTATGTGTCTACACACACACACATACTCACGCACACACACATTTCTTTGATACAGAGCTGTAGGATAAATGTATATTTGTGAGGACTGAGACATACCAGTCTTATATTCTGTTGTTGACATAGTAGAAATGGGTAACACACCTACCAGAAATCAACATTGTGGATGTGGGCATGACAGATAAATTATTTATGCTTTTGTTTAACCATCTGTGCCAGGATTTTATTTAACCCAAATAAAATGTGCTATATGTGCCTCAGGGATTGTTCTGCTGTTTCTGTTCTCTGAAACTTAAATATATCTATAGATACCACTCACCCAGGAGACAAGTTTAAAAAGTAATATGTGTTGCATGATTTAAATTCACAAGTTTCCAGAGTTCAGGGAAACCTGTGTTGGAACACCTTGTTTTTTGAATAGAACTGTTCATTCTTTGAAAAAAAAAAAAAAAAACCTAGCCCAATACTTATCTATATTCTTGACAATGTCTAGCATTGCTCTAATAATTATTTATTGACTGTATGACTTTAGGAACAAGAATTTTTCTATTTGATTTGATCATTCAACAAACTTTTGTGTGTATACAGTGGTGAACCAACAGACATGGTCTCTGCCCTCATGGAACTTGTAGTCTGGTGGGGAAAGAGGCATTTCACCAACCCAAACCAAATATAAAGTATAAATGGTGGTAAGCATTTTGAAGGAACAGGAGAAGGTGCTGTGGTTAAGTGTATTAGAGACTAATTTTGACTGGGAGATGGTGTCTGGGAAGACATTCCTAAGAAATAGTGTTGAATTCAGACCTAAAGTAGGAGGTAAATAGATGATGAATGGACAGAAGAATATTTCAGACAGAGAAAACTTCTAAACAGTCCTAAGAGGAAAGAGAAAATGAGTGGTTGGGTTTGTGAAGCTTAGAAGCCAGTGTAGTTGCATCCCAGTGGACAAAAAAAGAGAAACATGGAAAACCAGGGTGGGGAGACAGAACCTTGACTATTCAGGGAAAGGCTGTTGCTTTGTATTCCAAGTGCAGTGGACAGATCTTCTGGCTACAGGGGTCACTTGCTGTATAATGGCAAGTTGGGTTGGAGGAAAGGACAGTGCTAGTAGGGGACGAGCCAGGAGGCTCTTGTGATAGTCTGGGCAAGAAATGATGGGGTATTTTGCCTGGGATGGTACCTGTAGAGTTTAAGAGAAGTGGGTGCTTCTGCTGGTAAAATTATCAGGATTTAGTGTTGAAGTTTGAACCAGTCCATTATTCCATGTCCAGTTCTAACTGGTGCTTCTTGTCCTGCATATAGGTTTCTCAGGAGGCAGGTAAGGTGGTCTGATAGTCCAGTCGCTTCAAGAATATTCCATAGTTTGTTGTGATCCACATAGTCAAAGGTTTTAGCCTAGTCAATGAAGCAGAAGTAGATATTTTTCTGGAATTCCCTATGATCCAGCGATTGTTGTTAGTTTGATCTCTGGTTCCTCTGCCTTTTCTAAATCCAGCTTGTACATCTGGAAGTTCTCAGTTCAGGTACTGCTGAAGCCTAGCTTGAAGGATTTTGAGTATTACCTTGCTAGTATGTGAAATGAGCACAATTCTACGGTAATTTGAACATTCTTTGGCATTGCCTTTCTTTGGGATTGGAATGAAAACTGATTTATTCCAGTCCTGTGTCCACTGCTGAGTTTTCCAAATTTGCTGGCATATTAAGTGTAGCACTTTCACAGCATCATTTTTTTAGGATTTGAAATAGCTCAACTGGAATTCCATCACCTCCACTAGCTTTGTTTGTAGCAATGCTTGGTAAGGCCCACTCAACTTCACATTCCAGGATATCTGGCTCTATGTGAGTGACCGACTACACCATTGTGATTATCTGGGTGATTAAGACCTTTTTTGCACAGTTCTGTGTATTCTTGCTGCCTTTGCTTAATCTCTTCTGCTTCTATTAGGTCCTTGCCATTTCTGTCCTTTATTATGCCCATCTTTGCATGAAATGGTCCCTTGATATCTACAATTTTCTTAAAGATATCTCTAGTCTTTCCTATTCTATTGTTTTCCTCTGTTTTGTTGCATTGTTCACTTAAGAAGCCTTTCTTATCTTTCCTTGCTTTTCTCTGGAATTCTGCATCCAGTTGGGTATATCTTTCCCTTTCTCCTTTGCTTTTCACTTCTCTTCTTTCCTGAGCTATTTGTAAGGCCTCCTCAGACAACCACTTTGCCTTCTTGTATTTCTTTTTCTTGGGAATGGTTTTGGTCACCATTTCCTGTGCAGTGTTATGAACCTCCGTCCATAGTTCTGCAGGCACTCTTGTCTACCAGATTTAATCCCTTGAATCTGTTTGTCACCTCCACTGTGTAATCACAAGGGATTTGATTTAGGTCATACCCAAATGGCTTTATTCAATTTGAGCCTGAATTTTGCCAAAGGATGAATTGCAATAAGTGATGAATTGGATGGCATGAATGAAGAGGTGTGAAGCAAGGGGTTTTGGCTCAAGCACCTGGGAACAGATGGAGGTAGGGATGGAGGTGGGGAAAACTGAGATGGAGAAAATTGGAAGATTACCAGGTATAATGTGAGGCTCTAGATATCACCTGCATTATCACTTTGCCTTCTAGCTCCCTTTTCATTCCTTGGAAGAAAATAATGCAGCTGAAGAGAGCTTTGTTCAGTGTGATTGTGTTCAGAAGTGATTTCTGTATTCTTTCAGAGGTTCAGAAGAGTATCACAGGTCAGGTAATTAACCTGATCAGTCTGGTTGTTTTGTGGATTAGAAACATGTAGCTTCAGATTTTAATAGGAGGCCGGCTCATATGAGAGACAAAATTCTGTGGGGGTATGTATGTATGTTTCTTAAGTGGGTTTTTTAAATTGAAGTAAGTATAGTTGATTTATAATATTATATTAATTTCAGAAGTATAACATAATGATTTAAAATTTTTATAGATTATACTACATTTAAAGTTATGATGAAATATTGGCTATACTCTCTGTGCTGTACAATATAACTTGTAGCTTATTTATTTTATACAGTATCAATAGTTCGTAGGTCAGTCTCCTATCCCTATCTTGTCCCTACTCCCTTCTCTAACCAAAATTCTAAATCAAATTTAACCTTATAATGAATATTTGACAGTCAGTAGCTCAGCTGGTAAAAAATCTGCCTGCAATGCAGGAGACCCAGTTCAATTCTTGGGGCAGGAAGATCTGCTGGGGAAGGGATAGGCTACTGACTCCAGTATTCTTGGGCTTCCTGGGTGGCTCGGATGGTAAAGAATCTGCCTGCAGTGCAGGAGACCCTTCAGTTTCACTTTGCAGTGTTGAAATACCCTTTTCAATCCCTCTTAGAAAACATTAGTGATTGGTTCATGAATTTCATTTTGTTGCTTTCAAGCTTCAAATTTCCCTTCTTGGCCACTGATTTCTGGAATTTGAATTTTTTTGCTCTTTGAATTGGAGGATTGTGGAGGGCGGGGGGTTAATACTTGGAGCTGTGAGAGTCTACACTCCAGTCCTTCCCTTCCAGTGCTCACTTTGTGGGTTTCACTTCTGTTGGAGGAGCTCTATGCCAGGGTTTTAGGGCTTTCAGAATAAGAGTGATGACTTCTAGGTGATGTGCTTCTCCAAGGTTAGGACTAAATGAATATAATCAGAAGGAGAATCTGATTGACTTTCCTCAGAAGCAGCTCTAGATCTTGGAAGAAGTATAAATTTGTGAGCAAGTTTTATTCAGTGCTTCTGGCTTCTTTTTGTGAAGACCTTTCCTTTCCTACCTCCACTGCCTGTCTTCTCTCTTCCTCAGGACTCTATAGAAATCCTTGGTGTCTTGTAAAAGCAGAAGTGTTAGTCTCTCCATTGTGTCTGACTCTGCAGTCTCATGGACTGGGACCCACCAGGCTCCTCTGTGCATGGAATCACCAGGCAAGAATACTGGAGTGGGTGGCCATCCCCTTCTCTAGGCCACCCTTCCTGACCCAGGGATCAAACCCTGGTCTCCTGCATTATGGTAGCACTTGTTAAAATATCCAAAAATTTCTCTGCGCTTGTGTGGTGAAATACGTCTCTCTAGGGTAATTTGCATAAAAATGATGAGAGGAAGAGAGAGAGGTTTAACCCCTCAACAGGTGTTCCATACTTGTTATTGTTTATGAAATTTCTGGATCAGAAAAGGGTGTAGTTTTCATTAAAAACAAAATAAATGAAACAAAAACCTCAATAAGTATCTAATCATGCCAGACGCAGCTAATGTTGCAGTAGAGGAAAGGCATCATTTTCCTAGGAAGGGGAGCATCTAATATGCTTTTATATTGTTCTCATTGACTGAATATAACCTTTCTTCTTCCAGAAACTTCTGTCAGCAAAATTATTGACCTCATGGTTTGTACACCATCTCCCTTAGGAATGGGATTAATGTGTAGTGGTGTTAAATTGAATGTAGTTATTTTCCTTGTTGTCTGAAGAAATAGCCCTGTAAAGAGGAAGGGCTTCCTTTATATTACATGAAAACAAAAGTTTAAACAGCAGTTCAGAAATATAATGGCGGAAGAGAAAGTCTTAGATAGTGAGACCTAATTCTATCTTTCTCCCCCACTAAATTCCCTTTACCTGTGTTTGCCAGGTTTTCTAATATCCCTGGCCAGCTTTCCTATCCTTAAAAGTAAGGAAAGGCTGCACGAGATGAGTGTATTCATGAGCTTGGGGAATCACCTGATGACCTCACTAGAAAGCAGATTCTGATTCATTCGCTCTGTGTGGGTCCCAGATTCTGCATTGCTCATAACCCCCCAGGTGATGCTGGTCCACGCTTTGAGTAGCAAGGTATGAGAGCAAAGTTTTCCAGACCTGACAGCATGAGGCTGACCTTTGCGGCTGTATTTTTGTGTTGCTGCTGCTAAGTCGCTGCAGTCGTGTCTGACTCTGTGTGACCCCATAGACTGGCAGCCCACCAGGCTCTGCCATCCCTGGGATTCTCCAGGCATGAACACTGGAGCGGGTTGCCATTTCCTTCTCCAATGCATGAAAGGGAAAAGCGAAAGTGAAGTCTCTCAGTTGTGTCCGACTCTTAGCAGCCCCATGGACTGCAGCCTACCAGGCTCCTCCATCCATTGGATTTTCTAGGCCAAGAGTACTGGAGTGGGTGGCCACTGTATTTTTGTGTGGCTGTCAACATTTAGGGTTTATTGAAGTAGATCAGGGCTTCTCCACCCTGGCTACATGTTAGATCACTTGAGAAGATTTAAATATTGATCTCACTCCAGACCCATGAAATCAATCTTTTGAGAGGTGGGGCCCAGAATGAGTAACTCCTGTGATCCCCTTCAGTACTCCTCAATCTCCATCCCAATCAAATGAATAGTCAAATATGAGAAACACTCATAAAGATCCTGGTGGTCTTGTGATTTAGTTTTTGACCTTCCAACCCTTGAGGAAAAAGTATTTCACTTCATGTCCATCTCTGGGAGGATATTGGATGGTCTTGAAGTAAATACAATGAAATGTTTTTGAGCCCCAGACTCTTGCAGAGATTCGTTTGAGAATCTGTTCTTGTGTGGGATTATTGCTTCTGAAATGTTTTACTGGACTACTACCACCTGTGACAAAAAATTACCCAATTCTTAGATGCTTCAATAGGAACATGCTGCTGCTGCTAAGTCGCTTCAGTCGTGTCCAACTCTGTGCGACCCCCATAGATGGCAGCCCACCAGGCTCCCCCATCCCTGGGATTCTCTAGGCAAGAATACTGGAGTGGGTTGCCATTTCCTTCTCCAATGCATGAAAGTAAAAGTCAAAGTGAAGTCGCTCAGTTGTGTCTGACTCTTAGCGACCCCATGGACTGCAGCCTACCAGGCTCCTCCATCCATGGGATTTTCCAGGCAAAAGTACTGGAATGGGGTGCCATTGCCTTCTCCAACAGGAAGAATTCACAATAGGAACGTATGTGTATTTAAAACATTTGGACATGATTGTTGCTAAATCACATGGTGTATAACCAACACAAATTTATTTCTCACTGTTCTGAGGTCTGCAAAGCCATGGTCAGGGTGCCAGCATTGTCAGATTCTGGTGAGAATGCTTTTCCTGGTTGTAGACTGCTGACTTCTCATCGTATCTTCCTCATATGATTGGAAGCCAAGCAGAGGGAGCAAGCTCCCTTGTCATTATCATAAGTGTTCTAATCCCAGTCATGACGGGCCTTATCCCAGTCATGACGGGCTCCATCCTCATGACCTCATTGAATCTTAAGCAAATCCCAAAGTCCCACCTCCTAATACCATCACACAAGAAGTAAGGTTTCAATGTATCAGTTTTGGGAGAATGCATACATTCATTCCATAATAATCAGGATTGTGATGGTACTCAGAATTATGGGCAATTTCTTTAATGGCTTTGTGTTTCAAAACTTCTGAGGTGGTCTCGCTTTCGAGATTGCAACTATCTCCTTTGCAAAAGACGTTATCCTTCAGTAACTAGATTGCTTTTCCCTGCCATGTTTTAAAGCCAAAGGGAATTAAAATTTTCTGGAAGCAATTTTAATTACTCTGCTATCTTGTTCTTAATATTTGTTAATAATACCAGATTTCACATTTACTGCAATAATAATTTTCATGACTATAGGGAAATGGAGCAGTTATGTGAATATTTCATATATACATACTGAGTTTCAACAAACAGATCAGTTTCCAAAAGAAGCTCCTGGACTATTTATTTAATACTTAGTAATTTCCATTTAATTTAGCCTTTAAAATAAAAAAGTCTGTCTTTTTTTCCCACTTTCTCCTAATATTTTATTTTGTAATTTAGCTCTTAGTATAATTTTATAGGTTTTGGTTTGCAGGGTCAACATTTAAATTTTTATTTTTCCTAAGGTATTTGTTTATACACAGAGAGAGAGAGCTTACAGAGAAAGCTCTGTGTATATAATACAGTTGTAAAAGAATCTTGTACACAATAAACAGTAATAGTTTATAGTTTATAGGTAATTTTTACTCAAATGGTTAGCTTATAAAGATTTTGCTCACATTATTCTAATCTCCATAAACTACCCAGAGTGGTAGGCATTGCTATGAGGAAACCAATAACCTAACTAAAATTCCCCAGGTTTTTCACAGTAGCTCCCTTGGTTGTATTGAGACAATCCAAGTGTTGGCAGAAAATTTGTGGAAAGGGCTTCTAGCGATAATTAAAAAGACAATTTTTAAGAATTGGAGTATAGTTGCTTTACAATGTTGTGTTAGTTTCTGCTGTACAGCAAAGTGAATCAGCTATATGTATGCACACACCCTCTTTTTTAGATTTACTTCCTATTTAGGTCACCACAGAGCTTTGAGTAGTTTGGTGATAACTTGTAATGAACATTTACTAGCTGATGACTTGTTATATGAAGGAGCTAGCACTACGGTTAATTTTCTAAGTTCAGTTGCTCAGTCGTGTCCGACTCTTTGCAACCCCATGAATTGCAGCACGCCAGGCCTCCCGGTCCATCACCAACTCCCAGAGTCTACCCAAACCTATGTCCATTGAGTCGGTGATGCCATCCAACTATCTCATCCTCTGTTGTCCCCTTCTCTGCCTGCCCTCAATCTTTCTCAGCATCAGGGTCTTTTCAAATGAGTCAGCTCTTCGCATCAGGTGGCCAAAGGATTGGAGTTTCAGCTTCGTTAGTCCTTCTAATGAACACCCAGGACTGATCTCCTTTAGGATGGACTGGTTGGATCTCCTTGCAGTCCAAGGGACTCTCAAGAGTCTTCTCTAACACCACAGTTCAAAACCATCAATTCTTTGGCGCTCAGCTTTCTTCACAGTCCAACTCTCACATCCATACAGGACCACTGGAAAAACCATAGCCTTGACTAGACGGACCTTTGTTGGCAAAGGAATGTCTCTGCTTTTCAATATTCTACCTAGGTTGGTCATAACTTTCCTTCCAAGGAGTAAGCGTCTTTTAATTTCATGGCTGCAATTACCATCTCCAGTAATTTTGGAGCCCCCCAAAATAAAGTCAGCCACTGTTCCCACTGTTTCCCCACCTATTTGCCATGAAGTGATGGGACCAGATGCCATGATCTTCGTTTTCTGAATATTGAGCTTTAAGCCAACTTTTTCACTCTCCTCTTTTACTTTCATCAAGAAGCTCTTTAGTTCTTCACTTTCTGCCACAAGGTTGGTGTCATCTTCATATCTGAGGTGATTGATATTTCTCCCGGAAATCTTGATTCCAGCTTGTGCTTCCTCCAGCCCAGCATTTCTCATGATGTATTCTGCATATAAGTTAAATAAGCAGGGTGACAATATACAGCCTTGACATACTCCTTGTCCTATTTGGAACCAGTCTGTTGTTCCATGTCCAGTCCTAACTGTTGCTTCCTGACCTGCATACAGGTTTCTCAAGAGGCAGGTCAGGTGGGTCTGGTATTCCCATCTCTTTCAGAATTTTCGACAGTTTATTGTGATCCACATAGTCAAAGGCTTTAGCATAGTCAATTCTCAGTTAGGCTTTATAAAATATTCAGAAATGGTAGAAGCAGTTCTTATGTTTGCGTTCCTAAACCCAGAACACATATTGCTAACATGTTATCATTAAGACTTTGAGGTAAGAGCTGGTGAGCACACAGTTTAGTTACTTTGCTCTCTGTTGGTCTAAATTAATGGAATCAAACTCCAAGCATAAAGATGAATGGAGAGCATATTTCTTTGACTATTTTTTTTAAACTTTAAACTCAGTACAAGCAAATATTCTAGTATGTACTTAGCAAATGTCTGGATTGTCCATATTCTATATTATTAGTTAAAATTAAGTATATTTATTTTAAAAATAAGATTGAAGTCAGGCAATATTTCAACAGCTCACTTTTAAAAAAATTATTTTTAATTGGAGGATAATTACTTTACAATATTGTGTTGGCTTCTGCCATACAACAACATGAATCAGCCATAAGTATGCATATGGTCTCTCCCTCTTGAAGCCCCCTGTACCCCATCCCACCCCTCTACATTATCACAGAGTACTGCTTTGAGCTCCCTGTGTTATACATCAGCTTTCCATTAGCTATCATTTTTACATATGATAATATATATTTTTCAGTGCTACTCTCTTGATTTATCCCACCCTCTCCTTCCCACATGGAATCCAAAGTCTGTTCTCTATGTCTGCATCTCTATTCTTGCCCTACAAATAGGTTCATCAGTACCATTTTTCTAGATTCCATAAATATGCATCAATATATGATATTTTAAGAAGTTGTGGTACATATATGTACAGTGGAATATTACTCAACTGTAAAAAGGAATGTATTTGAGTCAGTTCTATTGAGGTAGATGAACCCAAAGCCTGTTAAACAGAGTGAAACAGCTTGCTTTTGATTCCAACTTGTGTATTCTTTTCCCTAAACCACTCTGCCTTCAAGCTAATATAAGAATTAGTCTTCCTTGGTGTGAATTGTTTTAAGACTTACCTTTCATTCCTAGTCATATTTCCCATAGAAAAGGTTTGAATTTGCAAATATCTCAGTCAAGAATTGGAATTTAAGGAGCTTTGTGCTTCCTGCTTCTGACCTCCTGGGACATGGGCTTTGTGAGTCTCTCACTCATCACTGAATGGAGTTGTACATATGATATATGGTCCAAGACCTGGCACAGAGCAAGGGCTCTGCTCCTGGCTGCTTTTGTTATTAATTTTGTTATTACACAGTAATACTAGGATACAAGTGAAATAACATAACAACAGCAAATGGATCATGACAGCTGAGCCCTGCTGAGCTGGAGTCTTCATTTTCCCATGTGGAACTATTGAAAGTGGATGTTGGGGCAGGCTAATATTTTTAATAACAGACTTAACTAGGGACAGTAAGAACTTCTGATCTAAATCTTTAAAAATGTCTTGAAAACAAGTCTATTTATGAGAGAGGCAGATGTGCAAGGCCTTTGGGAATAGTTTGAAGTAGGTTTTTAAAACCATGAGATATGACTCTTCACAGGGCATAGATCGATTTAATGGGTCTTTTTTTTTTATTTATTTTTTATTTTACTTTACAATTCTGTATTGGTTTTGCCATACATTGACATGAATCCACCACGAGTGTACATGTGTTCCCAAACATGAACCCCCCTCCCACCCCCTCCCCACAACATCTCTCTGGGTCATCCCCGTGTACCAGCCCCAAGCGTGCCGTATTCTGCATCGGACATAGACTGGCAATTCGATTCTTACATGATATTACACATGTTTCAATGCTATTCTCCCAAATCATCTCACCCTCTCCCTCTCCCTCTGAGTCCAAAAGTCCACTATACACATCTGTGTCTTTTTTGCTGTCCTGCATACAGGGTCATCATTGCCATCTTTCTAAATTCCATATATATGTGTTAGTATACTGTATTGGTGTTTTTCTTTCTGGCTTACTTCACTCTGTATAATCGGCTCCAGTTTCATCCATCTCATCAGAACTGATTCAAATGTATTCTTTTTAACGGCTGAGTAATACTCGATTGTGTATATGTACCACAGCTTTCTTATCCATTCATCTGCTGATGGACATCTAGATTGTTTCCATGTCCTGGCTATTATAAACAGTGCTGCGATGAACATTGGGGTACATGTGTCTCTTTCAATTCTGGTTTCCTCAGTGTGTATGCCCAGCAGTAATGGGTCTTGACTGGCACACTAAAAGATTGAAATAGAACAGAAGTGGAGTACATCTTGTACAGAAAGCATTTTCTGAGAAATATTTTCAGTTGTGTGTACATATGTGCATGTGTGTAAACACACTGAGTCACTATGTAAAATTTATCTCTTACTATCAGCTTTAATTAAACAAAATTGAAAAACACTGATTTGGATAGTTTTTGGGGAAAGAAAGCCCCTTAATGTTTATGGTCCTTCTGTTTTAGAATTGTGGAATTCCCTTTCCTGGAATACTGGGCAATTCCTCTAATCAAAAAAGTAATTACTGTGTGGGGATTTTGTATGCACAGTAGGCATAAAATGTATAATTCTGAGGACTATATCATCCATATGAAAAGACAAAAATTACCACAGATGAAAGCATACATGAGGTATTTAGGGAGGTACTTCACACTAAATTTAATGATATTAATTATATAAAGAGATCCCTGTAAGAATCTATGAATGTATCTGTTTATTGATATAGTCAGGGCTTCCCAGGCGGAGCAGTGGTAAAGAATTTGCCTGCAGTGCAAGAGATGCCGGCTCAATCCCTGGGTCAGGCAGTTTCCCTGAAGAAGGAAATGGCAACCTACTCTGATATTCTTGCTGGGAAGTCCCATAGACAGAGGAACCTGGCGGGTTACAATCCACAGGGTTGCAAAAGCATTAGACACAATCTAGCAACTAAAACAACAACAAAAACATTGATATAGTCATTCAATTAGCAAGCATATATTATATGCGAGGCACTGTGTTAGGTATTGGAGGGTCAAATAGGACCTTAGAGCTCAACAGGAAGATATGTGTTAATCATGTCATGACACAGATAGGTATAAAATTGCAACCTTGATAAGGGCTGTGATGGAGAGGCACATTGTGTCTAAAATTATTAGGGATGACCTGGTCCAAAGGTCAGGGAAAGGTTCACTAGGGTCATGACAATTGAGTTAAGGTCTAAATAAATGTAGATGTCAACTAGATACAGGGGGAAATGAATGATGTTTAGACAGCGAGAATGTCAAGTTAAAAGGCCTCCTGTGATGGAAGAGGATGAAGCTTACAAGAGAAGGGAAAAGTCACTGTGGCTGTCATGCCCAGGGCAAGGGGCAGAATGCTGAGAGCTGAGGCGTGACAGACTTTGAGGTCATTTTAGACCATGGATACGTTGGAGGGTTCTGATAAGTTACTGATGGATGTTACAGCAGGAAGGGGACATGATCTGGTTTGAATTTTGAAAAGACCTGCTTGGCTTCAGTGTGGATAATCACTGAAATAGACCTCAGTGATTCCTTCATTGAGAGGATCTGAGTAGACTGATTAGATAGATCTTGGCATGCTCTAGGGGAGAGATGATGGAAGCTTGGAATTGGAAGAAGATGATGAGGATCTAGAGAAATGGTGAGATTTGAAAGGGGTTTAGGAGATAGAGTTAATAAGATTTGGCAATACATTAGATATAAGGTGATCAGAAGGATCTTGAAAGATGGCTTCCAGATTTCTGGCTTGCATAATTGCATTGTTGTTGTGATGCAGTTGCTGAGTCATATCCGACTCTTTGCGACCCCGTGGACTGCAGCATGCCAGCTTCCCTGTCCTTCATCAACCCCGTGGAGTCTCCTCAAACTAATGTCCACTGAGTTGGTAATGCCATCCAACCATCTCATCCTCTGTCGCCCCCTTTTCCTCCTGCCCTCAATCTTTCCCAGCACTGGGGTCTTTTCCAGTGAGTCGGCTCTTCACATCAGGTGGTCAGAGTACTGGTGATTCATAATTGCATAATTCCTCTAAAACAGGGAACACTAGGAGAATATCTGACCTGGGGGAATGACAGGTCATATACATGTTACTGAGTGAGGTACATTTAAGCTATCTAAGAGGAGAGGTCAACCTGGGTATAAAGATCTAGAGTTTCTAGAAGAGGTCTGGTCTGGTGATATAATACAGTTATAAGTTACTGAATCTATGGAGATAGGTGAAAGTGAAAGAGAAGTGGACATGAAGGAACTTGAATATATACTCACTGGATAAAGAATGTTGAGCCTGCAAAGAAGAGGAGGAGTATATAGAGAATCAGGGAAATGTTTTTTTTATGAAAGCTAAGAATTGAAACATTTTTAAGGAGGGAGTGGTTACCAGTGCTTCTGAATTAAGTGAAAAGAGCAAAAAATGTCCTTTGGATTCAGTGACATGAGAAGTAATGAAAGGTTCTTGTTGAATGAAAAGACGCCAGGATTCTTAGCCCCTGAGAAGAATTCAATCCGGGGCCAGAGATGAGGCTTGATTGCTCAGAGCTTTTGTGTAATAAAGTTTTATCAAAGTATAAAGGAGATAGAGAAAGCTTCTGACATAGGCATCAGAAGAGGGCAGAAAGAGTACCCCCCTGCTAGTCTTCAGCTGGATGGTATATAGTTACTGCTGCTGCTGCTAAGTCGCTTCAGCCGTGTCCGACTCTGTGTGACTCCATAGATGGCAGCCCATCAGGCTCCCCCATCCCTGGGATTCTCCAGGCAAGAACACTGGAGAGGGTTGCCATTGCCTTCTCCAATGCATGAAAAGTGAAAGTGAAGTCGCTCAGTCGTGTTCGACTCTTACTGACCCCATGGACTGCAGCCCACCAGGCTCCTCTGTCCTAGTAGTCTGTTAATGAAAGAAAGGAATGTCTTAAAACTCAGAATGGCACCAGGCCCCTCACCCATAAGATGCATTCTGGGATAATCTTGGCACCAAATGGTTCATCCTGGGCCATAAAATGATTAACTTGAATCTTGTAGAAGGATGGATCACCGTACAAATAGTTTCATTTACATAGATTCAGTTCAGTTCAGTTCAGTCGCTCAGTCGTGTCCGACTCTTTGTGACCCCATGAATCGCAGCACGCCAGGCCTCCCTGTCCATCACCAACTCCTGGAGCTCACCCAAACTCATGTCTATCGAATAGGTGATACCATCCAGTGATCTCATCCTCGGTCATCCCCTTCTCCTCCTGCTCCCAATCCCTCCCAGCATCAGAGTCTTTTCCAGTGAGTCAACTCTTCGCATGAGGTGGCCAAAGTACTGGAGTTTCAGCTTTAGCATCATTCCTTTCAAAGAACACCCAGGGTTGATCTCCTTTAGAATGGACTGGTTGGATCTCCTTGCAGTCCAAGGGACTGTCAAGAGTCTTCTCCAACACCACAGTTCAAAAGCATCAATTCTTCAGTGCTCAGCTTTCTTCACTGTCCAACTCTAACATCCATACATGACCACTGGAAAAACCATAGCCTTGACTAGACGGACCTTTGTTGGCAGAGGAATGTCTCTGCTTTTCAATATGCTATCTAGGTTGGTCATAACTTTCCTTCCAAGGAATAAGCGTCTTTTAATTTCATGGCTGCAATCACCATCTGCAGTGATTTTGGAGCCCCGCAAAATAAAGTCTGACACTGTTTCCACTGTTTCCCCATCTATTTGCCATGAAGTGATGGGATCAGATGCCATGATCTTCGTTTTCTGAATGTTGAGCTTTAAGCCAACTTTTTCACTCTTACATAGATTAGGGGAACAATATCTGAGTACAACATACTGGTTTGTCAAGTAAGTTCTGAGCCATGAAGTGGAACCGACTTGAAGACAGAGTTTGTGGTAAATGCATAGCACATTAGCATAGCTTAAGACAAACATTTCCATAAGAAAAATGCATTGGTTATCTCAAGGTTTGAGAATAGTTAACTTCAGGTGAAACCAGGTGTCATTATGGCAACACATTATTTTAAGAGAAACCTGCTTTTAAATTTGTATAGAGAAAGAAAAAAAGATCGCTAGTTTGTTTCCTCCTGCTGCTTAAGAGAGAGAAAAATGTCTGATACTTGCAGGCTACTTCCTCTGTTTTGAGACCCCTGGCCTTCCCGCCTGTTTCCCTCTCAGTAATTGGTGACCTCAGTAATTGGTGACCTAGGCTGTCTTTGAGTGGTGAGGACGTAGCCAGATAGAAGTGAGTTGAGTGAATAGGAGCTGAGAAGAAAGAGCCCGTGAGAACAGACAACTTTTATGGAAAGTTTGTCCTGTGAAGGTTTGGGCACACATACTGATAGCCAGAAAATGTGGGTTGACTGGTAACCACTAAATGTGCCATAGAGAAAGGATGCTAGAACTGGTTTTTAAACGTTTTGATAGGCAAAGAGATAGAGAAAAAGTATTTCACGAGGACAGAGGGCATCATGAATGATTATCTTTTGGTGACATAATGAGGAAAACTGACATAAAGTATGGACTTTTAGGAGTAATGAGAAATATGTTTGTACAGGTAGAGAGGCTGAAGCTTATTTCAGAGGATTTTGTAAGTCTGGAATAGGACCCAACGATATAACCAGTTGTGAGATTTGATCTGAATGAAGAGTAGTAGGAAGGAGGCAGGGTTTGAGGGGGACAAATGAATGTTAGTTTGAAAATCAGCCTGAACGTCAGGATGAATTGAGACAGGGAGACCTTGTATAACAAGCTTTATGCACTGCCACAGCTAACCTAGTCATGAAGTGGGGAGCATGTGAATTAGGGTAAGCTGTCTAGGACTGGCCTGGGCTAAAAGGGGAAAGAGGTTAATTTTAGGTGATCATATTACAAATCTTTACAACTGATGCTATATATAAATGAAAATATTATATATTTATAGAAGAATTTATACTTTATGAAGCATGTATATAGAAATAAGCTTCTTTAATCTCTAATCACTATATGTATCAGAGAAAGGTAGTATTATCATTCTTACAGCTAGAGGACAGCTTACATGAAACTGGTGTCCTAAAACTTGTGATCCTCTGGCCCTTTGTGCTCCTTGTGTTTTCTTTGAACTTTGAGGTCTACTTTATTTGAAGTGAAAGATACAGATCTTGGGTTCAGTTGAATTAGTGTTGACAAATGTATGTATATACCTCAATAATTTATATCTCTATAAAGATAGAAAACGACCTTCTCCAAGGAGTTCTTTTTGCATCTTTCCTGTCAGTCCCTCTTCCATCTGCCCCCTTCAGAAATCATTGCTCTGATCCATATCACCGTAGATTAACCTGACAGTATTTAAACTTCATTTGAATGAAATCATGGTTTCTGACTTCTTTTAGTCATCATAATGTTTTTCAGATGAATTTGCAGTGTTGCAATCTATCATTATGGAGAAGGAGGGAAAACACATGTGTGTGTGTATTAAGTCACTTCAGTTGTGTCCAACTCTTTGCAACCCCATGGACCATAGCAGCCAGGTTCCTTTGTCTATGGGATCCTCCAGGCAAGAGTACTGGAGCCATGCTCTCCTCCAGGGGATCTTCTGACCCAGGCATCAAACCCATGTTTCTTATTTCTCCTGCATTGGCAGGCGGGTTCTTTACCACTAGCTCCACATAATGTTTTTCACATTAATTTGTATTGTTGCAATCTATCAGTAATTTCATCATGAGAAAACGCTGGGCTGGATGAAGCACAGGCTGGAATCAAGATTGCTGGGAGATATATCAGTAACCTCAGATATGCAGATGACACTACCCTTATGGCAGAAAGTGAAGAAGAACTAAAGAGCCTCTTGATGAGAGTGAAAGAGGAGAGTGAAAAAGTTGGCTTAAAGCCCAACATTCAGAAAATGAAGATCATGACATCTGGTCCCATCACTTCATGGCAAATAGATGGGGAAACAGTGGGAATAGTGGCTGACTTTATTTTTGGGGGCTCCAAAATCACTGCAGATGGTGACTGCAGTCATGAAATTAAAAGATGCTTACTCCTTGGAAGGAAAGTTATGACCAACCTAGACAGCATGTTAAAAAGCAGAGACATTACTTTGTCAACAAAGGTCTGTCTAGACAAGGCTATGGTTTTTCCAGTAGTCAGGTATGGATGTGAGAGTTGGACTATAAAGGAAGCTGAGCGCTGAAGAATTGATGCTTTTGAACTGTGGTGTTGGAGAAGACTCTTGAGAGTCCCTTGGACTGCAAGGAGATCCAACCAGTCCATCCTAAAGGAGATAAGTCCAGGGTGTTCATTGGAAGGACTGGTGGTTGAAGCTGAAACTCCAGTACTTTGGCCACCTGATACAAAGAGCTGACTCATTAGAAAAGACCCTGATGCCGGGAAAGATTGAGGGCAGGCAGAGAAGGGGATGACAGAGGGTGAAATGGTTGGATGGCATCACCGACTCAATGGACATGAGTTTGGGTGTACTCCAGGAGTTGTTCATGGACAGGGAGGCCTGGTGTGCTGCAGTCCATGGTGTTACAGTCCAAAAAGTCGGACATGGCTGAGTGACTAAAGTGAAGCATGATCAGTAATTCATTCCATTGTACAGCTGGGTAGTGTTTTGTAGGAATATACCACAATTTTTAATCCATTCTTTTGTTGATGGACGTTCGCATTGTTTTTGATTTTTGGTTATTATGAATAAATCTGATGTGAACAGTTTTCAAGTCTTTTTGTTAACATATATTTTCATTTCACTTGAGTAAATGCTTCATAGTGAAATTTCTGGGTCATAGTTGAATATTTAACTTTACTTGAAACTGTTTTCCAAAGTGATCATACAATTTTATATTCTCATTAGCATTTTATAAAGAATTTCAGTTTTTCCACAATTTTGTCAACATTTTGTATCATTAGCCTTTATAACCACTCTAGTGGTTGAGCAGAGATATATCATTGTGTTTTTAGTTTGTATTCCCCTAATGCATGATGATGGTGAACATCTTATTCTTATGCTTATTGGCCATTGTATATCTTCTCCTGTGAAATGTCTGTTCAAGTCATTTGCTCATTTTGTTAATTGGGTCATTTGCCCTCTGGTAGGATTTTTGGGACCTGTTTTGGATACAATTTTTTTTCTTGGGTATCAGCATGTTAATATTTTCTCTCAATATGTGGATTTCCTTTTCATTTACTTGACAGTATCCTTGAATGAGCAGTTGATTTTAATTTTGATAGTGTCTAATTTATTTATTCTGGTGGCTCAACAGTAAAGAATCTGCCTGCAATGTAGGAGATATGGGTTTAACCCTTGGTTGGGGGGATACTCTGGAGAAGAAAATGGTAACCCATTCCAGTATTCTTGCTTGGGAAATCCCATGCAGAGAAGAGGCTGGTGGGCTTCAGTCCGTGGGATCGCAAAAGAGTTGGGCATGACTTAGCCACTAAAAACAATTTATTTATCAACACTTTATTGTATGGTGATTAAGAGTCTTGAGCTTCCTAGGTTGTGCAGGTGGTAAAGAATCTGCTTGCCAGTGCAGAAGACTCAAGAGACACAGGTTTGATTCCTGGACTGGGAAGATCCCCTAGTATTCTTGCTCCAGTATTTTTACCTGGAAGATTCCATGGACAGAGGAGCCTGGTGAGCTACAGTCCATGGGGTTGCAAACAGTTGGATGTGATGGAGTGTGCATATTCACACACACACAGAGACACAAACGCACCCGCTGAAAGAGTCTTAGAAATTTCTGTCTTCTCAGAGCTGCAAAGATCTCCTCTTATATTTTCTTTTTAGTTTTCACTCTTGTGTTTGAGTCTATGACCTGTTTTAAATTACTTTTGTGTGTGTGGCATGAGGTAGGGGTCATGGTTCAATTTTGCTTTAGTGGATAGCCAGTTGTTTTAGCACAGTTCATTGAAGTTGTTTTTATTAATGAAATTGCCTTGGCATCTGCTAAAAATCAGTCGACCATATACATGTCTATTTCTGAATTCTTTAATCTGTTTCATCGATCTATTTGTCCTCACTCCAATTTCATACTATATTAATTACCATAGCTGTATAGTTCTACAACTTGGTTCTTCTTTTTCAGAATTTATTTTGGGTTATTTTTTGTAATTTGTATTTTCATATTCTATAATTATTTTGTCAGTTGCTTCAAAAAAGCCTGTTGGTAATTTCATTGGAATTGTTTACATCTGTTTCTTTCTTTTCTTTTTATTTCATTAGTTAGAAATCTAATAAAATATTGAGTATATATCATTGACTTTTTCCTAATTTTGGGGGGAAAATGTTCAATATTTTAGCTTTAAAAATGATGTTAGCTATGGATTTTTAAGTAGGTCTCCTCTATCAGTTTGAAGAAGTTTTCTTTTATTCTTAGTTTGTTGAGGTATTTTAATCATGAATAAGTATGAATTTTGTCAAATGCTTTTTTCTGCATTTATTGAAATATAATCATATGGCTTTTTTCTTTTATTTGGTAGATGGATTACCTTGATTGGTTTTATAATGATACATCAAATTATGTTCATGAGATAAACCCCACTTGGTTATGATCTATTTTCTTTTTATGTACTGCTAGATTCTATTTGCCATTATTTCTTCTGGATTTTTACAAATACATTCTTAACGTCTATTGGTCAGTAATTCTTTCTTTAATAGTTCACTTTTCTTTGAATGTTTTTTATTTCACTTGTCAACATTCCAATGTTTGTTTATTTCCTCCTATTTAATTTTGGTTTAATAGCTATTATTTTTCTATTTTTTTTCCATGTAAAAGTTTAGATCATTGATTTTAAACTTTTCATTAAAAATAAACTTTTAAAATGAGAAATTTCTCCCTAAGCACTGCTTTAAATATATACCACAAACTTATTATCATCCAGTTAAAAATGACTTCTATATTTCTTTTAATTCTACTTTGACCCAGTGGTTTAGAAATGAATTGGATACTATCCAAAAGCTTTAGATTTTTCTAGATGTATAAAAGATGGCTTCTGATTAAATTACTTTGAGGTCAGAAAATATCAGTCAGTTCAGTTGCTCAGTCGTGTCTGACTCTCTGAGACCCCATGGAATGCAGAATGCCAGATTTCCCTATCATCAAACTTCCAGAGCTTGTTCAAACTCATGTCCAACGAGTCAGTGATACCATCCAACCATCTCATCCTCTGTTGTTTCCTTTTCTCCTGCTTTCAGTCTTTCCCAGAATCAGGGTCTTTTCTAATGAATCAGTTCTTCATATCAGGTGGCCAATGTATTGGAGTTTTAGCTTCAGCATCAGTCCTTCCAATGAATACTCAGGACTGATTTCCTTTAGGATTGACTGGTTTGATCTCCTTGTAGCATGTGGTTGAAAATAATGTCTTTGAATAATTTTACTTTAAAAAGAGGCTTTAAAAATTTTAAGTTAGACTTCTGTAAATCAAGGAAATCAGTCCTGAATATTCATTGGAAGGACTGATGCTGAAGCTGAAACTCCAATACTTTGACCACCTGATGTGAAGGACTGACTCCTTGGAAAAGACCCTGATGCTGAGAAAGATTGAAGGCAGGAGGAGAAGGAGACGACAGAGGATGAGATGGCTGGATGGTATCACCAACTAAATGGACATGAGTTTGAGTAAACTCTGGGAGCTGGTGATGAACAGGGAGTCCTGGCATGTTGCAGTCCATGGGCTTGCAAAGAGTTAGACACGACTGAGCAACTGAACTGAACGGAACTGAACTGAAATCCAGGAAAGGAAAGGAAAAGTTAGTCATTCAGTCATGTCTGATTCTTTGCAACCCCATGGACTGTAGCCCTCCAGGCTCCTCTGTTCATGAGATTTTCCAGGCAAGAATACTGGAGTGGATAGCCATTCCCTTCTCCAGGGGATCTTCCCAACCCGGGGATTGAACCCTGGTCTCCCACATTGCAGGCAGATTCCTTACCATCTGAGCCACCAGGGAAGCCCTTCTGTAAATCAAACTGATAGACAAAGAATTTGTCCCATCATGTTAAAATTACATTAATATTCTTTTTGGAGGAGTTACCCAAAGTTGCCTCTGCTTTTAAGTTTAATATTCTCAATTTGTGAAGAAGTGACTGTAGCCTTAGTCTTAACAAACTGTTTTTAGCTGTGATTGTTATAGTCATTAACATTTATTTAACATTAACCATACTTTATTTTCATAGCATAGTATTTACTTGAATGCAAGAGTATTGTAAACTAGCTTCTTTTCAATGGAGTTTTTAGTTCATATGCAAATCTCATACTTGTTGCAGATCTCACTTGCTGGTCATGCTATGCTAATAATAATTTCAAGGATATGTTTTATTATTTGTGCTATAAAAACCACAGTTACATTTGTTTATTTTTATGAATTTGTGTTTTTAATTACTTGTACATTGTTAAATGAAACTAAAAAACTTCCCTTTCCTTCTTTCTTCTTTAGAATCGAGTTTCTTACTGGGAAATGCCCAGATTGTGGATTGGCCTGTAGTTTATAGTAATGACGGTTTTTGCAAACTCTCTGGGTATCATCGAGCTGACGTCATGCAGAAGAGTAGCACTTGCAGGTAGGTAAAAGAACAGCTCAGGAATGTTTTCTAAAGTTTAACTAAATGTTGAAGGTGATTCAAAGACTTACATTTAGATTCACTGTGATATCATGATTTGTGATAAGAAATACGTATTTGGTCTTCCACCCAGTTCCTGGCACAGAGCTCCTCAATTCTTGGCTTTTCTTGTGATATGTTAATGAGGTAACTTTTGGAAAGCCCTTGGATAACCTAAGGATGGGGTTGACTGGCAGAGAAATCAGCCATGTGGTTAGAAGCGCAACTTTTCCCCAGTCTCCTGGAGAGGGGCTGGAGGTTGAATCAGTACCAGTGACAATGATTTAATCAGCTATGACTGTGTAAATGAAGCTTCCCTAAAAACTCAGAGGACAGGTTCAGAGACCTTCCAGTTTGGGCAACGTGTAGAAGAGCTGAGAGTGTCTATCTGGTAAGGGTGTGGAAGTCCCCTACCTTGCCTCTCCATCTGTTCCATGTGCCCGTTTCTGAGTTATATCCTTTTATGATAAACCAGAAGTCTGGTAAGTAGAATGTTTCTCTGAGCTCTGTGAGTTGCTCTAGCAAATTATTCAAACCAAAGGAAGATGTCTTGGGAACCTCTGATTTATAACTGGTGCTGAAGTCTAAGGTTGGGAACCAATTTGAATTAGGTGGATCAGAAGCACAGCCAACACCTAGGCTTGTGCTGATGCCTGAAGTAAGCAGGAGGGCAGTCATGTGGGACAGAACCCTCAATGTTCAACATGCAGAAGCTGATGCTGCCTCTGGATAGATAGTTGGAATTGGAATTTCAATTCCCCTCTTCCCCAGATTGGAATTGAGAACCTATTGACTCACATAAAACCTATAGGGCAAAAATTATGTTAGAATATTAAGATTAAATTGTCAGAAATATATAGTTTAAGAGGCACTGGTGAGAGCTTTTGCTAAGAGAAGTATTTTTGCATAGCTGTGAATTTATCAATTCATTCAATAAATATTTTTAAATCACCCTCTATGGGCCATGAACTATTCTATGTGCCAAATGATCAATGTTGTTGTTCAGTTGCTCAGTCATGTCTGACTCTTTGCGACCCCATGGACTACAGCATGCCAGGCTTCCCTGTCCTTCACCATCTCCTGGAGCTTGCCCAAACTCATGTCCATTGAGTCGGTGATGCTATCCAACCATCTCTTCCTCTGTTGTCCCCTTCTCCTCCTGCCTTCAATATTTCCCAGCATCAGGGTCTTTTCTAATGAGTCAGCTCTTCGCATCAGATGGCTGAAGTATTGGAGCTTCAACATTAGTCCTTCCAATGAATATTCAGGGTTGATTTCTTTTAGGATTGACCAGTTTGATCTCCTTGCAGTCCAAGGCACTCTAAAGAGTCTTCTCCAATACCACAGGACTGGAGAAACAGACTTATGGAGGGCACAAACAAAACCTTCTGCTCATCAGGACCTACAAAAGACTGAACCAGATGTGCCTGTGTCCAGGAGTTTCTGGCAGAGGTGTGGGTCGACAGTGGCATGCTGCAGGGCCAGGGGCACTGAATACAACAGTCCTGGGAGCTGTGGCTTGATGGCATAGATCCTTTTGAAGGAGGTCACCTTACCAACATTGTGAAAGTTGTTCAGTCATGTCTGACTCTTTGTGACTCCATGGACTGTATAGTCCATGGAATTCTCCAGGCCAGAATACTGGAGTGGGTAGCCTTTCTCTTCTGCGGGGGATCTTCCCAACCCAGAGACTGAACCCAGGTCTTCTGCATTGCAGGCAGATTCTTTACCTGCTGAGCCACCAGGGAAGCCCATTACTGCCATTACTCCTAGCTTCCTATCAGCAGACAATTGGATTAAAGATTTACTGAGCATGGCCCTGCCCACCAGAGTAAGACCCAGGTTTACTCACAGCCAGAACCTCCCAATCAGGAAGCTTCCACAAGCCTCTTATTCTCATTCATCAGAGGGCAGACAGAATGAAACCACCATCACGGAAAACTAACCAAAACTGATCACGTGGGATCACAGCCTTGTCTAACTCAATGAAACTATGAACCATGCCATGTAGGTCCATGTAAAATGTATGGGTCATGGTGGACAGTTCTGACAAAATGTGGTCCACTGGAGAAGGGAATGGCAAGCCACTTGAACATTCTTGCCTTGAGAACTCCATGAACTGTATGAAAAGGCAAAAATTAAAAGTGATCATTGGAGCAGCCTATATCAGAGACCCTTCAGCACTTTTTGAGTTGCTAAAACTGTCTTGAACATAGAGTCAGCAACCATCAACCAAGTAGGACATGGTTTTAAACATTTAAAAAGATCAAAAGTTCTTTCATCTTGAATAAATCACACATACTTTTGTCATGTTGGTAGGTTGTACCACTGCTATTTTGTTTGACTTATGTAAAACAGAATCTGGCATTTATATTATTTATAACAATGCTTTTAAAATATTCCATATCTGTGAGCTTAAAGAGAGTATTACCAAAAAAGATCATAGAAAAGAAAAGGAAGCTCTATGTAAGAAACCTATTTAGAACTGAAAACTTTTCACAATATTTCAGTAAGACCAGATGGGATGTTTTTTCCTTGAGTTAATTTTTCTTTAATGCTCCCACTTAACTAAGTACCAAAATCATGTTATTTTAGAACTGCAAGGTATATGAATTATTTTCTACTCCATATTCTTTATTTTTCAGAAGAAAAAACTTGAGGTAGAGTTAGGTTAAGGGATTTGCCCAGGGAAACAGTGATTGATTTTTTTCTACCTATTTCTTTCTTTCTTTTTTTTCCTACCCATTTATGCTGCAAAACATTATATGCATGTACAAATATATATATTCTACATCTTCATGAAGGGTAGGGATTTCATATGGAGTCTGCTGCTGCTGCTAAGTCACTTCAGTCGTGTCCGACTCTGTGCGACCCTATAGACGGTAGCCCACCAGGCTCCCCCGTCCCTGGGATTCTCCAGGCAAGAATACTGAGTGGGTTGCCATTTCCTTCTCCAATGCATGGAAGTGAAAAGTGAAAGTGAAGTCGCTCAGTCGTGTCCGACTCTTAGCGACCCCATGGACTGCAGCCTACCAGGCTCCTCCACCCATGGGATTTCCCAGGCAGGAGTACTGGAGTGGGGTGCCATTGCCTTCTCTGATATGGAGTCTAAACCTGACTATTTATGGAAATCACTTAGAGAGATTCAGCAAAACATAGATTCTCAGACCTCACCTTAAGCCTATTGAATCAGGATCACCCCAGGTGGGTAGGTGGGAGCAGGAATCAGTACTTTTAACCAGCAGCTCAGATAGTTCTGATGCTTAGTGAGCTTTAAGAAACTATCTGTTCAAACATCCTCTTCTTCCACCTATCCTCTTCCAGTCATCCTCATTTTCTCTCTATTAAAGTCTTTCTCACATTCAGCCTTCACTTCCAGGCGTGAAATTGGTAAGTGGGAACAGTGGAAAACGGTGGCCCCTCTTTGAGAGACTCCCTTTGTTAGCACTGTTGTTTCTTGTGCCTTTTATCTGCTGGGTGGATATATTAGCTCTTGGCCTAGCACTCTCATTGAGGTGTGTGTTCTAAGTTCTGGGAGGCTAAGGTTTGTATGGACCATTTCTGCTCCCTTATGTCTCAGCAGGGTTTAGATTAAATGTTATTATATAGTTTTGAAATGACTGAATTCTTGTTAAATATGGACACAAATAATTTCATAGTGAGGGTAACCTTGTAAACAAATCAAAGAGTTTTACTGATTTTAATAATGACAAGTTTCAGACAGAGTAAGAAACTACACATCAGTGAGTATTTGTCTTTCCCAATCCTTCTCTCATTAGAGCAGGTGTAGAGAGTAAAAAATTAAATATATTCCTCAGTTTGTTCCAATATTATCATTGTGATTACTCCAGACAAAGTCTCTATTTTATTTGATTCATTTTATTTCTTTTCTCTTTCATTCCATCCTCCTTCATCTTCCATAGTTATTCATTTTAGTATATTTGTTTTATGTCTTTCTAACAATTCCATTTGTAAAATAAATATGTGTATTCTTATAATGATGTTGCTTTATGTGCATTTGTTTTTAAGGCCTGCCTAATTTATACCACGCAGTAAAATATACGATTTCTTGCTCTTTTCATTCATCATTATGTTCTTGAGTTTTATTTGTTGCTATATCAAATCTGTTTCATCATGTCTGACCATTTTATAGTGTTCTCATAGCCTTCATTTTCTATATCCACTTTACTAGTCTTGAATGCCAACTTCTGCCACTTTGCTACTCCAAAAACAAGGAGGTAAACATCCTTATAGCCATCTTCTTGTGGCCCCATGTGAGAAGTTGTCTGTCACTATGCCCAGAAATAAGATTGCTGTACAGTAGAATATATGCAGAAATTGTAAATTAACTGCTGTCAGATTGCTGTCTAGAACGGCCCTCTGTTTTCACTCTCATCTGCCTTGAGGGAGGGTTATAGACTTCCCTGGTGGCTCAGATGGTAAAGCATCTGCCTACAATGTGGGAGACCTGGGTTCAATCCCTGGGTCGGGAGGATCTCCTGGAGAAGGAAGTGGCAATCCACTCCAGTATTCTTGCCTGGAAAATCCCATGGACAGAGGAACCTGGTAGGCTACAGTCCATGGGGTTGCAAAGAGTCAAACATGACTGAGCGACTTCACTTTCACATCCTTGTACTTTATAATAGCAGCTAAATTTCTATTTTAAAAAATCTGATATGTGCCATGTACTGTCTCATTTTTATCTCAGCTAAAATTTCAAAAACTATGTTTTATGAAATTTTTGGATTCCTAGGAATTTCAAATGTTCATGTTATTATTTAATAATTGCCTTTCCAAGCTTTTGGACTGTTGCTCTATACTGAAGGACATAAAACACATTGTGTGTTAGAAAGAAATTGTATGTAGGTTTTGGGGGAATGGCATTTAAAAACGTCTGATCTTATCGCAGGACCCTTATAAAGCCCTGACATTAGAGACATACTGTCATAGTTCCGGTAAAAACCACGTTAGCATTCTACTTTTGATTAATCTGAGCCTTTTAAAAGCCTCTTCTGCCTTTTTAAAAATTATTTTTATTTATTTTTACTTTTTAAGATAGAAGGGTGGGAAGACCAATCATATAGGTCGGGAGGATAGGAGTAGACAGATGCATTTGAATACAATTTTTTGCCCCCCGGAAGCCCATTAATAATCCTTAACCAAGCTATCAGATTAGACAATAAAGCAGAGATGTTAAATGACACTTTGTTTTCACAAGTAGTTTTATGAACACAGGGTTACCTCAGTCAACAAGAGAACATTCCACATGATGGATATCAGTCAGTCCCTTTCCATCTGGCTGAGGGCTCTGCTTCACACTGAGAAAAAAGTACTGGAGGGCAGAGTGCCTCAGTGATCATGTCGCACTCCAAACATTAGAGATGTCTGATGCTAGTTCTAGTTTCCCTTAATTACATGTCATGGATTTACCTTTTATGACTCAATCTAAATCCTTTTAAGCTCATATAAATTAATGGGCTGTGAAACCTTTTATGATCCATTGTAGGAAATGTGTAATGGTTCGATTTATTATGAAATTACTTCTTTCAGATTTTGAAAGCTCTTCCTATTTATTTCTAAATCCTTCTCCTCACTCTCTCTTAGGCTTCTTTTTGATCCTTTGACTATAGATTTCAGCCCATCCTGTGATTAACTCTCATGATGATTTTACTTTTGTGGCTGATTCTGAGGTGGAGACCACATATTTTTAAGTCAATCTGTGTGGTTTCTGTGATGAAGCATTTGCTAGGCTGTGAACTACAGCCTGTATGTAGTATTATCCTTTACTTGTGGGGACTGAATGTATGTTTAGTCCAAGAACATTGTTAACCCTTAGCAGATATTATAAAGTTAGTTTCTGCTCTCTAGTGAAGTGAATCAGTTCCTGCATTGCAGTGGATTCTTTACCAGGGCTCCCAGGGAAGCCCTTAGGTATACATATATCCCTTCTTTTGTGCATTTCCTTCTCATTTAGGTCACTACAGAGCCCTGAGTAGAGTTCCCTGAGCTATTCAGTAAGTTCACATTGTTGGCCATTAGCAGGTTAAGATAGATGGGCAGTATTTATGATTAGCCTATATATTTTCTCAGTGTGCAGTTTCCTTTGTCCCATGGAAGTCTGTCAACATGGTTGCCATCCTTCCTGTCTGGTATCATAATGAGGCTCGTTTGTGAGATTATGATGGCAGAACAAGGGATCCAAAAATAAGTAAATCTTGCTATAAAGCAAAACCACTCCCTAGAAGTTTCCAGGGTAGGATGTACATGAAAGATACACTGCCAAATGCTCAGGCAAGCTAGATATGGCCCAAGATAGTTCTTGCCTGGAGAATCCCAGGGACGGCGGAGCCTGGTGGGCTGCCGTCTATGGGGTCGCACACAGTTCGGACACGACTGAAGCGACTTAGCAGCAGCAGCAGCAGCCTTCAGGAAATCCCCTAAGATCAGATCTTCCCACAAGTTAGTTGTGTGGCAAGATAAGTGGCCAGAGTATCCAGCAGCAGGCTGTGGGTGAGTTTATACCTCAATGTCATGGGCTCACAAAGAAAGAAGACACACAAAATGATGTGTATCTCTTTCAGACACAGTGACTCTGCCCAGTAGCAGGAATGAACCAGCTCTTGCCGTCAAATTGTAAAGGGTCAAGGGAGTAGGGATGGGGCTGGAAGGGCCTTCTTCTAACTCCACCCATGAGAAACATTCCAGTAATAATTCAGCAATCGTATAGTACATTATAATTTATAACTTCATGTACATTATCCTTTTTAATTCTCACTGTGTGAGTTATATTAACATTATCATCCCTGGTGGCTCAGAAGGTAAAGGATCTGCTTGCAGGCAAGGAGACCCCAGTTTGACTCCTGGATAGGGAAGATCCCCTGGAGAAGGGAATGTCTACCCACTCCAGTGTTCTTGCCTGGCAAATTCCATGGACAGGGGAGTCTGGTAGGCTACTGTCCATGGGGTCACAAAGAGTTGGACATGTCTGAGCGATTAACATTTTCACTTTTCACGGATGAAAGAACTAAGAGTCAGAGAGGTTAAACAAGTTGGCCATGGATTATACGGTTTGTAAGTGGTCCTCTAAGTGCAGTGGTCCTCTGTTATATCATGGCTGCTCCATATTATAGCAAGGATAGATTGCTTCTGTGCACCTGATTTTATTTTCTGTCCAATAAGACAACAATGCAGTTGTGGAAGTCATTTATCATTACTGAAGGGGAGTTTTGTGATCCAATACAGTAATTTGAAGTTCTATAGTTTTTTAGTATTCCCATTATATATTCCGGGAGGATAGTCAATGAGATACATAAAAGCTATATAAAATTATTTTATAGATATGTGGTTTCTAAAGTCTGATGATTATCATTTCTAAATCTTGTTTCCATTCAAATACCATTAACCAGTCAAAGACTGCACTGAGCTTCAATCATCTGGAGTCAGGTTGCAGGAAACCTCCATAAAGAAATTCAGCATTTACATATAAGGAAAGCTGAGCAAGTAAGCAAATGTGCCACATCCATAGTACGCATAGTATATGCAGAAGCACTGGTTTAGTCATTTTGGTTTGGACAGTGTTGGGTGGAAATACTTTCAAAATTTGAATTACTTTCCAGAACACTTGCCTTCGAGAAATGGTTAATACATTTCAGACATTCTTTTGGGTCATTTTGAAATACCTTTTACTATTTAACTGCTGCATTTTACTACTTAAAATATGTGTTGTTACTGGAAATACAGAGTTTAATAAGCTTAAAATAAAAATATGAGTGAAACAATATAAGATATAAAATATTATTTTTGAAAAATTATTCAGAGTATAATAATCTGGGATTTTTTTTCTTAAAATGCCCCTATTTTTCTTAGAACAGGCTATTTTAGCATTGGGAGAGCTAAAGAGGAATGGGTTATAGAATTTTCAGAGTTTGAGAAACTGCTTGTTTTCACCTTCTCTGTAGAATTTTAGCTGAATCAAACTTGTATTGTATTCCTTCTTAAGTGTTACTGTTACATCAGTTTCCAAGATAGTTTCTTTGCTTTTTTTTTGAGTTGTAATTTATCTTTAATCCTATTAGAGTTAATTTTTCATTAATTTTATTCTTCTTCCTTGTTATATTTTAGATTTCTTTTTCATGATTTTTTGTTGGCCAGTTGTGACTATTGTGTTTTGGTTTATTGAACCATAGACTCTGACATTTAGTAATAGGAATAAATGCTTTTTCTTTTCTTAACGACCACACACATTTAGTAGTTTAATTACTCATATCATACTTTTTGCTTTTGTGTGTTTTAATATTGTCTCTTTAGTAGAGTCTTTAGATTAAAAGTAGGAGGAGGCAATGGCACCCCACTCCAGTACTCTTGCCTGTAAAATCCCATGGGCGGAGGAGCCTGGTAGGCTACAGTCCTTGTGGTTGCTAAGATTGGGACACGACTGAGCGACTTCACTTTCACTTTTCACTTTCATGCATTGGAGAAGGAAATGGCAACCTACTCCAGTATTCTTGCCTGGAGAATCTCAGGGACGGGGGAGCCTGATGGGCTACCGTCTATGGGGTCGCACAGAGTCGGACACGACTAAGCGACTAAGCAGCCGCAGCAGCAGGGACTCAAAACCGGAGAAGGCAATGGCACCACCCTCCAGTACTCTTGCCTGGAAAATCCCATGGACGGAGGAGCCTGGTGGGCTGCAGTCCATGGGGTTGCTAAGGGTCGGACACGACTGAGCGACTTCACTTTCACTCTAGATTAAAAATATCAGTCAATAAAAAGTTTACCTATCTGTAAAAAAATATTAGCAGTATTAAACTAGTGTTTTGTTTTGGTGGAGGAAAGGAGGGTGACTTTGTTCACTAACTGACGAATTCTAATTTAATTTTGATGCCCTCAGAGATTTTCATAAAACTCACATGATGGTAAGTCAGGCTTTGATAGGAACAGTGGCTTTTCAATGACCTCTGAAGCATCATGTCGTAGTCTGGCTGTAAGATTATGGAGTTACAACCTGTTATCCTATTCTAAGATTTTCTTGCTTATTTTACTATTATAACGACAATTAACTATTCCTTTTTAATAAAAAATAAAAGTAATCGAAAATTCAGGATACAGGTTGGAGAACATTTGGTTAGTGCCATCTATCAATGGGCTTCCCTGATGGTTCAGACAGTAAAGAACCTGTCCGCAATGCAGGATTTGATCCCGGGGTCCAGAAGATCCTCTGGAGAAGTGAGTGGCTACCCACTCCAGTACTCTTGCCTGGAGAATTCCATGGACAGAGGAGCCTGGTGGGCTACCGTCCATGGAAGTCACAAAATGTCAGACACAACTGAGCTACTAACACTCTCATCTATCAGTACTTTCTTAGTCTCTAGAATTTTAGTTGCTCAGGTTGGTGTTACCATAAGGTGGATCATTACTCTGTAATTTTTAGTTGTGATAAGGTATCATTGTTGAATCCTGCTAATCTTGCTGGTTCTTGCTAACAAACTATGCTTTTCATGTTGTAAACTTTCTAGATTGAGATATTCAGGAGCAGATTTCCTATGAAGATAAAAAACCTTAACCGTTATGCCTTTCTGTGAGTGTATGGCTTTCAAGGGTCTGTATTTAAGTTTGTTTTATAAATTTAGTATTCTGCTCCTTAAAGAGGGCCTCTCGAGCTGTATAAGCTTCAGGCCCCACCATACTTGGATTTACTGCCGGCTAATCAGTTAATGTCTTGGAAATTCTAAGAAAAGCAATGACAAAGATATACTTGAGGCTTCAAAAACTGTCAAGTCACACATATTTTTCCTGGTGGAAGAAATTACCTGGACAATCATAGTAACTAGTAGAACTGGGTATTTGAAACCAGATGCACAGCTTATGATTGCAACAGCATCAAGAATAGTTTTGGAGTCTTGTACTCCTTTGACTGAGTTCTGTTCTGTAAATTTGCAGACTTTTTGAAAAGTTCTCTTAAAAAAATAGATAATTTCAAATGTTTGGAAATGTTTGTGAGATGTGGAAGTTTACTCTTGATCTCTGTTTTTATGTTCCTCTAGTGGCTTCACTTTCACTTTTCACTTTCATGCATTGGAGAAGGAAATGGCAACCCACTCCAGTGTTCTTGCCTGGAGAATCCCAGGGACAGGGGAGCCTGGTGGGCTGCCGTCTATGGGGTCGCACAGAGTCGGACACGACTGAAGCGACTTAGCAGCAGCAGCAGCAGCAGCCATAGCTATTAAGCATGTGTCCCCTTCAATTTCTCTCCTTTATTTTCCTTCCGTTAGGTCTACTTGTATTTCATAAAAATCCTCGTAAGTAACGAGAATGCCCAATTCAGTAGTGCATATAATACTGAATCTTCACATTTCATTGTAGTATGGGAATGTGAAAAAAACCATACAAGCTGAAAGCATGTAGTGTGACCTTAATACTCAATGAAAAAGTATGATTGTTCCGTGACCTTTAACAATGTATGTCAAAGCGTTAGAAAAAAATCTCTTTCTGTTGGTTTTAAGTGCAAGGAAATGAAAATAATAGTAAAACTAATATTTATTTAGTACATTATTTAATGATCTATAACATTAGAAACATTGAGATTAAAGTGTTTCATTTCTTTGCAAAAATCTATCAAGTCATTTGAACAATTCTTGCATTCTTGTAATATATTTTATGATATGAAGAGAGCATTTTTTTCTACCTCTTAGCAATCAGTATACTTCTTTTAAGTTTGAATCCTCTTCAACTTTATCCTTTTACTTTCAGTACTGTGAATTACTTGCTAGTCCTCCTTTAATGTGAAGGTTTCTTTTTTTAAATGGTATTACATCCTCTGGGAAACGCCGGTCTTTTTTACAACAGTCCTTTTCCTGATTTGTGTTGATGGGTTTGTCCTCACTAGGTTCCTCTGGCTGCATATTTCAAGTCTCTCAAGTACAGCAGTGTCAACATCCCACCATTATTTTAGAAGAAATAACTTCTTTTATGTTTAATTTGAATTTCACCTCCACCATGATCACTTTACATTTCTTTGGTGGGCTTTAATCTTTGACGGTGAATTCCTGCTTTTATTTATCCATTTTTGTAAAATGTCTCATGAGTGTATCACTGAGAGACAAGGAGGCAACACAACTGCACACTTTGCTGTCTGTGCATAAGTTGAGTAGTGGATGCCCTGAAATTCTGACAGGCTTTAAAACAAGTCGTGAAATTGATCACTGATTGTTATGGGTACTTGTTATTTATTCGTGACTTGTAGACTGATGATCTAGCAGCAAAGTTTATACTTTATGGTATCAATCATAGTTAATATACTATGAAAACCCAAATTTGGGAGACTGGTATTATTTAACAAAAGGATTGTTGAAGTAACTAAAATTGATGAGTACTGGACTTGTGTAAAGTAAGGACTGTTTTTCTCTCTTACTCTTTCTCACTATATGTTCAAAATCACTTAAAAAGCTATCTTCTAGCAAGAGTTTAATAGTCATGATTAAAACATGGTTTAACTATTTTAGTTCATTCTGTGGGAGCAATTATTTTGTAACTAAATTTGAATACTTAATTTAAAAAAGACAAGTATATGATTTTATGTAGCATTTGAAAAGCAGCCCCAAACTGAAATGGATTGTTTGGTGTTTTTTTTTTTTTCTTCCAGTTTTATGTATGGAGAATTGACTGACAAAAAAACCATTGAGAAAGTCAGGCAGACTTTTGACAACTACGAGTCAAACTGCTTTGAAGTTCTTTTGTACAAGAAAAACAGTAGGTATCTAAGTCGTCAATAAGATGTGTCAACTCCTTATTAATATTATATATTGGTAAGTGGTAGCTACGCTATAGTGTAGAGAGAATATAAAAGATTTATTGCTTCTCTTGGCAGGAGGTATTTGTAAAAATTAGATAGCAAAATTTATAAATAATACATATGAAAAACAGCCTTTTGAGGAATGAAAGAAAAATATAATGCGTTTTGAATGTGATTTCTTCTGTGTGTCAGATGGCAGGTTGTTTTCTGATTAATACCCATGATAAAGATCCTATAGTTATATGACAGCAGCCAAAAGTGACTGAGAAATTCGTTCATTTCTTCTTATGGTTAAAGGGAAAGTGGATTGTTATCAGTGAGTATGTTATCTTTCAACATATACATAGATAGCAGGTGAGTGTATGGTATCTACCTGAGGTGAATCTTTACCAATATGGCTGTTTGCTAGACCAGATTGCTTTGTTGGAAGACTGGTGAGAATAGTTGTTACTTTCAGAAAGTACCATTCACATCTGGTATCTTTGTATTGATTGTATGTGCTGTTGTCTAATGATGGGAGGTATGAGTGGTCAGTTGTCCATTATACAATCACATGATATGGGTCTTAGGTAATTATGAGTGAGTTTGATGAGATTCTCCAATAGAGTTTGGAGGAAACAAACAACAACAAAAAACCAACTAATACACTCATCAACCAAGTCTCCTTTCTAATTTGTTTTCTGTGAATAGTCACTTACTTTATTCCTTTTTTGTTGCATTTCCAAATGGGCCTTTTTTTTTTTTTTTAAAGAACAGTCACTGCATAAGATGAGTCAATTTATTTAGTGTTAATGGCTAAATGATAGCAAAGCCAATTATTATCTTTAGTGAAAATTGATGGTTACTAAATTCTTTCCCAGTTCAGGAACCATTCTAGCTTCAACAGGAAATGCTTGTACCAAGTTTAGTACTGGTTGGGTTTTGTGAAGCATAGTTTATCCTCTCCATTGTACCTTAAATGTTTATTCTCTGTTGAATATTTAGGTTTTCTTTTTATTAATAGGCCATCATAGGGATAATGAAAACCATAGCCATTGCTTCACATTAGTAGTGAGTTTCCCATTACCAGGTGCTACTGGAAATGAAGAATTAGTTTCAGTGGTTTTACCTAAGGAATGTTCTATCATCTTATCTTTCATTTTAGAATCAAGACTGAAAATATATTTCTCTTTGACATGATATCCAAATGTCTATTGGCTTGTCCACTAGAGAACAATCCATTCTGAATAATCAGCTCTGTCTTCTACAAGAGAAAAGCCAGTTTCTAGGTGCTTTCTGGGCTTTTTCACTAGATCCAAACGCATACTGATATTTTGTAGCCAAAACTTGTATGCCAAAACTCCCTTTCTTTCTTTCTTTTATTTGCCTCACCACAAGGGAGGATCTTAATCCCCTCACCAGGGACTGACTCATGCCCCTGCAGTGGAAGTGTGGGGTCCTAACCACTGGACCACCAGGAAATGCCCCCTTTCATTTTTATACAGGGTTGTTACCCCTTGAATGACTTCAGTATGTACTTCAAGTTTAGCAAATGATTTAATATTATTCCATATTACTAAGGTCATTTTAGGGGCTTCCTTGATAGCTCAGTTGATAAAGAGTCTGCGTGCAATGTAGGAGACCCTGATTTGATTCCTGGGTTGGGAAGATCCTCTGAACAAGGGATGGGCTACCCACTCCAGGATTCTTGGGCTTCCCTTGTGGCTCATCTGGTAAGCAATTTGCCTGTCATGTGGGAGACCTGGGTTTGGTCTCTGGATTGGGAAGATGCCCTGGAGAAGGGAAAGGCTACCCACTCCAGTATTCTGACTGGAGAGTTCCATGGACTGTAGACTTGGACACGGCTGAGCAACTTTTACTTCACTAAGGTCATTTTTACCCTGAGATTTGAACAGAATAACCTTTTTTTTTTTTTTTTTCTGATTTTAAAGCTTCAAAGCCAGATTCATAGTTTCTGATTTTCTCAAAAATACCTTGTGGAAATTTTGTTTTGTTTATATCCTTTAAATCATGTTAGCAATAACTTTAATATTTCATTTCTAAAAGTTTCCTATGAAGACGGTTTGGATAGTTTGCTTTATTTTAATAGCGTGTAATAATTGTCTGGCCCTTGTTCAGGCCTATCTGGTTCTTTTCAGATAACCTATATAAGCATAGTTGTCTATTTGGAGTCAGTAGGAGTTATGGCACATAGCACTCTATATTAAAACTCCTGTCATTTCTGGATAGTATCTGCATTGAGTTTTTCCTTAATATGAAGAATAGATATTGTTCATGTACTATAATGGAGTTCTCTTGTACTTAAAAGCAGCTTTAAAAAATCTTGTAAATAGCTAAAGGCTTCTGAACATCAACTGAAAAAAGTGTGCTCTTATTATGTTTTTTGTTAGAAAAATTCACACATCTGTAGAGAACTGATTTGGGAATGCCAAAATCTTGGCCTGAATGCCAAGTCCTCCCAACACTTCCATTAAATAATTAGCTAAACACCATTTGCAAAAGGAGAGATTGAGATATCCGGTTTAATGTGTATCACAGTTGACATTTCAGTTTGCAACCTCAATTCTTTAGGTCCATTGCTCTGATTACAGTGGGTTGCTTACACTGTTGAGAAAAAAAGCAGTGGCTCTGGGAGGATGACTGAAAATGGGTCTTTCTGTTTACACAAAGGCAGAACTGTGATAGCTAGGGCAACTCCAAATAATCAATGCCAGGGCATTGCCTTGAGTTTCCAGCAGCTACAGGTCTCTCTACCTAACCCTCCCAGACTTTCCATCACCTTGAACTTCAAATCCAAAATATAGATATTCACCAGCCATGCAGCAAAAACTCAGCCTCCTTAGAGAAGTCTGAGCCTGTGACTAAACTTGAAAAAAGTATATTGTGATTTCTGAAAGCAATTTTAACAACAGCTCTGACTCAATGCCGAAATTTGAAAAGTTGCTGTTTTCCTTGGAAGGTCTGAGCTGTAACATCATCTCTTTCTGTTTAGATTTCTAGCAGACCTTGGAAAACGACTTATTTTTAATGCCCCTTTCTGTCTGTTTATGACCTACTGCCTCAAGCTCACTGTGTTGGAACAGCCATAGGCCATGTATCTGCGAGCGTCTGGGTCTGATGATTTGTCAAACTGTGCACATCACTCACAGTTCATGGACACACTGTGTGAAATAAGAAGCAGAAAACAAAGAACAAGCCTTTCTGCGAGATGGTGGGATTGTTTTTGAGGTCCCTGTCTCATCCTGTCATCATTTTGGAAAAGGCTATGTCCTTCTGTAGGCTCCCTGGGGTTGCAAAGGACCTGGTTGTCAGAAATGAGTATTTTTAAAAGTCTCTTCTCTGGAATTCTTTGACTTCTAGCATCCAGTAGTCAAGTCACCTATTCTGTGTAAATGGCAAATTTCCCTTTAAGGTGATATTATCAGTGGACAATTTTTGACCACGGATATGGAGATGTTTCTTATGGGTTTTCATTGAAAGTCACTAACAGGCTATCGACTTTCCTCTAAAGATTAAATATTAACAGCTGCACATCTCACTCCCCAAATCCTAAACCTGACAAAAGACCATATGTCTTTAAAATAGAGTATTCAGAGAGGCTATACTGCATTGTGGCTTGGAAAGGCTATAATGAAAAATGCCTTATTTTCATTCTGATGGAAAATTCCCTCAGTGTTTTATCATTTGGTGAGTAATTACTCCTTTGAAGGCATTTCTTGTGTCTTCAAATATTTATTATTTGATGTAATGCCAGTTTCTGATTTGTCCAAATCCTAAGGCTTGAGTACTTTGAAACACTGTGTCTTCTGAAGTCTGCAGGAGCTATTGTTTGAGGATCATTGTGAGAGTCCAGGCTCATGCTTTGTGCAAGGGAGGTTGGGAGCAGTGTCTCATGAAGATGTCTGAGACTTTCAAGGCCTGGGGACATTTTTTTCTTTAACATTGCCTTAAAGTCTTCAGGTATAGCTTTGTGTACATCAGGCTTGTAGTGTTGCTGACCATCTTATCTCTCTGATGTGGGGATGTAGTGAGAGTTGAAGTGTTTAAGTCTGTTTGATTGATGAGAGAACCTTGAGGTAGAAACAGCAATTCAAAAGTTCCTGCAAGAGAAATATCAAAGCATCAGGTACTGATGTTGAAGTTGACTGGAAACACTTCTCGAAGTAACATGGAGAAGCACATAGGAATGCTCACACTTGGTGAGAATATGGAAGGGAGTTGGTGAAAGCAGCGGTGGCGTAGAGACCCCGATCCAGAGGTGACACTGAAAGAAAGTGAAAGTGTTAGTCCCTCAGTCGTGTCCAACTCTTTGTGACCCCAGAGACTGTAGCTCACCAGGCGCCTCTGTCCATGGAAATTTCTAGGCAAGAATGCAGGAGTGGGTAGCCATTCCCTTCTCCAGGGGATCTTCCTGCCCCGGGGGATTGTCCTGTCCTGCAGGCAGATTCTTTACCATCTGAGCCACCAGGAAGCCCCATTAACAATACTTAAATAGCAAGACTGCTTTTATTGTACTGTATTATGAAATGATGCCCTGTGCTTTATTTTCAAATTTTGATATTTTGATTTGAAAAACATTCATTGATTTTTGAGCAACTGGTAGTTGATATAAAATGAAAATTTTACTGATTCTTTTCAGTAATTAAAATACTGTTGTTTTGGTGCTGGTTGCTGGCATAGCAGTTCGTGGCTGAAGGAGGAGGGAAAGTGGGAGACCAAATCATTGTGGTCTCTGCATCACGCTCTGTTGTCCTTTCTATCTTTTCCAGGAACCCCTGTTTGGTTTTATATGCAAATTGCACCAATAAGAAATGAACATGAAAAGGTGGTTTTGTTCCTATGCACTTTCAAGGATATTACGTTGTTCAAACAGCCAATAGAGGATGATTCAACAAAAGGTAATTTTCAAAGGGATTACCATACTTAAGGATTAGCCTGTCATTTAAATATAGTATTATTATTTTAACAATATCCATGGGTTGAACTTTTAAAACAAAAGTTTACTATGTGGCCATCCTTTGGCTTTATATTTATTCTAGTAATAGTCCAGAATCAATTTTATTCAATCATATTGCTTGAATGGAAATAGGACATTGAAATATTAGGTGGTTAACTTAATTATTATAAGAGAAATTGAGATGAACTATAAGGAGGAGATTTCATGGAGCATTATAATTTTGAATCAATATGGGAATTTCAACAACTTCTATCATACTGAGACTTAGAAACAAAAAGTGTAACAGCTTGTGGGGTTGTTTGGTGAAGTTCTACTGGAGCACAGTTGATTAGTTGATTGAATTTTGTTATATTGATTAGAGCATGAGTAGTTGACTTTTTCAGGCTACTTTTCTTCCTTTATTTAGTTGTTGTAGATTCTCTTGGGTGGATGTTGTTTAATTATGTGAAGAACAATTTTGTCATCCAGAAAGTGGCTGGCAAAATGCAAACATTCTGATTGGAGTCTTATTGACTATAATATTCAGAGAGACTACTATAGAAGACATTAGCGAGTCGTATGTGCTTCTATCCCCTTTTATATGTAATTTACTCTCATTTTACTCTTTCTAATTATTTTAAATTAGAAACTGATATCATATAAAGGAATAATGTTAAATACCCTTAGAAGAAGTTTTTATGAAATGGTATTTTTAATTATCTCTTAGGAGACTAAAAATGAAATGTTTTCTTTACATTTAGCAAACATTGCATTTTTTTACCTCTTAAAAAAAAGCTGGCACAGCAATTTTAATCTTTTCAACTGTAATCATAATCAGAGAAAAATTACATGTATGTATATATATCTTTCATATATGTACACTCATGTATGTGTGTGTATGCTCAGTTTCTGTTTAGCATCAAATTGCAAGAGGAAAATTTTATGAAGTGCATACCATTTAAAGTATGACAGAGAACAATTCATTGTGACTATTTCTGAAAATGTGTATGTAAAATCATCTCCTGGATGTTCAAATAAAGTATTCACTTTTCGACTTGTATTACCTGTTGCTGATTTTACCTGTAGACCCGGTATCTAGGAAGTTTAGGATATATTGTAATACTATTTTTAATAGAATAGTTTTCTAATAGTGTTTAGGTGTATTGACCCTTTATTTTGAAATTCAAGGTGCTCCATCCAACAGCAGAAGAATGCATATTCTTCTCAAATTACGTGGAACATTCACTAGATATATCATATTCTGGCCATAAAACACACTTTAAAAGCTTTAAAAGAGTATAAATCTTGCAAGGTATGTTCTCAGATCACAATGGAGTGAAGCCAGGAATCAATGAGAGGAAGACAGGTAGAAAATCCCCAAATATTTGGAAATTAACAGATTTCTAAATACCCCACGGGTCAAATAAGAAGTCTTAAGATAAATTATAAAAACATTTTGAACTAAATGAAGATTTAAATATGACATGTAAAAGCAGTGCTTAAAGGGAAATGTATATCATTAAATGCATATATTTGAAATGAAGAAAGATATGAAACTAAATATCTAAGCTTTCACCTTAGGGAACTAGACAAAGAAGAATAATTTAAACCAAAGGAAGCTGAAGACAAGAAGTAATAAACCTTAGAGTAGAAATCAATGAAATAGAAAAAAATTAGAGAGAATCACTGCAACCCCAAAGCTGATTCTTGGAAAAGAATGTTAAAGTTAGCAAACTGCTAGCCAGGATAACCAAGAAAAGGGGGAAGGCACAAATTACCATTACTAGAAATTAAAGAAGGACCATCACTACATATCCCATGAACATAAAAGCATGTAAAGAAATACTTTGAGTGACTTGATAACCACTGAATTGATAACTTAGTTAAAATGGACCAATTCCTTGAAAGACACAAACTACCACAACTCATGACAGAAGGAATAGATAACCTGAATTGTCCTATATCTATTAAATAAGTTAATAATTAATAAAGTTCCAAAATAAGAAGTGCACATAGTTTTATTGGTGAATTCACAGCCTCTTCCAAAAACAGTGGTAGAGAAAACTCTTCTTACTCATTCTATGAGGCCAGTTCCATCATACCCAAACCAGAAAAAGATATTACAGACCAACATTTCTCGTGAATGTAGATATAAAAGTCCTCAACAAAAATGGATTGCAAGGATGTGTTAAAAGAATTACACTTAATGACTAAGTGAGATTTATTCCACATGGAAAGATGTTTCAAAATTAAAAAACCTATCACTCTCATTCATAGTACTGATATTAGGTTAAAGAAGAAAATTGATTTGATCACATCAGTTGGCATAGAGAAAGTATTTTGCCACACCCAAAAGTCGTTCATGATAAAAACTCACAACAAAATAGGAATAGAGAACTTCCTTAACTTGACAAGAAACATTTATGAAAAACCTGCAGCTAACAGCTGTCTGTATCTTAAAGTGCCATATATATATTTTAAATTGTTATCTTATGGTAGAGTTGATTAACTATGTTGTGTTATTAATAGTTTCAGGTGTACAGCAAAGTGATTCAGTTATACATAAACATGTCTATTCTTTTTCAAATTCTTTTCCCATTTAATTTATTACAAAGTATTGGGCAGAGTTCCCTATGCTATACAGTAGGTCCTTATTGGTTATCCATTTTAAATATAGCAATGTGCACATGTCAATCTCCCAACCTGTCCCTCCCTCTACCCTTACCCCCTGGTAACCATAAGTTTGTTCTCTGTTAGTCTGTTTCTGTTTTGTATATATCTGTTTGTATCATTTTTTAAACATTCTGCATATAAGTGATATCTTATATTTGTCTTTCTCTGTCTGACTTACTTCACTTATTTTGATAATCTCCAGGTTCATCCATGTTGCTGCAGATGGCGTTATTTCAATCTTTTTAATGACTGAGTTATATTCCTATGTGTGTGTATATATATATATATATTTGTTTATTTATAGCACATCTTTATTGGCTCATCTCTTGATGGACTTTTAGGTTGCTTTCATGTCCTGGCTATTATAAATGGTGCTGCAATGAACATCGCAGTGCACATATCCTTTTGAACCACGTTTTTCTTGTGATATATGCTCAGGCGTGGGATTGCTGGGTTATATGGTAGCTCTATCTTTAGTTTTCTTAAGAAATCTCCATACTATTTTCCATAGTGGCTGCACCAATTTACATTCCCACTGACAGTATGAGAGAGTTGCCTTTTCTCCCTGCCCTTGCTTGTATGTATTGTTTGTAGACTTTGATGTCTCCAGGAGTTGTACACGACTGAGTGACTTCACTTTCACTTTTCACTGTCATGAATTGGAGAAGGAACTGGCAACCCACTCCAGTGTTCTTGCCTAGAGAATCCTAGGGATGGGGGAGCCTGGTGGGCTGCCGTCTATGGGGTCACACAGAGTCGGACACGACTGAAGTGACTTAGCAGCAGCAGCAGACTTTGATGAAGGTCATTCTGACAAGTGTGAGGTGATATATCATTATAGTTTTGATTTGTTTTTCTCTTATAATAATTAGCGATGTTGAACATGTGCCTCTTGGTCATCTGTATGTCTTCTCTGGAGAAATATCTATTCTTGTCTTCTGCCTAGTTTTTTGATTTGATTGTTTGTTTTTTTAATATTGAGCTTCAGTGAATTGTTTGTAAATTTTGGTAAAGTGCTATATTCTAAAATAAAACTTGTGACCCAGCATATCCTTCAGATGAATTTTACTTGCATGAATAATACATGAGTGATTGCCAGACTGAGTGAAAAACCACAGACTTTTTCCCTCAAAAATATTTATACATTTTAAACTTTCATATTTAATGGTTATTGTTTCTCTCATTCACTTTAACTGACTTCATGGCACAGCTAAAGTTGGCCAAGAAAAGTACAGTACTTTCTCACAGGTTTGACCTGCTGAACATTAATGGTGTATCTGTTTATGGAAACTAAAAGTTGGCAGCATTTTACAATGAGGTTGGGAGAGAGGGTGCTAATGTTGAAAGACTGACCTTTATTTCTCAAGCTAATAGCTCTCCATTTATCTGCCTCTGCCTCCATCTCTCTGCGTCCTTTCATCAGACTCATAGAGCTCTTTCTCTTTTGACTGCATTATTTTATTCTTACAAAAATGAACTCCATTTAAATAAACTCGAGACAACTCAGACCACTTGATTTTTGAGTAATCTGTTCAATAGACCTGTAAATTAAAATTTATAGGGAAAATCAAACCTCATTGTGAAAACCTTAGAGTAAAATATCTCTTTCCAAACCAGAATTTGTAGTGGAAGAGCTTATTTTAAATAGACTTTTTACTTTGAAACTCCTCCACACCTTTCAAATACATAACAGATTTTGAAAAAAGTATTGAACAATGTAACTGTGAATGGTGTATATGAGCTACTTTCTATTATTCATGTGAGTTGTAAATTTAATATGAAAAATTCAATAGAACTAAAATATTTATGCCATTAAGCAATCATCCAACTATCCCTATGAAGCTAGCATATCAGAAAGTATATTTTGAAAACTTGGCGCAAAAATGCATCTTTCAACTTTTTAGTTTGAGCAAAGGAGACCATAGAACTTTTGGGAAAGAGCAGATGAGATTTTGTGATAACACCAGAGGATCAGTATGATTCGAGTGTAGAACATTGAACATGGAGGCAGCAACCTTATTTTTTTATTGGAATATAAATGCTTTGCATTTTGTGTTAGTTTCTGCTGTACGATCAAGTGAATCAGTCATACGCATACATACATCCCTTCCCTCTTGGAGCTCCCTCCCACAGCCTCCTCTCACCTTTCTAGATCATCACAGAACACCTTGCTGAACTTGTGCTTATAGCAGCTTCTCACCAACTATCTATTTAACACACGGTGGTGTATATATGCTAATCCTAATCTCTCTCTCTCTTCATCCCACCCTATCCCGCCCTGCACCATGCCCACATGTCCATTCTCTGTGTCTGCATCTCTCTTCCTGCCTTGAAAATAGGTTCATCTATACCATTTTTTCTAGATTCTACATATATAGTAATCTTACTTTAGATTCCACCTTGGGCACCAGAGTTACTTAACAGGAGCCTTTTTGTGACTCTTCTAGGAGCATTTGTTCTTTTTGTTTATTTTGTTTATTTATTTTTCCCCAACCAAGCATGCTGACTGAGGACACAGTATGGTGCTGGCACTATTAACTAGGTCTTGGAGATACAAAGTTCCTTCCATCATATCCTAATGGGGAGGGGTGGTGTGAAAACAGATTGATATATAATGGAAGCTTTCTTCTGATTACTCTTGTTTTCTCAGTAAAAGAGGAAACATGGTTATCAACTGAGATTAAGGATGGTGAGGAGGTCAGGAGGGGCTGAAGGGGAGAGGAGGAGGTATGAAACAGCTGTGTAGAGAGTGGAGCAGTGAGTGGCTAAGGTTAAATTCAGCAGGTTTTCAGTGCAGTACTAAGGTCCACGTGAGACTTGTGGTCATACACTTCATTAGTATCTATGAGCATGATTATGTGTTTATTCCACCCTCGTATAGTCAAAGGTGTGTAGATGGTGAAGTAGGTGAGTTGGATCCAACCAGAGTTGGGATTTGGTTAGGTGAGCAAGATGAAAAGAATCAGGGAGCTCAAGGATCAGGGGGAAGGGATCAGGAGCTGAGGATATTTGCAACAGAGTAGGTTGAAGGCGTTTGCAAAAATTTAAAGCAACACTAGATAATAAAAGCTTGGCTGGGGATATAGAAAATAGTGTTTTAAATGCAGAACAAACAAGTGAATCCACACAGAGGAAAGCCAGGATATAACTTTTTAAAACATTTCTAGAACAAGGCCATTTTACGTTTTCTTTAATGTGGAAAAGGGGCAGTGATTGGAAACACTTATCTTTTAAGAATGTGACAAAAGTGATTGGAATTGGTATCAGTCTCCTTCGGCTTACATTGGTATTTTTACCAAGGAACTCAGACATATAGGTCCAAAACCTGAGTAAATTGGCTAACTGTGAATTGTACTTCTAAGTTGTATCTGGAATGGTAAGTAGAGTGTAATGGCAGCCAACTAATTTGAGAGTAGCACTTCCTCATAATGAATCCTATGATCACCAAAACTTCATTCTAGATGAATTTCTGCCTTTAAAATGAATGGTACCGAGTGATGTCAACTTATATATACATGATGGGTGGTAGCAGAAACTATTGAAGGGGAAGAAACCAGTCTTGATGAAGCAGTTAATATGTGTCAGGAGCTTTGTATTCTTTATAGCTCATTCCTATAATTCTGAAAATTAGTGTTATTATCTCCATTTTACTGTTGAAGATTCTGACACTCAAAGTCTGACTGATTTTCAATCCAGTGTTCTCTCTATTGGACCATGCTGCCTAATCCCTTTCCAGTGGATACTTATTGGGGTTTGGCCACCTTAAACCCCCTGCTTTCCTTTTTCCCTACAAAGATGAAGCAGAGGTTGAGAACAGTTTGATTCTGACAGGACTGTACTGTTTTGAATCAACAGAATTTACTGATGATAATTCAAGGAGGGAAAAGTGTTTTTGTTATCTCTTATTTCTGATACTGAGGTCCTGGAACTGTTGCTCAGATTATTAGTCAGTGGTACCTGATACATCATTTATAATAATACAAAGGGGAAGAATGACAGCCAAGAAATCCATTCTGTTGATTATCCATATGTGTTCTAAAAGCGATGGTTCAAATCTCTGCCCATTTATATAGTACAGTATTTTCAAACAGATTCAAAAACTGCCAAGACACTTAACAGTGTGAAATATCCTGTGCCAAATAGTTATGGCATCTTTGTGCCAATAATTGAAACAAAAAAAGTTCCTGTAGAATGAAAATAACAGCAAAAATAGCAGCCTTCCCCTTGTAGGAAGCCAATGGTTTTCTTTAGAGAGGAAACAACAGATGAAATATGAGTAATTATACCATGTAGTCTCTTTGGCCAAGAGTATAATTGTTTACCTAAGCTTTTTTCTTATAGATTAGAATCTTGTGTTGCAGTCTAGTAGATTGATTGAACTGCCTCTGTGACTTCCTTTTATTTTTAAGATTAGGCAGTCCATGACAAAGAGGTTAATTGCAACCCAATAGAGCTAAACTAATGTTTTATTAAGAAGGAGTTGGCATCCTAAGCTTTTAGGAGAACAAATGTTCTCATAATGCCATGAACAACTTATAGAGCAAGTATTAGGCTTTTCATATTCAGCTGTCTGTTCACATTACCCCATATCGACCACATCTAAGTAACATCAGTGAACTGTGCTGAATAATCAGTCACACCAGTTAGGTCTCAGTAAAGGTGAAATCAGTAAATGTATCGCTGGGGAACGTTAGAACTGCTGATATGCCTTTTTTTCCCTCTGACCTAGACAGTGTGACTGCTTAACTTTTTCAGTTTGACTGTTTAGTGGGGGCTGCTGACAGATCAAAGGAACTAATTCATCTAATCACACGGGCAATTCCAGATGTATCCAAGAGCACAAAGGTGTAAGGTATAAGGAAATTCACTGTGGCGTTGTTAGTGATAGTAAAAAATCTAGAAGCCACTTAAATGTTCGTAAGTAGAATATATACATGATCAGAAAAGAGAAAACGCCTAATTCTCTGAGATAATAAAGGTGCAGGCAAGAATCAGTTACCATGGTTGGGGGGACTTGAGATGGAGGGAACAGAAGGGAACTTGAAGGCTGTTGTGTTTCCTCTGTCTTCTGCTTTTTCAATAACATTTGGTAAGGAATTTCTGCTGAGAGTGAGGACAGAGGGACAGCATAAAGAAAATAATGCTCTTTAGAACTGAGGACTGCAAGAAAGCTCTCACCAGAGGCAAAAGATCACTGAGCATTTAGGGAGTGCGTCTTTGAGTGCTCCCTTTGATTTAAATGTGAATCAAAACACTTCTCGGCTTTGCACTGGTTTTCTAGCTCTGGCAGCATTTTGATATTGAAGCTCTTAAATGGTTAAATGATTAGACAACTACCTTTGCTGTCTCTAGGAAGAACCCTTACCAAGTATTGACATTTCCTTGTAAACTTCTCCCAGTATGTCTAAATCGGTTTTACAATTGTCACCACCTTTTTTTTTTTTTTTCTGTTAGCAACTCCCCAGTTTTCATTTTGAGAGAAAAATTATAGTCCTCCACATTTCCTCCTCAACCCTCTACCATACCCTTTCTAGCTTCTCCAACCCAAACCCCTTCCTTCACAAGACAGAGTTGTATTAGTATCTGCTAAGAGCTGAACATAGAAAACCAGAAGGTTTGCTTCTTTATTTTCTAATTTTAACTATTAATACATATAATCTGGGTGCCTTGTTAATTTCTATTTATCTTTTTAACTAATGTTCTCATTCATTCAAAAATGTGTCTAGTGCCCACTATGTGCCAGTTGTGGAACTAGACAACAGGGCTAGAAAGAATAAAATCTGGCACCTAAAAGTCATATCATGCAGTAAACTCCCTTTTCATCTATGTTCAAGGGTTGTCTCACACAGAATAAAGTTTCAGATTGAAGAATTAACGTTTTTCTTTCTGTTTCTTTCTACTGTTTACCATGAAGAAAAGTGTATGTGTTTTATTTTCACAGTTTTAACATTTTGTCTTCCTCCAGGACATTGAAATAAGGTAAAGGGATGAAATAGTTCGTGATTATGTTGACTTCATGTGTAAAATGAGATACACATACACAGGCACATTTGTTTTATGTTTAAATGAGGAACTGCTGCTTCCTCATTAAGAAATGGTAGCGTGTACTCACGATTCTTGAAATAGAAAGCCAGAGGATGATGATAAAGATTCATCATCATGTTTCTCCTTCCTCACACATTTGCTTCCCTGTACTATCCTAGGAAAGGAGTGAGCACATGGTATTTGATGATTTGTATTCTTCCATGTGTTATTGAACTTATTGCTTTGATGTCTCCTTTAATTTTTAAAAAATACTTTCTGAACAAACCATTATCACACACAAAAAATAAAAATTATCTTCTCTTTTATTTTATTTATTTTATTTTATTTTTTATTTTACTTTACAATTCTGTATTGGTTTTGCCATACATTGACATGAATCCACAACGGGTGTACATGCGCTCACAAACATGAACCCCCCTCCCACCCGCCTCCCCACAACATCTCTCTGGGTCATCCCCGTGTACCAGCTCCAAGCGTGCCGTATCCTGCATCGGACATAGACTGGCAATTTGATTCTTACATGATATTATACATGTTTCAATGCCATTCTCCCAAATCATCACACCCTCTCCCTCTCCCTCTGAGTCCAAAAGTCCACTATACACATCTGTGTCTTTTTTGCTGTCCTGCATACAGGGTCATCATTGCCATCTTTCTAAATTCCATATATATGTGTTAGTATACTGTATTGGTGTTTTTCTTTCTGGCTTACTTCACTCTGTATAATCGGCTCCAGTTTCATCCATCTCATCAGAACTGATTCAAATGTATTCTTTTTAATGGCTGAGTAATACTCCATTGTGTATATGTACCACAGCTTTCTTATCCATTCATCTGCTGATGGATATCTAGGTTGTTTCCATGTCTTGGCTATTATAAACAGTGCTGTGATGAACATTGGGGTACATGTGTCTCTTTCAATTCTGGTTTCCTCAGTGTGTATGCCCAGCAGTGGGATTGCTGGGTCATAAGGCAGTTCTATTTGCAATTTTTTAAGGAATCTCCACACTGTTCTCCATAGTGGCTGTACTAGTTTGCATTCCCACCAACAGTGTAGGAGGGTTCCCTTCTCTCCACACCCTCTCCAGCATTTATTGCTTGCAGATTTTTGGATCCCAGCCATTCTGACTGGTGTGAAGTGGTACCTCATTGTGGTTTTGATTTGCATTTCTCTAATAATGAGTGATGTTGAGCATCTTTTCATGTGTTTGTTAGCCATCCGTATGTCTTCTTTGGAGAAATGTCTATTTAGTTCTTTGGCCCATTTTTTGATTGGGTCATTTATTTTTCTGGAATTGAGCTGCAGGAGTTGCTTGTATATTTTTTTCTAATAATCAGATGTACTAATAGGTGCAACATTATTTATCTTAGAAATATGAACCTTAAGTTACTATAAGATTGACTTGCTGTAATTCTTGGCAGTCCAGTTGGTAGGACTCTGTGATTTCATTGTTGAGGGCCTGAGTTAATGATCTCTCATCAGGGAACTAAGATCCTGCAAGACTCGTGGCTCAGTCAGAGAAAAAGAAAAGAAAAGAAACTGAATCAATGTTGACTTGGAAGTTTCTAAGAATATTCACTGCAATTATAATACTCAGTTGTTGTAAAAAGAGAAATGATCAACAGGAAATATTTTAACATACCTGCTGCCAATATAGTCTCTGTCATCTGAGGACATCCTCATCATTTTAACCCAATAAATCAAAAACCAAACCAAAACCCAGTGATAATAATACATGACAATATTTCATGTTAATGTTCAAGCAGCTTATTTTTAAAGTTACAAATAACTTTTGATTAACTAGTCAATTAAAGGTCTATTTTATGGCAAGCCTCTACCAGGTTCTGAGAATGGAGAGAAGAATGGCAGTGTAATGGGAGTGACTGACATGCTTATCAGTGACGGCGTTAGTATTGTTAGTGCCAAGTGTGAATGCACAGAGGAGAGTACATCTCTCATGGGTGGATCCAAGAAGCTTCCAGTGGATCCCAGAATGCTTTGAGTTTGGAGGTACCAGTAAGCATTAGCCAGAATGATGGGAAGGGAAAAAGAGTTTCAGGTAGGCAGCATGATTATAACGTGTGAAAGCATGAAAACATTGAACGTCATAGGGTGAACAAAGAATTCCTAATGGATTTAGTTGTGTTTTTCAATGTGTCATTTTAATTTGGTAGTGATTTGAGTACAGAGTGTGTATGAGAAGTAAAAGGAGACGGATACAGAGCAAATCTTTAGGGTCAGAAACTAAATGAAATGACACATATACCAAGGATATTCAGTGTTATCCCGAAGACCTCTAGGAATCTCTTAAAGAATTAAAAATGGGAGAAGGGCATAGTAAAACTTGTGCTATAGAAAGAACTCTGGCAGCAATGTGGAAAATATGTGGTCAGAGAACAGAATATAGACTATAGCTTTTAGGAGCTACTGTCTAACTCAGGTGAAAGATGATATATATGACATGACATATTAGCGACGGAGAAAGGAGATTAAATTTTAGGATATTTATGGAAGGATTGGGATATGTGTGTGTGTGTGTGTGTGTGATGTGATAGTGAAGGAGGCTGGTGAATCTCAAGTTTCTGATTCAGACAGCTGGAAATATTGTTGAGTCATTCACTGAGACCAAGAATCCATGAAAAAAGCAGAGTTGGAGATGTGGGGAGAAGGTGATGTTAAGATCAGTTTTGAACATGTTAAGAGTCATCTGAGTAAGAGGTGACCAATGGCCAATTAGACATAGGTCTAGTACTTGGAAGAAAAGTCTAAGTTGTTGATATAGATTGCTTGTTAGTATTTTATGTTGCTGTTTAGTTCTTAGAGTTGATGGCATATCTGGTGCTTCATTGTTTTTCTAGCATATTGCACAGGGCAAACTTTAGGGATGCATACAATTTCCAAAACCTAACATTCTAGTCACTAGGATGAGCACTGTTAATGAAAAAGAATAAAGAATCTTCTATCAACCAGTACCAGTTTACTCTTTCCCCTAATCCAATAGTTGATATCACAGAGTGAGCTGAATTGACGGGACAATATAAAGCCTAAATGAAGCCAGAATTAGACTGAAGAATAGCAGTAAGGTATGATGTCATCTGCCTTGTGTGGCTTGAAAGACATTTCGTTGTGTCTGCCCAGGATTTCTTCCTTCATTTTTTGTCACATTGTCTGAAATTTCATCAATTCCGTTAGAGTCATTCCACTGGACCATCATGAGTTTTCGTTTTTAAGGAGTTGTTTGGTAAATACCCTAGTTAAAGGTAGTACTGTGGAAATTATCAAGTGATCTTAATGGAGTTTGTAATAGATTAGAGCTTTTTGGGATAGCTAGAGAAAGGCTAATTGAGATAGGAGCAGACTGTGGTTGGCTTTGTTCCACTTGGTCACATCTCATTGACATTCCCTTAAAGTTAATTAGCTTAATAATGAAAAATTAATGATTTTAATAATGGAAATAATGGAAGAAAATTCTTTTTTTATTAAATTCGCATCCTTCCCTTCAGAAGTTAAAGTTACTACACTTATAGAAAACGTTATTAAAGATTCTGTATATTCCCAAAATAATCCTTAAATACCAGTGAAATTGTTAGTAAGACAGAAATAACATTTTGCTCTGTTACAAAGAAGATGGAGGTGTGTGATATGAACTCCAGTATGTGAGATTTGTTGAACATAAGTACATAAGTACACAATGACTGTTTTTATTATGGTAATGCTACCTTCTATAATAAATATCCCCCAACTTAAGTAGTTTAACACAATAGAAGCCTATTTCTTGCTCATATAACAATCCAAGCAATTGATCCTTGGCAAATGGCATTCTTCTATGGCTTTCAGTGGCTTTGCCATCCTCTGGGGCCTTATTGTCATTTTCATACAGCAAGCAGAAGAAGAGAGAAAGTATGGAGAAGTTTCATTTGCCTCTTAAGCTGTTGCATGCATGGAAGTGAATCACATCACTTCTGCTCTCATTCCATTGGTGAGAACTAGAGACATGCCCATACCTAGAGGCACAGAATGCTGGAAAATGCATTCCTGGCTGAGCAACTGTTTCCCAATAACAAACCTATACAATGCAAGGGAGAGGATAGAATTTTATGGACACCTAGCTGTTTGGACTATATGATATTAATAGATTTGCACAAAACACAAAGATCACACATAAAATTTACTTATTATTTTATAACTGCCCTTGAAGTATATGCTGATGCCTGTGTAAAAATAAAATGCTTTAGGTTGATACTTTTCATAGTTCTACATTTTCATTAGTATGAAGTGCTAACTTTTCTTTACTTGTTCTATTTCTGAGATCCCTTGAATATGAGCAAGAATACTGACTTCTATATTCATTATGTGTGAAAAAGTGAGACTTTCTTTCCTTATTTTTAAGGTTGGACAAAATTTGCCCGATTGACACGGGCTTTGACAAATAGCCGAAGTGTTTTGCAACAGCTCACGCCAATGAATAAAACAGAGGTGGTCCACAAACATTCAAGACTAGCTGAAGTAAGTGCAAGATTAACTTTACTTCTCAGCATGCTGGTGGTGGTACATTTCCCCCGTCCAAATGTCTCAATATTGATAGTTCTGGCTATTATTTTACAAATACTTATGTGTAATTGATTTTCCCTTGTAGAATTGTGGAAATTTCATATATTTCTTTTTATGCTCTCCTACTTTGAAAATGGGAAGGTACTTTACAACATCCCAGGTGATGTCTGTAGAATATGAGGTTTTCTTTGAGCAAATGAGATAGCAAGTTCATTCATTCACTTGTGTGTGCAGCATAGACTTACTGAGGGTTTGCTCTATGCTTGGTACTATGCAAAGGATATAAAGATGAATAGGCCATGGACCCTGTCATCAAGGAGTTAAATATCCATCAGAGAAGGGGGTGGTACCTGAATGAGATGATACCTGGGCTAAGTGAACTTTTTTTAAAAATTATAGTTGATTTAAATGTTGTGTTATTGGTTTCTGGTATACAGCAAAGTGATTATATATATATATTTTTATATAATATAGTATATATTTTTCATTTTCTTTAAATTATAGGTTATTATAAAACATTGAATATATAGTAGTTATTATAAAATTTTAAATATATGTTATTTATCTATTTTATGCACAGTAGTTTGTATCTGCTAATTCTAAGCTCCTAATTTTTCACTCCCTCCTTCCCCTTTGGTTACTTTAAGTTTGTTTTCAAAGTCTGTGAGTCTGTTTCTATTCAGTAAATAAGTTAATTTGTATCATATTTTATATTCTATAATAAGTGATATATGATATTTGTCTTTCTTTGTCTGACTGACTTCATGTAGTTTGATAATCTCCAGATCCATCCATGTTGCTGCAAATGGCATTATTTCATTCTTTGTAATGGATGAGTAATATTCCATTGTATATATGTACCACATCTATTCCTCTGTCCATGGACATATAGATTACTTCCGTGTCTTGGCTATTATAAATAGTTCTGTTATACATATTAGGGTGCATGTATCTTTTCAAATTAGAGTTTTCTCCAGAATTATTGGGCTGAGTGAATCTTGAAGGAAAAATGTAGTGAAGAAGAGATGAAGGTCATTTATGCCAGAGAGGCCAGTATGTCCAAAGACTCAGTGATGAGATACTATGGTGCCTTTGACTGTGAATTCAATGTAGGTGAAGTCAGGTAGGAAAGGGAAGGTTAAGGTGGTATATAGTGAACAGAAGTGGTTGGTGTCCCATGTGCCAGGGAAATGACATGGTCATATTTGTGCTTCACAAACCTCTCAAAGGGAGATTGGTCTCCATGGTATTTGTAATCCTGTTTTAACTGTATTAATTTGAAAACATTATTCTAAGAAGTTGACATCCATAGATGTCACCAGATTCCCAAGAGACCCATGGCACAAAAATGGTCAAGAACCCTTGTTTGACCTAGTGGCTCTATGTTGAAATGGTAACTAGAGAAACAAGAGGTTCTGGTAGTAATTCAGCTTGGACAACTATGACCTTAAGCAAGGGAGCCAGTAGCAGAAGAGGGCAGAATGCAGATGTACTAAGATTAGAGTCAACACATTTGTTGATGTTTAAAAATGAATGTGAGAAGGGGATGAGTCAAGGTCAACTCTATGTTTTTGGCTTGAACAGATGGATGGACAGATAGTATTGTTGTTGTTGTTCAGTTGTTGTGTCCAACTCTGCGATCCCATGGACTGCAGCATGCCAAGTTTTCCTGTCCTGAGTTTGCCCAATTTCATGTCTATTAAGTCGGTGGTGGTATCTAACCATCTCATTCTCTGCTTCCCTCTTCTCCTTTTGCCTTCAGTCTTTGCCAGTATCAAGGTCTTCTCTGGTGAGAAGACCACATCAGTTCTTCGCATCAGTTGGACAAAGTATTAGAGCTTCAGCATCAGTCCTTCCAATGAATATTCAGGGTTGATTTCCTTGAGTATTGACTGGTTTGATCTCCTTACAGTGCAAGCAACTCTCGAGTCTTCCAACACCACAGTTTGAAAGCATCAGTTCTTCTGTGCTCAGTCTTCTTTATGGTCCAGCTCTCACATCTGTATATGACTACTGGAAAAGCCATAATTTGACTCTAGGGACCTTTGTCAGCAAAGTGATGTCTTTGTGTTTTAAAATTCTGTGTAGGTTTTTCAGAGTTCTTCTTCCAAGGAGCAAGTGTCTTTTAATTTCATGGCTACAGTCACTGTCTGCAGGGATTTTGAAAGTGAAAGTGAAAGTCGCTCAGTCATGACCGACTCTTTGTGACCACATGGATTATACAGTCCATGGAATTCTCCAGACCAGAATACTGGTGTGGGTAGCCTTTCCCTTCTCCAGGGGATCTTCCCAACCCAGGAATCGAACTGGGGTCTCTTGCATTACAGGTCGATTCTTGGAGATCCCCTAGATGAAATCTATCACTACTTTTGTTTTTTCCCCTTGTAGTTGCCATGAAGTGATGTGACTGGATTACAAGATCTTAGTTTTTTGAATAGTGAATTTTAAGCCAGGTTTTTCACTCTCCTCTTTCACCCTCATCAAGATGCTCTTTAGGTCCTCTTTACTTTCTGCCATTAGGGTAGTATCATCTGCATATCTGAAGCTGTTGATATTTCTCCTGGCAATCTTGATTCCAGCTTATGATTCATCCAGTCCAGCATTTCACTGATGCACTCTGCATATAAGTTAAATAAGCAGGGTGACAACATATAGCCTTGTAGTACTCCTTTCCCAATTTTGAACCAGTCAGTTGTTTCATGTCTGGTTCTAACTGTTGCTTCTTGACTTGCATATAGGTTTATCAGGAGACAGGTCAGGTGGTCTGGTATTCCCATCTCTTTAAAAATTTCCCACATTTTGTTGTGATCCACACAGTCAAAGACTTTAGCATAGTCAATGAAGCAGAAGTAGATGTTTTTCTGGAATTCTCTTGCTTTTTCTATAATCCAGTGGATATTGGCAAAATATTTGATCTCTGTTTCCTCTGCCTTTTCTAAATCCAGCTGGTACATCTGGAAGTTCATGTATTGCTGAAGTCTAGCTTGAAGGATGTTGAGCATAATCTTACCAGCATGTGAAATAAGTGCACTTGTATGAAAGTTTGAATGTTCTTTGGCATTGCCCTTCTTTGGGATTGGAATGAAGACTGACCTTTTCAAGACTTGTGGCCACTGCTACATTTTCCAAATCTGCTGGCATATTGAGTGCAGCACTTTAACAGATGGTGGCTACTGTTGGTTAATAAAATCTCAGATAGAAGAGGAAGAAAAGAAGGTTTGGGAGCAACGATAGTAGATTTACTCTTGGGCATACTAAGTTTGAAGTTCCTGACAGGAAATTCAAGTGGAGATCTTTATGGGTCTGCCTCTCAAGGGGGTATCTATGTTTGAGTTGCAGACCCTGTTATCATCTTCACAGATATGGCTGTTAAAGTCAGAGGACTGGGTGATGTTACCCATACAGAGTGTACTGAAACCAAAGAGAAAAGGAATGAGGACAGAACTCCAAGGCAGCTAGAAATTTTGCTGTTGACATGTTTTACATAATCATCTTGTGTCTTACTGGTACAAAAGATGACAAAATAGTTAATCAAGATACCAAAAACTGTGCTGAGCACTTACTCAGTTCAGTTCAGTCACTCAGTTGTATTCGACTCTTTGCAACCCCATGAATTGCAGCATGCCAGGCCCCCCTGTCCATCACCAACTCCCGGAGTTCACCCAGACTCACGTCCATCTAGTCGGTGATGCCATCCAGCCATCTCATCCTCTGTCGTCCCCTTCTCCTCCTGCCCCTAATCCCTCCCAGCATCAGAGTCTTTTCCAATGAGTCAGCTCTTCGCATGAGGTGGCCAAAGTACTGGAGTTTCAGCTTTAGCATCATTCCTTCCAAAGAAATCCCAGGGTTGATCTCCTTCAGAATGGACTGGTTGGATCTCCTTGCAGTCCAAGGGACTCTCAAGAGTCTTCTCCAACACCACTGTTCAAAAGCATCAATTCTTCGGCGCTCTGCCTTCTTCACAGTCCAACTCTCACATCCATACATGATCACAGGAAAAACCATAGCTTTGACTAGACGGACCTTTGATGGCAAAGTAATGTCTCTGCTTTTGAATATGCTATCTAGGTTGGTCATAACTTTCCTTCCAAGGAGTAAGCGTCTTTTAATTTCATGGCTGCAATCACCATCTGCAGTGATTTTGGAGCCCCCCAAAATAAAGTCTGACACCGTTTCCACTGTTTCCCCATCTATTTCCCATGAAGTGACGGGACTGGATGCCATGATCTTCATTTTCTGAATGTTGAGCTTTAAGCCAACTCTTTCACTCTCCTCTTTCACTTTCATCAAGAGGCTTTTGGTTCCTCTTCACTTTTGCCATAAGGGTAGTGTCATCTGCATATCTGAGGTTATTGATAGTTCTCCCGGCAACCTTGATTCCAGCTTGTGTTTCTTCCAGTCCAAAATTTCTCATGATGTACTCTGCATAGAAGTTAAATAAGCAGGGTGACTATATACAGCCTTGACGTACTCCTTTTCCTGTTTGGAACCAGTCTGTTGTTCCATGTCCAGTTCTAACTGTTGCTTCCTGACCTGCATACAGGTTTCTCAAGAGGCAGGTCAGGTGGTCTGGTATTCCCATCTCTTTCAGAATTTTCCACAGTTTATTGTGATCCGCACAGTCAAAGGCTTTGGCATAGTCAAGAGAAAGATACAATTAAATATGTAAGTTCATCAGTTTGTTTTGCTGGTGAAAATTTAGCTGAATTTCTCCGGAGTAACTTTCTTAACTTGTTGCAGATACTAAATTTCATTTGGAGAAAGTTAGGGAACAAAGTACATTCTTGAAATTGGGAGGGTTCTGTAGTTTTTCTTGGAACATAGCTAACAGGGCGATGTGTCTGATTTTCTGGTACCTTTGAGGAAAGAGTAATAGTTTGATGTGTAGAAATGTTTTTAAAAACCCAAGTAAGACATTAACATATCAAATGTTAAATGATAATAGTCGTCATAATATTTTAAAAGATAATATGCAGTTGACACAAGATTTAATGCACTCAGATACAACTTCCTTTTATATAGTGTTTTTTACTAAGTACTACTTGATTTTGAAGCTACTTTCTTTTCTGCCTTCAGTTGTTCGTTTCTTTCTATAAATCAAGGTAATGTGTAGGAGCTTGTTTCTGTGACTACTGATTTTCTTTGTCATGATTCTTTCTAGGTCTTAACTACACCTTATTCAGTTTTTCTTTCTTTGTTAATACAGCTCGGCAAGAATATGACGAAAGAGACTATAGAGAGGAAAAATTTCTACCTTAGCACCCCAAATCACTGAAGATGGTTTTTTCCTCTACCTCAAATGGAGAGTTCCTATCCCCTGGACAGCTCTCACTTTTCATTTTTACTTTTGATGAATTTTCATTCCTGTTTCTTCCCATCTGATTTTTTTCTTTCTTTGCTTTGCCTTTTGGTTATTGTTCATTTCTTTATCAGTCATCCCTAATTTATAAAGCTGATTCAGATACAAAACTGCTTTATGTCAGATCTTAGGCCTTGATTTCAGAGAAAGTGTGGAAATAACAAGGTTTTCTACAGAGGTTTAGTGTATATGTACTCTTAGGTTTTCAAAGACTGACCGAAAAGAGGCACCAAGTTAGCAGAAAGACAATTTTTCCAGTTGTAGTCAGAATCATGTAATTTGCTCAGCTTGAGTATTTGGATTTGCTGTTAAATTTCAGGCCCTTTCACTTTTTCCAACACATATACATTTTATCTTATTTCCACTAGGCCTCTGAAATTTAGAGCTGATCCCCAGTTTCAAGGATTCTGGTGTCTGTGTAGGCCATTCATCAGTTTTCAACATGCTCTGACATTCTACTGATTGAATTCAGCTTCCACTTGCATCTGTGGTTCTGATTCCTTTAGAGTCAGTGTGCTCGCGATATTCAGAGAGAAAGAATGTGTCTGTATCAGTACAAAAATACATCAGGACATGTGATTTCATCCCCATCTATCCAAGGCTTACTGCTCCTGAAAGTACAAATGAAATAAAGTGAACAGTTGTTACTCACTGCTTTATAGAAAAGCCCCAGTGAGGGGGCTGAGACTAAGGCAGTGCTCTACACAGGAGAAACATCGAACCTGAAGAACACGGGGGTCCCATGCCTCGCTTTGTCGGTGTTGCCTTTCTTCTCCTACTCTTCCTGCTCCTCCTTTTTCTCTTGGAGCAGTTTTGGATTGCTTTAAGAATTCAAGTCACCATCTGAAGAACTGGGTTATGAATGTTTAAAGAAATAGAAGACAAGGGTTTTTATTTTGAACTATATGCTATCATCACCTGGAAAGATTTTGAAAGTACAGATTCTCTGAATTTAATTTAATACACAAAATGAATTTACTTATTTTCTGGCATAGGGGTCTAAGCATGAGCATACTGTATTTTTAACAACTTCTCTAGATGATTTTAGGTTGTCGCCAGATTTGGGAAATACTGAACTCAAGAGTGAGTTCATCTCTAGAAGAGACACCTTATGTTATTCCAGGGTGCTGAGTGGGACCAATTTGTCTGTTAGCACAGAGTGTAGCACCAATAACACTTTTAGGTGTCCACTAGGATGCCTGAATTTCTACTAGCAGTTGAAGGAAAAAAATGAACTTTTAGGTAAAAAAAAAAAAAAAATTAAATATTCATCTTTGTAATAATGCTGTTAAAATAAAAATACAATTTTAAATAAAATATAAATATTAAACAAACTATTTATATTTTATTTAAAATGTAATTTTAAATAAAATTTATACATTTATGTTGCATTTATATTTAAATAAATATAAAAATATTAAATAAAGTATAATTTTTATTTTATTATTTTTAAGGAGGAAGGGGTCCAGGAAGGCAAAAGTACCGAGTGCCCATAAAGGTCCTAATGCAACCTGGCACTGAGTTTATTTTCTAAGTGTGTTTCTTTGTGCTCAAACTACAGAGTGTGTAAATACAGATGGTATAATACTAACATTGAGTATGAAGGAAATTTTCATGTTTAACACAGTGATGTTGGAATGAACAGATCTGTGGTTGAAAGGTGAAGGAGAAGCCATGATTCTGTAGGAGTCTTTATATGTAATTCTGTATCTCAACATGAAACTTAATCTACCTGTAGGATAATTTGTTGCTAAGTAATTTAAGATCTCATGGAAAAAGCATTACTAGGGTACTGATAATGAGCATAAATATGTAAAAATCTTTATAAATAATTCTTATAACTCCCAAGCTTAAAACAATAATTATAATATATACCTAAAGAGAATATCAGTGATTTTTTCATGTTTCAAAATAGCAATGATTATATTATATGCTTAGTTTTCAGTTGTGTAAGTTCTACATATGAGAGACTTCAGGATAAGTCTCAAATTTCAGAAAATGCTAGTTTACTTATTTTGCTTTGTTGCATATAAATTACAGGCTAACAGGTATTTTTGTTTACATCTATTTGTGCATTGACATAAATTTAGTGCATTTATGATTTTATAATTTGAACTTGTTGACTCCTACTTTCTGGGTCCCGTTAGTCTTAGGGACACTGAATAATTGAATGTATAAGATGGTAAAGCTGCTGAAAATATTGTTCATCAAAGTCCCACTTACAAACTCCTTAATACACAGGTTTACTCAGTTATAGCTTCATTGGTGGCACGAAGCAGAGGTCTTCAACCTGCTTTTTCAACTCCTTCTCACAATTTCCATGTTCCTAAGTCCTGTGTTTGTTACCTTTTCCCAGGGTTGCCCAGACCTCTGCTCTTGCACTGTCATCTGCTTTTTCTCATTGTCTCTTTAATGAGACCTAATCAGAATAAGTCAGGGTTCATATAACCTTGTATGGAAAATTGCCAATTTGTCAAAAAGGTATGGAGAAACAAACCTGAATATTTAGAATTTTTTTCTAAAGGAAATTTGCATCTGGGCAGGAAATCCAATGTTCTTTAAATCTGATTGAAAGGGAAACAGGCAAAAGCAGGCTATAACATTTATAGCTCTGATACTGCTGTGCCTGTCATTAGAGCCCTGGTTGAGTCTCATGCAACAGCAAGATCACCAATCATGGGGCCCTGAGGTTCAGCAAAGCCTTTAGAATCAAAGTTAAGCTCCTTCAAATCCCAAATATGTAAAGAATGGGTAATGGTGAGCCATGCAAATAACAGCTGGACAGTCTCTGAGATGTGTGATTCTAGGCACTTTTGCCCAGTGAATGTGCAGAAGGCACTTCCAGTAGTGGATGTCCAGCAGTGCTGTGGATCAGTGTTGGTGTTGGAGGAGGTCATCAAGAGGATGGGACTGCCAGGTGATCCTTGAGCTGGACCCAGGCAACTGGAAGCTCCTCACCCCCTCCCTAGTCCTTGAAATGTACTTTCTGCCCACCATTCCCATTGTGGGAGCCATTTTTAAGGATACAACCTTGAGAGAGTTAGCTGTGGTTGAGAACATCTGGACTGTATATGTGACTGAAGCCAGTTAAACCTCTGTGTAAACTTTTAAGATTTGGTGGGTGGGTTCTGAGACCTCTGGTTTTGTGGCTACCCAATAAAACCTTGTAAGTTCCCTTGCCTATGAAAACTGCCACCTGCCAATCTGGCGAGGTCTGCCTTTCTTTGGTCTCTTTCTGCCCTCCTTGTGTGGGCACCAGTTTCTGAACGAGTTGGCCACGGGAGAGGAAGTCAGAGGGAATGGCAGACAGATCAGCTTCGATAGAGTGATTGGACTTGCAGTGACTTTGAATGAACCTTGATACAACTCAGGAGAAGAGATATAATTACAGAGCATGGCTGGCTTTGAAACCAGTGGTTTGTCTGCCAGAAAATTTGAATTCATTACTAACTTTGCAGAGATGTCCGGGTCACTTATAAATACATTTTGTCTCTTTTAGGTTCTTCAGCTGGGATCAGATATCCTTCCTCAGTATAAGCAAGAAGCGCCAAAGACGCCACCACACATTATTTTACACTATTGTGCTTTTAAAACAACTTGGGATTGGGTGATTTTAATTCTTACCTTCTACACCGCCATTATGGTTCCTTACAACGTTTCCTTCAAAACGAAGCAGAACAACATAGCCTGGCTGGTGCTGGACAGTGTGGTGGACGTTATTTTTCTGGTTGACATTGTTTTAAATTTTCACACAACCTTTGTGGGACCTGGTGGAGAGGTTATTTCTGACCCCAAGTTGATAAGGATGAATTATCTGAAAACTTGGTTTGTGATCGATCTGTTGTCTTGTTTACCTTATGACATCATCAATGCCTTTGAAAATGTGGATGAGGTAAGTTTCTTGTTTTTGTTTTTTTAGTACTTTAATCACGTTTTGAGAAAATTAGGATAAAAGGAGTTTATAAATAACCTGAACTTCTTTATAGTCACCACTTTCAACCTTCATCCTACTAAATACCTGCCATAAATGATCATATTTTATTACTTTATATTTTTTATTCACTCTTTAAAAAATTTCTGGTTGAAAATACTAGGAAATGGCTGTGGTTGGGATTGTGTTTAAAAGAGGAGAAGAAAAGCCACAGCCTTTGAAGTCAAATATTCCTTATGAACTGGATAGTTGATTGAAAGATAATGAAATAGATGTATTTTTTTGGGAGAAGAGTAGCATTTTAAAAGTCTGTGCACCCACAGATGTTTTGACTTCTCCCCTCCAGATACATATGGTAGCAGTGCTTGTGTTAACAAAAAGATCCAGAAAGCTTTTATGGTAGAGAAATTCTTGAAGTTTTGCCTTTTTGGTTTCTTTTTCTTTCTTTCTTTCTTTTTTTTTAAATATAGTTTTTGCTTTAAGTTTTGCCCAATCATTTGTGGTTAGAGACTGTATTCAATGACTTCTGATATCTGGTCTAATTCAAGATTTTGCTTATTCCATGTCATCTGCACAACTAGAAATATTAAAACATATGTAATGTCTTAATGACCATTTCATCCAAGGCTTCTTAGTTTCTAACTTAGTTGTGGATGATTTTCAACTTGCTATACCAAGGATGTATATAAATGAATCAATATAGAATATATCTGTTTTTAAAATGTGTTCATAATAATTACAAACTTAATTTCCCTAAAGATTCTACTCTGTCCTCATACACTGTTCAGATAGAAAATTCTCCACTACATTGTTGTCATTCTGTGTGTGTTGGGAGGTAGATTGCAACTTTTCTTCAGGATCATTTCCCATAAAGATTTCTGCATTGAATCAACTTTAATGATACTAAAAAATATTTTCAGAAGTTTAGTATAGACATTGTATTTTGATGCTATACACATAATTGTTAATTTAAAAATTCAAGGAAAAAAGAATCATAGTAATTTGTTTCTAATTTTAAATTCCACCTACATCAAGCTTTTAAGGTATATTTCTTATTTCCCTTCTGGAAGGATTGATAGGGGTTAATTTTGAAAATGCTAATCTTATAATAAGATAATAAGTAGTATTTATATATTCACTTACTAAATAGATTAATATATTAAGATCAATGCATTAGGATTTCCATTATTTAGAACATTGGCATAAAGACTTTAATACAAATAATCAAAAGATTGGTTTAGTTCACAGAAAAGAAAGTAAATTAGATTGCATAATAATAAATGCATCTAATGTACTATATAAATATATGACTATATCCTCAGACTTATTAAGGAAAATGCAAAATAAACTTATAGACTATACTGACATACCATCAGTTATCACACACACTGGGTTGGAGAATATGGTGTCTGAGAATGTGTACTGCTCAGATCTCCCTTCATGGAAACCTGCTGCATGAAGCACAGTTAGGGGCTTCCTGGAAGTGGCTCCTGGTTTGGAAAAGACATTCTTTAGCATCCCTTTCAAACTCAGCATTCAGTGATATCACACTGTCACCCTCGTAGCTTGAAACTGGCCACAATGGGAGTATTTACACCTTTAAAATGGCAAATGCTATGGATAAAGCTTAAAAAAAAAACTTTCTAAAGCATTAGTTGTTAACCATTTACCAATATACCACTGAATACAGTTGACTGACAGTTGCTGTGGCTTTCTGATCTGCTGCAGGTCACAGTTCAAAGCTGTTTCCCCAAGGCTGCACTCAACCAATGACTAAGAATAGTGGTCATATTATGCTTTGGCTTATCAGGTGGCTCAGTGGTAAAGAATCCACCTGCCAAGCAGGAGACATGAGTTTGATCCCTGGGTCGGGAAGATTCCCTGGAGAAGGAAGTGGCAATCCACTCCAGTATTATTGCCTGGAAAATCCCATGAACAGAAGAGCCTGGCTACAGTCCATGGAGTCGCAGTCAGACACGACTTAGCGACTAAACCACCACCACCAATATTATAATTAGCCTACTCCTGCTCAACGAAGAACTCCTCTGCTGAGCAACTTTTGCCCTGAAACTCCCCATTTACCTGTGCTGTGGTTGAGGCTCTTTCTACACAATTCTTCCTTCCATCTTCATAGGTTTCAGACATGCATTGTGGTCTGAAGACTCCTCCCTCCTTTCTCCTTCATAGGCATTTATCTCAGTGAAAGTCTTGCATATCTAACCCTGACTTGGCATCACTTGGTAAGGGATCTGAATTGATCCAGTGACGGTATGAAGTCTCTTATACATTGCTCAAGGGAATACTGGTAAAACTTACATGAAGAATGATTGGCAATATCTAATTTTTTAAAAGAGAAGACCCTAGAGACAACCACTTTCAGACTGTCTAGGGGATTCTTTAAATATTTGCTTCCATCACCAAATAGCAAGACTGTGTACTTACTCCTTTTGGTTTTTCAGTTTTGGGACTTGTCTTTGACTTCTCATTATCAAATTAGAGGTTTCAGCCTCTTTCTCCCTGCCCTCACTGTATCCATGCACTTATTTCCATCGCCTCATTCTCACAATATAGATATATCATCCTTTTGGTTCCATAAATAGTGTTTATATCATTATGTCTACAAATATGCTATTTATGACTGAAAGCGAAAGTCAAAGTTGCTCAGTTGTGTTCGACTCTTTGTGACCCCATGGACTATACAGTCCATGGAATTCTCCAGGCCAGAATACTGGAGTGGGTAGCCTTTCCCTTCTCCAGGGGATCCTTCCAACCCAGGGACTGAACCCATGTCTCCCTCATTGCAGGCAGATTCTTTACCAGCTGAGCCACAAGGGAAGCTCATTTATAACTGAACCTTCAACATACTGTGATTACTTTTCCTCTTCTGCACTTTCCATTTTCCTGAGAGTTGATAATTGTCTGGTCTTATCATTTGCTTTGTTTTACTCATCACTCACTCAACCACTAAACTCTTTGCCAGTTGTCTAAAGCTCCCTTCCTTGCATCGATGCAAGCAATATCCTATCAACATCATTTTCTTAAACAGATCTCTCTTCATCCTACTCTCCCACTTGATGGACAGTTTGACTATCTGTAATATTCTAGGCCATTGGTAATTTCTCCTCAGATTTTGAAAGGCATGGTACCATTACAGTCTACCTTCTAATAATTCTCTTAAGAAACTTTGAGGCATTGTGACCTATTTTCTCTTTCTGGAAATTTGATATATCTTCTCTGTCTAGGATTCTGAATCTTTCCATTACTATGCTTTATTGTGAGTCCATTTTCATCCATTTTGCTGGGCACTGTCTGGGTAGTCTTTTTCAATCTGGAAAAGCATGTCTTCTGTTTTAATTTTTTTTCTTATGATTTTTCTCCATCTCCTTTCCTGCTCTTCTTTTTTCTCTCTCATTGAAATTCCTTGTATTCTGATACCTACTAGACTTTTCTAATTCCCTTTTCCTTCTTTCCTTATTTTCCAATCCTTTATCTTTTTGATATGCTTTCTGGAAAATTTTCTCAACATTATTTTCCAACTTTTCTTGTAACTAATAATGCCTTTATTTACCCCTTAAAGTTTGTTTGGCTTGATACTAAGAGCTAAACTAGCATTTGTATATTACTTGATATATGTATTTCTAGCGTTTAACTTTTCATCATTCTAGATCATTATACTTTAATTGTATCTTTTGTAAATAGTCTATACATTCTGAGAGTTTCTCTAACTAGAAAGTTTAGTCTGTTTACATTTATTGTAATTAATTACTTTTTGCTTTACGTAGAGCATCTTGTTTTCCACTCTAAAGTGTGTTTTATTCACTTTTCTCTCTCTTTTTTACTTTCTTCTTCTTTTCTGCCATTTTTTGGATTAACTGAATTTTAAAAATCTTCTGGATTCCCTCTAATGGATTGGAAGTTTTTGTATTAATTGATTTCTCTTAATATTTTTATCTTCAGTATTTGACTTATAAGTATCTTTGCCCTTCTAAATAAATCAAGGGCCTCTGTTTGCCTTCTCATTTTTCAAACTAGGGTTGTCTTACATTTTGGTTCCACAGTTTTTTCAAGTTTCTATTTCAATTATTGGGTGGCTTCTTTAGGACTTTGTTTATTGTGAGCCTTTGGGATGGTGACTATAGATTTCAGTTTCTATATCTGTAAAAAAAAGGGAAGGGATGCTTGACATTTTTACTTCACAAGATGTTTTTAAAGAGTCGATAGAAAAATAGATATGAATGATTTTTGTTTGTAGAATTGTGCATGTTTGAGGGGATATTATTGTTTCACTTGTGTGTATCTATTTCTTCAGCTTGGTGATAAGCCCTGTGATGGTTAGGAATGAGTTCCATCTCCTTGGCAGTTCTTCACTGCTTACTGCTTATTGGTGACTCACCAACCTGGAGCAGTAAAGTGTTAGTAAGGTTTTAGTAGATTGTACAAGGACATAAGACAAAATAGAACTTAAAAATGAGGAATTGAGCTACTGGTAGCTTGGGAATAGGAGAATATGAATCTGAAGATCACAGCTTACTCCTTTAACATGATACGGTGCAAAATAATTTAGGATGTAATGACATTTTCTTATTCAAGAGTGTCTCAGATGACATGCTTTCTGAAGACAGTTTGCTTTACTAGGAATTCACGAACTGGATATGCCAGTCTTTAAGAGAGCTGTGAGGCTGGGAAGATAGAGTCCATTGAAGGAAAGAATTCTGTTTGAAAAGAAATAATGTCAATTTCCTAGATAATATAATGGGGGTAAAAGACATTATCACAGGAATCTAAGGAATAAAAACAAACTCCTTTGTAGTATTTGAACACAGCTCTGGGAGGTCCAAGGAGCTTGATTTCTGGGAGATTAGAGGGAACTGAATTATAAGACATCATAGAAATATGGGGCAGCTGCAGGTGACAAACAGTTTGGTAGACTAAATGGAATTGGGAAACATGATACTTGGGGAATTCAGGAGACAGTGAGTGGTATTAGTGGTGAACACAATAAACCAGGTAGAACAAATTGAAATTGGAAAAGTGATCACGAATGCACTGTTTCAGGAGACAAAATGATCGAGCCAGAAACTGCTAGGTGGAAGTATTACAAATATTTTTAATTTCCAGAAAAGTTTGGAAAATCATTTTCTAAATTATAATTTTTCTTGATTTATTCTTGCTTGTCACATGGGCACATTCAGTTCAGTTCAGTTCAGTCACTCAGTCATGTCCGACTCTTTGCGACCCCATGAACTGCAGCACGCCAGGCCTCCCTGTCCATCGCCAACTCCCAGAGTCCACCCAAATCCATGTCCATCGAGTTGGTGATGCCATCCAACCATCTCATCCTCTGTCGTCCCCTTCTCTTCCTTCCCTCAATCTTTCCCAACATCAGGGTCTTTTAAAATGAGTCAGCTCTTCGCATCAGGTGGCCAAAGTATTGGAGTTTCAGCTTCAACATCAGTCCTTCCAATGAAAAATGGGCACATATATCATTTCATTTTAGCATATCTGTTTGTATAGCAAATTTTTATCTCTTATCTAGTTATCAAAGCAAAAAATTGGAAATCAAAGCTAATTGTATTCATGTATTTATTTTGTTACTTTTGAGAAATTTCAGACCCACCATTAAGGATATATTGGAAATTGCTATTTAATATAATATGATCATCATTAATTTTTCATTAAAACCTTTAGATAATTAAAAATAATGTTTGAGTGGTATAGGAGAGGATTTCAGAGTATTTGTTTTTAGTTTTACTAGTTTTAATCTTATTAAATCCATATAAACATTGCCAAGTCACCTTATAATTATTGATTTTTCTTATTAGTGTGATAATAAGACTCTTTTAAAGAGCCATTTTAGGTTGACAGCAAAACTGAGAAGAAGCTACAGAGACTTCCCATAATAGAGGCTGCCTTGACACGTGCCCCCCACCAGAATGAAACTACACTGACACATTAGGTTGTTCAAAGTCCATAGTTTACAGCAGGGTTCACTCATGGTGCTGTGCATTTTATGGATTTTGACAAATACATAAGGACATATTGTAGTATCATACAGAGTAGGGTCACTGTCCTAAAGCTCTGTGCTCTGCTTCTTCATCCCTTCTTCCTTCCTAACCTCTAGTAACCACTGATCCTTTTACTATCTCTATAGTTTTGCATTTTCCAGAATGTCATATAGTTGGAATCCTACAATAGAAAGCCTTTTCAGATTGACTTCTCTCACTTAATAATATTTAAGGTTCTTCCATGTTTTTTCATGGCTGATAGCTAATTTGAGTGCTGAGTAATATTCCACTGTGTGGACATATCAAGTTTATTTTTCCATTCACCTACTACTGAAGGATATTTTGATTGCTCCCCAATTTGGGTAATTATGAATAAAGCTGCTATAAACTTTTGAGTGTATTTTTTTGTGTAAGCAAAACCTTTGGGGTAAGTTGTCAGCTCGTTTGGGTGAATATCAAACAGCATGGTTGCTGGATCATGTAAAATATGTTTAGTTTTGTTATAAACTGCCAAACTATCTTTCAAAGTGGTTTTCGCCATTTTGCATTTCCACCAACAATGAATGACAGTTCCTATTGACTCATATTCTTACCAGTTTTTGGCATTATTAATGTTTTTGATTTTAGCCATTCCAGGACTTGTGATATCTTGTTTTAATTTGAAAATTTCTAATGATATATGAGGGGACTTTCCAGTTGGTCCTAGTGGTAAAGAACCTGTCTGCCAGAGCAGGAGATGTAAGAGACATGGATTCGATCCCTGAGGCAGGAAGATCTCCTGAAGGAGGGCATGGCAACCCATTCCAGAATGCTTGCCGGGAGAACCCCATGGACAGAGGAGTCTGGTTGGGCTGTGGTCCGTGGGGTCACAAAGAGTCAGACATGAGTGAAGTGACTTAGCATGCACACAGTGATATATGAACATATTTTCATATGCTTATTTGCCATCTGAGTGTCTCCTTTTGTCAGGTGTCTGTTCAGATCTTTTGCTCATTTTTAATGGGGTTGTTAATTTTATTATTGTTGAGTTTTAAGACTTCTTTGCATATTTTGGGTAATACTCCTTTATTATTTGCACATGTCTTTTGCAAATATTTTCCTCTAGTCTGTGGCTTGTCTTCTCATTCTTTTGACAGTTTCTTTCACAGAGCAACATTTTTAATTTTAGTGAATTCAAGTTTATTATTTCTTTCATGGATTGTACCTCTGGTGGTATATCTGAAAAATGATTACTCAAGGTCACCTAGATTTTCTCCCATGTTATCTTCTTAGAGCTTTACAGTTTGTGTTTTATGTTTATGTCTATGATCTGTTTTATTTTATTTTTTGAAGGGTATAAGGTCTGTGACTAGATTCATTTTTTTTCCATTGGATGTCCATGTGTTCTATCAAGATTTGTTGAAAACGATCTTTTCTTTATTGTATTTCCTTTGCTCCTTTGTCAAAGGTAAGTTGACTATATTTATGGGGTTCTGTTTCTAGGCTCTCTATTCTGTACCATTGATCCATTTTTTATTTTTTTTCCACCAGTACCACACTGTCTTGGTTACTACAATTTTATAGCAAGTATTGAAGTTGAGTGTCTGTCCTCTGACTGTTCTCCTTCAGTACTGTGTTGGCTATTTTGCACATTTTTTATTCTTCCATATAATCTTTACAATCAGTTTGTTGATATATACAAAACAACTTGATGGAATTCTGATTGAGATTACATTGTAGCTTTAGATCAAGTCTAGAGTAACTGACGTCTTCACAATATTGAATGTTTCTGTCCATAAACAAGGCTTATTGCTCCATTTATTTAGTTCTTTGATTTCTTTCATCGGTTTCATAGGTTTCCTCGTATATAGCCTGTACATATTTTGTTAGATTTATACCTAAGTTTTTTATGCTAATATAAATGATATCGTGTTTAAAATTTTAAACTCCACTTGTTCATTGTTGGTATATAGGAAAGTGATTGGCTTTTTTATATTGACCATATATCCTGCAAACTTCCTTTAATTGCTAATTAGTTCCAGACTCCTCCTTCCTCCCACCCCCCCGCAGGTCAGTTTGGATTTTCTGTGTCCGACTATTATGTCATCTCTAAAGAAAGATATTTTTTTTCCTTCCTTATCTGTATACCTGTTATTTCCTTTTTTTTAAATGATATGATATAATCTGTAAGGTTTTGTATATGTTCTTTTTCAAGTTGAGAAACTCTTCTCTGTAGCTAGCTTTTTGAGACTTTTTTTTAATCATGAGTAATTGCTGCATTTTGTCAAATGCCTTTTCTGCATCTATTGATATAAACATATGACTTTTTCTTCTTTAGTCTGTGATGTTATTGATTACATCAATTGATTTTTGATTGTTGAACCAGCCATGCATACTTAGGATAAATCTTACTTGGCCATACTGTATGATTATTTCTATATATTGTTGGATTTGATTTGCTAGTGTTTTGTTGAGATTTCTGCATCTATGTATTAGAGATATTCATTTGTAGTGTTCTTTTCTCATACTGTATTTGTGTATTTGAGTATTGGTATTTGAGTAAAGCTGGCCTCTTAAAACTGGGTTAGAAAGTATTGTTTCTGCTTCTTTTCTGAAAGAGACTGTAGAGAACTGGTATAATTTTTTACTTAAATATTTGGTAGAATTCACTCATGAGTTAATCTGGCTATGGGGCTATGTGTTTTGGAAGACTATTAATTATTGACTCAATTTGTTTAATAGATATAGTTCTCTTCAAATAATTATTTTGTGTGTATATTTGAGTTTTGGTAGATTGTGTCTTTCAAGGAATTGATCTATTTCATTTTGATTATCAAATTTATGGGCACAGAGTTGTTCATATTGTTCTATTATTGTTGTAGTTATTATTATTGCAATTGTTATACTTTAATTGTCTATAGCATCTGTAGTGGTGTCCTATCTTTCATTTCTCATGTTAGTAATTATGTCCTCTTTTTTTCTTGGTTAGTGTGGCTAGAGGTTTTACAATTTTACTGATGCTTTCAAAGAAAAAGCTTTTAAAATTTTGCTGATCTTCTCTACTGATTTCCTGTTTTCAATTTCATGGATTTTTGCTCTAATTTTAATATGTTTTTGTCTTATTATTTTTGATTCAATTTGCTTTTCTTTTTCTAGTTTGCTAAGCTTAGAAATTTAGGTTATTGATTTTACTTCTTTATTACTTTTTAATATATGCATTCTAAGCTGTAAATTTTCCTCTGAGTACTGCTTTGCTACATCCCACAAATTTTTGTAAGTAGTATTTTGAGTTTCATTTAATTCAAAGAACAATACATTTTTATTGATATTTCTTCTCTGATCCACATTTTATTTATAAATGTGTTGTTTAATTTCTCCATATTTTTTTAATTTTCCAGTTATATTTGTTGTTGATTTCTAGTTTAATTTCACTGTGATCCAAAAGCAGCTGTTGTATGATTTCTGTTGTATTAATTTTGTTAAGGTGTGTTTTATAGCCCAGGATATGGTCTATATTGGTAAATGTTTCACATCAGCTTATTTTTTTTTTGCTGTTATTGTATAAAGTAGTCAAGGATGTCAATAATAGACTGTTGATTGATGGTGCCATTGCCTTCCACTATGTCTTTACTGGTTTCTTGCCTGTTAGATCTGACCGTCTCTGACAGAGGGATGTTGAAGTCTGTAAAGATAGTAGTGGATTAATCTCATTTGTACTTGAAGTTCTATTAGTTTTTGTTAGGTTCATGCATACAAGAATTGTTATACCTTCTTGGAGAATTTATCCCTTTATCATTTATATAGCATTCCTCTTTATCACTGAAATTTACTTAACTCTGAAAAGTATAAGATGTTTCTGGATGTGCTGTTTTTTATCACATGTATTGTCTGTGATGAAATATATTATTTCTGGGAGGATGTTACCTTCTTCATGGGATTTTCTCTATTTAAGTTTTTTTTTTTTCTTTTTAGTTTCTGCAATTTTAAGTCCTAGTTACCTACCAGGTCTTTACTTAAGAAAGCCCACTAGTAATCCTAGAGCTTCTAATAACAATAAAAACATTTATATTTTTATTGAGGATTGGATTAGTGGTTTACTAACACTCATCTTTCATCTGTATGCTCAGGGGAAGGCTTACGGGTGACTCTAGTTTTTATGCTTCAATTTTACGTCAAGTTAAGAGGTCAAATACAACAAAGGTCTTTAGAAAACTGAGGGTTAGGCCCCGTGCTCATTTCTGGTGGAATCAAAAATAGACATTGTGCTTCTTCAGTGCAAAGATTTTATCTTCCTAATATCTTGGATTTGAAGTTCCTGGAACATAGTTGCCATACTATATATATTTCTATTGAAGTGAATGAGACATAAACCATTTCTTGTTGGTAATGAAAAAGACAGGGACAAGGACAATCTTTGTGACACAACCTTATCTGTGACCCCAAATCCTCCACTCAGAAAATCTAGCATTATCCTTTGGCTACTCTGCTCAACTCTCCATTCATAAGTTTCTTTTCATGCATTTTCATATAAATAATCTTCCAGTCAGATGTCCTACCCTACCAACATTCAATACATGTTTAGGGGTTACCAAAGGGTTTAGATCCCCAAGCTGGGATCTCTCACTACGAGTACAAAGCATTGTGGACACATGATGCAAAGATGTACAAAGCTTAGTCACTGAACTCAAATGTACCCACCTTCTAGCTTGAGAGTAAAACCTTTGCACAAACTATTCAAAAGTGTGAATAAAAGAGAAGTCAGTGTGAAAGAGGAGATGGGGAAAGGATTTGGGAAATGGATGAGAATCAGCCACAGATTTCAAATTGGAGCAGAGTGGCAGTAGGTTGGACTTTTAAATTCTTTTCCAAGTGGGATTGGTGGCACAGAATGTTATCAAGTTTGGGTAATAAGAAGGTTTAAAGATAGATATCCTTCTTATATTTGAAAAAACTGGTGATCTTCCAGGAATATATTCTTTTGCATTAATTTTCTACAGAGAAAAAACAATCTGTTTAACTGAGTAAATTAGCTTTGGGAGGATAGAAAGTTATAAGCAAAGAGGACAGCAGTGAGATTCCTTTATTAAATTTTGTTGCTTACATAAATAGAAATTTTTATGTGCACTGATCTTCATTCGTGGTAAATGCTTCCTATTGTTAAGCATTAGGAAGTGACTCTGATATAAAGGCAAAGAAGGGTGAAATATATTACAATATGTATACTATAACTCTTAAAAATTTTGCCTTAATTAACCACGGATACTTGGTTAGAAATTGCTCTTTACTATTTGTATAATAATTATCACTATGCTGAGAATTCATCATTTCCTCATTCTTCTTTGAAGGAAGTTCTAAACTTCCATTTCTACTCCATTTAGTCTTTTTATTACTTTATTTTATACTATGATTTTATCTCTGCTTTCACATAACACATGCTGACTCACAAGGAACATGGTTACCTTTATATCACAATTTTTTATCCTTAAGAAATTTGTTTAATATACATTGTGGATAAAGGGTTAAAAAACCATTTCTCCTGCATGACAGCTTTACCTTTGGTCAGCTGTCTTCCATTCTTCCTCTGGGAACTGATGAAGGAAATATGCTATCTGTGTTTCTAGGCAATATTACTTAGATTTAAAGTAATATTATATATATATGGTAAATTTCATCTGAATTGCAAAGAACTTTTAATGAGCTATAAATAACTTGACAAGGACACCATCGCTTAAGGGTTCCCTGACTGATACAATTCTGAGCCTATCTCTTATGGAACTCTGAAAGTTATAGCTGTATTGTCATTATAGGTATTAAGTTAGGTAGGGCATGGAGCATCAAAAGCTAGAACTACAAACACAATTCATTGATAAGACAAAGCTGAGCTGTGTTTATTGCTTACCATTTGATGGGAGAACACTATCTTGCAAAGATTTGGTAGCATCTCAGATATTTGATAGTATCTTCTGAGAAAATGAGAGAATTTATTGGGAACTGGAAGTTTGATTTAACGTGGATCTTTCAAATCTGGAAAGGTTTAGGAGAGTAGGCTTTGTTAGAATTGGGTAAGGTTTAAGAATCATGACACCATAGTCCAGAATTGGTGGAAACAGTAAGGTGATGATTTTGAGGCAAAAAGTTCAAAGAATCTTAGGGCTTAAACTGTTGATGCTTTCTACTGAAGAGTTAATGGGTCTTTGGGTAGTTCCTATAGGGCATAATAAAACTTTTTGCCTTGCAGAAGTCCTGAAGAATATGATCATGCTAAGGAAGACACGAATAGTACCAAGTCATGTCAATATAGATGGCTAATTACGGTTTTAATTCTCTGTGTCCAAGCTAAGTATGGGGCTAGACAATTTCAATTCTTAAGATTTTCAGAGTAAGATGGATTCAGTACCAGCCAGTTGAGTCTTATTTGCTCACTTCTGATTTGTCCCCTGGTGGGAAGTTCACAAGGAACATAGCTCTGATGACTGCAGTAAAGACTGCTCTGAAGTCAAATCCTGTGGAAAAAGATGCCTTGTGTTCCTCTACTTATAAGCGTGATTTCTGCCCTATATCATTTTTTTCTTAATATATACATTTTATTGAAGTAAAGTTGATTTACAAATTTCAGGTGCACAGCAAGGAGATTCAGTTATACATATACACATATGTTATTTTTCAGATTATTTTCCATTATAGGTTATTATAAAATATTGACTATAAGTCCATGTGCTATACATTAAAACTTTGTTGCTTCTTACATATCTATTGTTTAAATTAGAAATCTAACATTCTATTCATGCTAAGTCAAATAAGTGGAATCAAAATGTCGTAAGTTTTTTAGTGAGGCAAAAATTCATAAGTTTTCTAAAATATGTATAGTATACATACTATTTATATATATGTATACAAAAGCTTTTCTACTATGCTTGATAAAGCCTTGCAAAAGAACATAAAAATATAGATGAAGCAATTGGAAAATATAAACTAAATGAAATGGGAGCATTGAATATGAAATAGAAAAAGTGAAACAAGCTAGGTAAAGGTAGAAGATCATCATATAGTCCAGTTTTTTTTTTTCCAGTTGTTTTTAAACATGGCTGCTCATTAGAAACATATCTGGAACTTTGGAGAAAAAAGTAATAACTGAGCTTTGAATTTTTCAAAAAAAATTCCAAGATAATCCTGATATATATCTGGATTTTAAAAAGTGATTACAGATTTTCCCATTAAATGGTAGTTTTGGTGATATAGAATTCTATTATTTTTCTGTTTAATTTATCATGATAAATTCTTACAAGGCAAGATAGTGACATATTTCTCAACACAAAAAGTAAACTGCTGCTGCTGCTGCTGCTAAGTCGCTTCAGTCGTGTCCTACTCTGTGCGACCCCATAGACGGCAGCCTACCAGGCTCCTCCATCCCTGGGATTCTCCAGGCATGAACACCGGAGTGGGTTGCCATTTCCTATCTACCAGTTGTATATTAAAGTTTATTTTATACATTCATATCTTATCTATTTGGGAGGCTGTCTTGTTAAAATGAGACTTCTTTATCAGTTCAGTTCAGTCACTCAGTTGTGTCCAACTCTTTGTGACCCCATGGACTGCAGCACGCCAGGCCTCCCTGTCTATCACCAACTCCTGGAGTTTACTCAAACGCATGTCCATTGAGTTGGTGATGCCATCCAACCATCTCAACCTCTGTTGTCGCCTTCTCCTCACACTTTCAATCTTTCCCAGCATCAGGATCTTTCCCAGTGAATCAGTTCTTCGCTTCAGGTGGCCAAAGTACTGGAGTTTCGGCTTCAGCATCAGTCCTTCCGAAGAATATTCAGGACTGATTTCCTTTAGGATGGACTGGTTGGATTTCCTTGCAGCCCAAGGGACTCTCAAGAGTCTTCTCCAACACCACAGTTCAAAAGCATCAATTCTTCAGCACTCAACTTTCTTTATGGTCCAACTCTCACGTCCTTACATGACTACTGGAAAAACCATAGCTTTGACTAGATGGACCTTTGTTGGCAAAGTAATGTCTCTGCTTTTTAATATGCTGTCTAGGTTAGCCATAACTTTTCTTCCAAGGAGCAAGCATGTTTTGATTTCATGGCTGCAGTCACCACCTGCAGTGATTTTGAAGACCCCCCCAAATAAAGTCTATCTCTGTTTCCATTGTTTCCCCATCTATTTGCCATGAAGTGATGGGACCAGATGCCAAGTATGTATTTATTTTGCCCCCATTTTATGTCATACAAGTATGAAATAATGTGCTCATAAATACATATGCTTTCCTCACATTTGTGTCAGTTAGCTTTTTTCCCCTGCATGACAAACTACTCCAAAACTTTATGGATAATTCTATCACCATTTATTTAACTTATTTGTCTGTGTTCTGAGTAATTCCGCTGGCTTTGGCTAGATTTGGCTCATTTCAACTACGTTCACCCATGCATCCATGGTAGATTGCTGAGATGGCTGGTGGCTAGCTGATCTGGGATGGCTCATATGGATAACTCAGAGGACTGCTCTCATCCTCCTCAAAACTAGTTGCCATTCTTCATATGACAACTTAGAATGGCCATAGGTTCTAAGACCATGATTAGAGGTTATGCTTCTTGAGGTCTAGGCTTGGAACTGGCACAAATGTCACTTACACTACATTCTGTTGGCCAAAGTAGATTATAAAGCCAGTCTAGACTCAAGTCAAGATGTGGAAATAGAGTCTATCTTTTGTTGGGAGAAGTTGCAAAGTCATGTGGCTAAAGGGTATAGATACACGGAAGGAAATGACTGCAGCTGCTTTTTTCAAACAATCTACTACACATCCTGTATGAGACAATGTTAGATGTATGTGGAAAACCAAGCAACCGAATATTATAAGACTGTATTCCTGTTCTCTCAGCCCCACTTAATTGTTGTATGTCCTTGGATAAGTTCTTTGATTACTCCTTTTCTGTTTATGAAGCAATGGGGAAAGAAAGTAGGAAAGAATACTAGCTGAGTTATCTGTTATCCTTGGCTCGGATGAGAGAATTGAGTTATATTTTAAATGGATTTATCATTGCAAGACATTATTTTTATGCTAATGACACCCCATGTACTTTTAATGTGGGGATCCACAAAAATACCTTGAAGAGTAAATAACACTGAGATATCTCCAGGATATTGTTCTCTGTGCTCTCATGGCTTAAGGAGCTTGTCAAGTAGGGAAATTGGCTAGAAGGGAAGGTTGATGACTGAAAGTTCTCCATTAGCCCTGCTGTGTTCTATTATGCATTTGATGTGTTTGATATTCTCTTCCACCAGTGGAACCCCAGGGATTTGTGAGCTAAGAGCTCAGAGGTTGGGATAGAGGCAGAATGCCACTGGAGTACAGATGAGGGCACAGAAAAAACTGGAAAGCATGCAGTGAAATTAAGCAGAAAACAAATGAGCAGACAAAACTGGTCGAAAGTACAGAATGAAGAGCTTGTTATAAATAGGTGGTAGTACAGAAGGAAGTAATTTTATTTTGGACAATCAAAGTATCCAGTATTACCACATGGGTTAAATTAAAATTCCTAACAGCAGATTAAGTATAATTTGAGACCCAATCTAAAGTTATGAGGGTGAGTTATAAAATAAGTAAAATCTTATTTTGGATTGAGTTGAATATGACTCCTCTTCTCTCTCCAAATCATATGATGCAGAGGAAATCATTAATCCAGATTATGTACTGTGGTGAAATGTTAACCTTAATGATACAACAGTGACCACTTTTTTCCTGATATTTAAATATACTATACTTTAAAAATTCCATCAATCTTACAGTCATAAGTAGAGTTCAAGGGATTTTCACAAAGCAAACACACCTAGTAATTCCTAGTAATGCCATATTAGGAAATAGAATATTGCCAGAGCCTATTCAGGCCTTACATAGTCACAATCCCTCCCCAAGCAAAGAAAGCCATTTTGACTTCTAATGACTTCTAATCCCTAAGAGTAGTTCCATTTGTTTATAAACTTTTATAAATGGAATCATGCAGTATATACTCTTTTGTTCAATATGACACTTTTTAGATTTATTCTTGTTATTTCATATACTTCTAGTTTGTTCTTGTTTATTTCTGGATAGTATTTCATTGAGTGAATATGCAATGACTTTTAAAATCATTTCTACCAGAGATGAACATTTGGAATGTTTCAAGTTTTAAGTATTTTATCAAGTTTTAAAAGAAAGTCATTTAACTTTGAATTTTGATTATAGTGATTGCAGTAAATTTTTTTGGATGCGAAACAATGGAGAATGATATAGTTGGAAAAAAAACCTTTCTAAATAAAGCAAACTTCCTTATTTCTGTATTACTTATTTTGAATAACAGTTTCTGGTTTCATAAGTAGATGAAAGGGATACTGTGGACAAATTAAAAGGTGAAATTTTGGGATTGTTTTTGAGAGCAAAAAGTTTGGTTTGACTGGAACATTATTCTTCAGCAAAGTCATGGTTGGAAATGACCCAGCTGTTTAGAGATGGGCTTGTAGACCTTGAAGGCCAGTAGAAGAGACTGTGTTTAATGTCTATGATGATCTCCTGGAGGATACACTTGATATTCTTCTAGGAAGATTATTACTGCAATGATTATTGTGATTGAGGACAGGAAGACTGTGCTGCCGTTGGCCTTCATGGGAAATGCATGTAGAATCTGAAGACTAGGTCTGAGTGATGCTTCCATTCCTTGCTAGCTGTATGACTTTTGACAGGTTGTTTAACCTATCTGAGCTTCAGTGTGCTCCTATGAACAATGGATATAGGAGTCCTGGTATTGTGAGGATGAAATGAATTGGTCCATGTTAGAGAACTATAGATTCTCCAGGGTTCTAGGGCCTTCACAGACTCCTAAGGGGGTCACTGCTGTGCCTGGGTGGGAATAAGAGGAAAGCAAGCTATTTAATCTCTTGATTCAGTCTTCTAGAGAATGCTTGTGTTTCAGCTAATACTGTGGGTACTAATGTGATTAAATAATATATTATGCTCTAGATATAGTGAGGTTTAGAATGAGGTCAGATAGTGAAGTGGTTAGGGACAAGGAGTGTGGATGAGACTACCTATAATTGAATCCAGCTCCTCCTCTTACCAGTTACATAAACTTAGCCAAATTACTGTACTTAATTTTTCTAGGCTATGTTTTAGTAGTGATACCTATCATATAGGATTGTTAACTATGCCGCCTCCCTGCCCCATGACACATTCAATTCATCACACTCACAAATACTTGTGTTGTAAAAAGTTTTTCATATATTACTGAATATATTGATTGCTTAACATATTACTGTATGCCAAGCTTTGGAATACAATATGCCAACAAATTTGAAAAACTCAGCAGTGGCCATAGGACTGGAAAAGGTGTTTTCATTCCAAAACCAAAGAAAGGCCATGCAAAAGAGTGTTGAAACGAATGCACAATTGCACTCATTTCACATGCTAGCAAGGTCATGCTCAAAATCCTCCAAGCTAGGTTTCAACAGTACATGAACCAACCACTTCCAGATGTACAAGCTGGCAAGCTGGGTTCAATTGAAAAAAGGCAGAGGAACCAGAGATCAAATTGCCAAAATCCATTGGATCATAGAAAAAGCAAGAGATTCCAGAAAAACATCTACTTCTGCCTCATTGACTATGCTAAAGGCTTTGATGTGTGTGGGTCACAGAAAACTGTGGAATATTCTTAAAAAGATGGGAATAAACTGCATAAACTGACCACCTTACCTGCCTCCTGAGAAACCTGTATGCAGGTCAAAAAGCAAAACTTACAGCTGGACATGGAACAACAGACTGGTTAAAAATTGGGAAAGGAATGCTTCAAGGCTGTAGATTGTCTTCCTGCCTATTTTACTTATATGCAGAGTACATCATGTGAAATGCCAGGCTGACTGAATCATAAGCTGAGATCAAGATTGCCAGGAGAAAATATCAGTAACCTCAGATATGCAGATGATGCCACTCTTAGGGCAGAAAGTGAAGAGAAACTAAAGAGCCTCTTGATGAAAGTGAAAGAGGAGAGTGAAAAAGCTGACTTAAAACTCAACATTCAAAAAAAGAAGGTCATGGCATCTGGTCCCATCACTTCATGAAATATAGATGGGGAAACAATGGAAACAGTAAACGACTTTGTTTTCTTGGGCTCCAAAATCACTGTGGACGGTGACTGCAGCCATGAAATTAAATGATTCTTGCTCCTTGAAAGAAAAGCTATGACAAACCTAGACAGAGTATTAAAAAGCAGAGACATTACTTTGCTGACAAAGGTCCATACAGTCAAAGCTATGGATTTTCCTGTAGTCCTGTACAGATGTAAGAGTTGGACCATAATGAAGGCTGAGTACTTAAGAACTGATGCTTTTGAACTGTGGTGTTAGAGAAGACTCTTGAGAATTCCTTGGACTGCAAGGAGATCAAACCAGTCAATCATAAGGGAAATCAGTCCTGAATATTCATTGGAAGGACTGATGCTGAAGCTGAAGTTCCCATACTTTGGTCACCTGATGTGAAGAGCTGACTCATTGGAAAAGATCCTGATTCTGGGAAAGATTGAGGGCAGGAAAGAAAAGGGGACAACAGAGGTTGAGATGGTTGGATGGCATCAATGACTCAATGGACATGAATTTGGGCAAGCTCTGGAAGATGGTGAAGGACAGGAAAGCCTGGTACACTGCAGTCCATGGGGTCGCAAATAGTTGGACATGACTGAGCAGCTGAATAATATCAACAACAAGCTTTGTGATACTAGGTATGTTCTTCAAGTGATTTAGCATTTCCTGGCATGTTGTGCACACAGAGACTTGTAATAAAGTACTGTTGTGATTATTATTGTAATATAGATGAGCAAAGTGTATATAATAAAACAAAGGAAGAATAGCTAACTTTTACAGTGAGTATGACCATGTAGATGATAGGTTGGGGAGGAAGATGTCAGAGAAATGCATATGGAGGAGAGAGTCTTTGTCATAAACTCTAAGTAAGGCCCTGGCTATCAAGAGAGTGGGAGGGAAGGGTGCTTTTAGCAGAGGGAACAACTTATAATGTGGCATGAAGCAGCATGGGCACTCTGGGAGCTTTACATAGCTGAGCACGGTGTGAGCCTAGATAGCATGGGGAGGAATTGCTGGGGAGAGGCTGACCAGATAGACAGATGCAAGGTCCCGAAGAACTTTTCATGTCAGAGTAAGAAGTAAGTAAACACTTAATCCTTTATGTAATGAGCCACCAAAGATTTTAGGTGAGAGAGCGACATGATTTTATATACATATATATATGTCATATAAAACGATACCAGGCTAGCCTATCCAGGGTGATCAGATAAGTAAAGGGGGTGAGAATGGAGGTGGGGTGGCCGATGGAGAGCCTATTTCTGTCACACAGGGAGGAATCTATGAATCCATGACCAAGACATGACCTCGGGAATAGGAAAGAAGGGACATTTTTTGAGAGATTTATTGAGATTTATTTTGAGCAGTTTGAATGCTGAAATCCTCAAAACTTGATAACTGTCTGGGTGTGGCAGGAAAGGGGGTGGGCTTCATAGTGATGGTCACAAGAGAAGCAGATGAAGAATTGATTCAGGAGAAATGAGATTCCCTTTGGGAAGTTTACCTGTTGAACACCTATGGAATACCTACATGGAAATATGCAGCAGGCATTTGGCTTCTGTATCAGGAATTTAGGGAAAGAGTTTTGTGCTAAGAAGTAAACCTGAGAATCCTTCATGTATTGAAGTCAGTTGAAACATGGACAGGCAGTAAATCAGCCAGGAGAGGTTGAGGGTAATTGTATTGAGAAGCCTAATATATAATAGAAGCAGGGATAAGGCTAGCCCCAGAAAATGATTTTGCAAGAGATGTCAGCCGGGGAGCTGACTAAGATCTAGGAGGAAGTGGTATCATAGAACCCTTTACAATTCTTACCAAATATTTTGTAATATTGAAATGATATTGAACATGGCTACAGAAAATGGTGCTTTTTGATTGTTTGGAGTCTAGAGCAGGTGGTCCTCAGGGTGGATCACCTTCTCTTGTAGAGATCTGCCCACATCAGAGGTCAAGAGAGTATGTTCTTCCATCATTTGGCCTTAATTCTAGTAGGTCCTGATTCTTTACAGTCTAGCTGAAGGTTATGGCTATTTTATAGTTTGGTTTGGGGATAAAGACTCTGTGTCTTTTTCCTTTGTTTTTAGAAAAAAATTTATAGTAGAAATAAATTTCTCTGTAGTATTTAAATAGAAGTACCACGGTTCTTTAAAAAATTGGAGCCAAGTGGAAGAAAACATCTGCAGCACTGTATTTATTTTTAAAATTAACCCTGTTTGAGTTCATGCATTTTGACTACAGGTTTCTTTAGAGCAGAAGCAAGGCATATTTATCTTAATGTCCCCAGGGCCCAACTCAGAGCCTGACATATAGAAATGCTTGATAAAGACTTATTTTGGTCTTCTTGTTCATAATTACATAGTTCCTTTGATTTGAGAGCTTCCAGACTCTCTTGAATCTTCTTACCCCTCAACATCTCATGTCACTGACTGATGCCACTCATCGTCTGAATTTTATTTTATTATTATTTTTTTCTTTTTTTTTTGTTTTCATCTGAATTTTATTAATGCTGCCCTTTTGAACTGTTCGAAGTTCAGTATCTCCCCTCCCCCAAGTGTTCAAGTGAAATAAGAATTGGTTTAAGGCCGTGTATATGCCAAGGCCTTTGAGAGTAGGAATCTAAATAGAGCCAGGCCTGAGGATATCGAGCTTGAGATAGAAAACTGAGACAGGATGCTCCTGTTCCTCTTTTGCTTCCTCTAGGTCTCCTGTTTCTACTTCTCTTTGTTTTCACTCTCTCTATTTCACATTTTTCTTTTTTAAAATTTCAAACATATGCCATCATATAGAGTATGATAAAATGCATTCTTAACCTTTTTCACTGTAACTATACAACACTATCGGAGAAGGCAATGGCACCCCACTCCAGTACTCTTGCCTGGAAAATCCCATGGACGGAGGGGCCTGGTGGGCTGCAGTCCATGGGGTTGCTAAGAGTCGGACACGACTGAGCGACTTCACTTTCACTTTTCACTTTCATGCATTGGAGAAGGAAATGGCAACCCACTCCAGTGTTCTTGCCTGGAGAATCCCAGGAATGGGGGAGCCTGGTAGGCTGCTGTCTATGGGATCGCACAGAGTCGGACACGACTGAAGCGACTTAGCATACAACGCTATAGTTAGAGTCTCATTAATATTGTATCTGTTCTACTTTACCAAATAGTTCTTCTATGTTGGTCAGAATTAAGCTCAGATTAGGTAAAGAATCTACCCAATTCAGGAGACCTAGGTTTGATCCCTGGGTTGGGAAGATCCTCTGGAAAAGGGAATGGCTATCCATTCCAGTGTTCTTACCTGGAGAATTCCATGGACAGAGGAGCCTGGTGGGTTACAGTCCATGAAGTCACAAAGAGTTGGACATAACTGAGCAGCTGACACTTTCACTTCACTTTCAGATTATGTTAGATTCCTTGTCTCCCCTCTGGGAGACAGAATTAGTAGTAAGGAAGTCATGGACTCTGTGAGACTTGAGATGATGATCAGATGAGAGAGTCCTGGGTCACTGCTTTGTCTTCCTCTTCTGCACCAGGAATGACATTAACCTTTCTGAGTGGCTTATTGCATGCTTTGCAAAAAAAGTCACTTTGGGAACTTCATGGACTGAATAAAGTCTATGGTGTGTTGAATAAAGTCTATGCTGTGTTTCCATTTGGATAATGCTCTATTTGGTATTTTGAGCTTCTCAACAAAATATGAATCTTCTTGCTGCTATTCGCTTATAGTATTCTTTTCTATGACTATTGCTAGAGGATGTAAGATTTCATAGGTATCCCATTCTAGGTTCAACTCTTCACTTTTTCACAGTTTAACAAATTTAGTGATTTTCATAACTGGCAGGAGGTGGTAGAAGCAGCAGTGACGTTTGCTCATTCTCCTAATATAATATATGCAGAAATATTTCCTGTTTGCTTGACAGTAAAACTAGGATTCCTTTTTTCAGAAGTTTTGCTGTTCATAGTGTTTATAAAGTAAGAAATAAAATCTTTTAAAGTAGAGGAAATATTTTATAAGGAGAAGAAATGAAAGGTCTGAATTTATCACCCTATTTATATACTCTGTGTATTGCATCTGAGCTATTTTCTTCTTTGGTTTTTCTCTGTGCTATTTATACTCCCCTTATGAAAATAAACTGGGTCTTACCTAATGAAACTTTTTTGTAAATCTAATAATTCACAAATATCTTATTTCCTTATGGGAAGGAATCTGAGTATAAAAACTTTATCATTTAAACTTTTTCGTTGGCTTAAAGTCAGAGCTGTATTATGTATGTGTATGTTCTTAGTATATAAATTGTGCTTGAGTTCATTAAGGTGAGCCATTGTTTGTTTTCACCAGCCTTTGCTTTTCTGAAAGTGTATCATTTCTTTTCTTTTATTCAGGGAATCAGCAGTCTCTTCAGTTCTTTAAAAGTGGTACGTCTCTTGAGACTGGGCCGTGTTGCCAGGAAATTGGACCATTACCTGGAGTATGGAGCAGCTGTCCTTGTGCTCCTGGTTTGTGTGTTCGGGCTAGTTGCTCACTGGCTGGCCTGCATATGGTACAGCATTGGGGACTACGAGGTCATCGATGAAGTCACAAACACCATCCAGATAGACAGTTGGCTCTACCAGCTGGCCTTGAGCATTGGGACTCCGTATCGATACAATACCAGTGCAGGGATATGGGAAGGAGGCCCCAGCAAGGATTCCCTGTATGTGTCCTCTCTCTACTTTACCATGACAAGCCTTACAACCATAGGATTTGGAAACATAGCTCCTACCACAGACGTGGAGAAGATGTTTTCAGTGGCCATGATGATGGTTGGCTGTAAGTATCTTTTCTGTTTTTTGTTTTTTTTTTTTTAAGTATTATTGTTGGCAGCTCTTCAGCTCCAATCTTGGATAGGAGTAAAATGAAACTACTTTGTCTTCAGAAGGATGTTCAAACCATTTCATTTACCTTGCTTTAATTTTTATTCAGCCTTAGAAAATAGAAATTCAAACTGATATATTTTACTCTTTAGAATGTATTAGCACATGAAAAACAGTATGCATGGAGTGATAAAAAAATCAGAATGGTATTTCTTTGATTTAATTCTGTTTATAGTATTGTTCCCAGCAGAGCTATTTCCAAAGAAAGAGCAACATCAAGAAAGACAGTGTCTGGCATATTCCACAGGTTTTGTTGGCAATGTACTAAATTATGAAAAGTAGACAGGATGTGATGTGAGATAGCCTATTTATAAAATGTTTTAGTTAATAGTCTTATGTAGGCTTTTACAATTTAGACTAGTAAAAGTGTTTATAAATCTAGTCTCCATTACAGAATTCTAGGTGGAATATATGCCAGGTTGAGAGAATGAAGGGATTAGTAATTGTCAGAGCATTCAGCAATGATGAACGTGTCTAGGATGAGGCATGCAGACCTGAGTACCAAATGACTTGCTGATGTTCTTGGGAGTAGGATGCTTCTCTACAGGAGTGAAGGACCAGGTATTCTATCACTACCATCAGACTGAGATTGGACAATACAGGAGATCAGAACATTAAGGAAATGTATACAAAAGAAGCTGTTGAAAAAGGAGATTTTTAGGGAGACTTCACCACCATATACACCGTGTGTCACATTGACTTGGATGATTTATCCAAGCCTAGTTCTGAGACCTGGAGTAACCTTAGGACTGAAGTTATGATTAGTGTTACTATGTAGCCTCTGGGTCATGTTAATTGTTTTTGGTCTAAGCCATCCTTTTTGAGATTCCATGTTATGCAATTTTATATTTTGACATTAATGGGAAAAATGTTAGAGTCTAGGAATGTCAGTTGACTTGTGGAAGGTCAGTATATTGGGTCTAAACAAGGTAATTTGCAGAGTTCAGAATGTCTGCAAGTTACTGGACACTGATGTTAACAGTGTTTCGTTTTCCATACTCTTAACTGGGTACAGAAACAAGAACACACAGGTTCTCTTTGCTGCTTAAAAGTGCGAGAGGTAGGGTGTCAATTCCGAGTGATGTTTGCTCCACATTTAGGAGGAGAATGTTCTCAAAACGAGCTCTTGATGATCTCTTAATTAAACTGCTGCCTACATACTGAAAGTGATAAGATGTATTGGCAGAAGAGGTGCTTTATAAATTCAGAAGACAACATTTGGTCAGATATAGTATTTATTATTATGCTACTTTTTAATATTTATATAATGCATTTTTCCTTATACTTGAGCATGGTTAAGTAAAAAAAAAAAATTCATGTTGAAGTAATTATAGACTCACTGAAATTTGCAAAGATAGTCTAGTGGAAGGGGAGGATAAGACAAATTGGGAGAGTAGGAATGACATTTATACATTATTGTGTGTTAAAAAGGTAGGTAGTGGGAACCTGCTGTATAGACCAGGGAGCTCAGTTTGGTGCTCTGTGATAACCTAGAGGAATGGGATGTAGGGGTAGGGAGGTGGGAAGGAGGCTCAAGAGGGAGGGATGTGTGTATACCTATAGCTGGTCCTGGTTGTATAACAGGAACAGCACGACATTGTAAAGCATTTTAACTCCAAAAAAAAAAAAATAAAATAAAATAGTGAGGACTTTGTGCTCTTCCCTTAGTTTCCTACAATAGTTATATCTTATAGGGCTCTAGTACAACATCAACATTGGCTGTGATACAGTGTGTGGATAGCTTTGTGTTGTATTATCACATTTGTGGATTCCTGTAACCACTGCTGAAATCAAAACACAGAATTGTTCTGTTACCTCAAAGATCTCCTTCACGTCATACCCACCCCTTCCCCCAAGCCTCCCTAACCCTGGCCACTACTGAACTGTTTTTTATCTATATAATTTTGTGATTTTGAAAATGTTACCTAAGTGGAATCATGCAAAATGTGGTTTTCTGAAATTGGTCTTTTCCACTCAGCATAAGTCTCTTGAAATCTATCTAAGTGGTTGAGTGTATTAATAATTTGTTCCTTCTTATTCCTGAATAGTATTTCATGGTTTGGATATATTGTTGCTTAATCATTCATCCATTGAAGGACTTTTGATAATTTCCAGTTTTTGATTACTATAATAATAAATTCACTAAATTCATTGCTAAAGGGCTTTTTTGAAAAAGAACATTTTCAAAGTTTAGTTCTGAAGCAGTTGTGGAGAATAGCATACCTTGTTTGTGTATAGTTTTTTGTTTGGACATAACTTTTCAGTTCTCTGGGATAAATATCCAGAAAAGAAATTTCTTGGACAAATAGTGTTCTATTTTTATAAAAAAAAATTGTCAAACTATTTTTCAGAGTGGGCATATTAGTGTAGTTTAATTTTTCAACAAGACAATAACAGAAAAATAAAATCTATATAGAGCTGAAGGACACCATTATTCACTTTGTTTCTCAGACTCCAAACCTGGGAATTATCTTAGATTCATGTTTTTTCTTATGTATTACATCTATTCATAACAAGTCTTGTTGACTTTACCATTAAAGTATGTTTGATTATTTCTCCCCACTTCTGTAGCTTACCATCCAAGATAAGCTAATAATCTCCTATATGTTGCTTCTATTTTTACCCTTGACTCATAATCTCTGCTCAGAAAGTAAGAACATATTGTTCCTGTGTTCAGAGTCTTCCAGTGTTTTTCATTGCATGTGAAATAAAATCCTGATCTCCCACCCCTTCAATCAAAGCTTTAATGGTCTGGCCCTCACCTGCCTCACTCACCTCACTTTTTACCATTCCCACTCTTGCTTATCCTACTCAATCCATGCCAACCATATTGCTGTACACATCAGAAAATAGTACCGTCTCAGACTCCTTGTACTGCTTCTCCCACTGCTTATAAACCCCTCCCCTGATTTATGCCGCAATTCGGGCAGGTCTCCAATCAAACCACCTCTCCAGAAATTCATCTCAATGCTACCCACTGCAATGCCAATCACTCTTGTTCTCTTCCCTTTAATCTTTTCTTTATTGTACCTACAAGGCCTGAAACCATGTTTACTCTCTTTTCCTTTTCTTCAGAATGTAAGCTCCATGACAATATGGCCTTTGTCTGCTGTTTTTTTGTTTTTTTTTTTTTTTTTCTGGTCTCTATATACTCAACTTCTAAACAGTTCTTAATGCTGTGCCCAATCAAAATGTGTTGTATGGTGAATGAAGTTGAAGATGTCCCTGATGATCATAATGAAAATCTCCAGTCCTTGATTCCACCCCATTTGGATCTCTGATGAACACACATGCCAGAAGAAAGCACACGTTGAATTGCAGCTGTGATTCCTTTGTGAAAGCCTGGTGAGCTTGCCTGCATTGTCTGCCCGTGGTAGTGCAGCAGCTACTTCAGCGGATTGTTGCTGTTGTCGTTTAGTTGTTAAGTCCTGTCCGACTCTTTTGCGACCTCGTGGACTCTGCCAGACTCTTCTGTCCATGGGGTGTCCCAGCCTGAAGTTTCTCATGTGGCCTGATAAGTTCTGAGAGGCGAGGCAGTAGAATCACCAACAACCGTTTCTCCCACTGTAGTTTTTGTTTTTTACCAACTACCTTCTGAAACTACAACCTCTAGAAATTTTCACATAGATTCAGTTGAGTTTTCAAAACGTCATTTAGTTCGCTGTTGGCCTCCTTCTTCCCTAATTCATGTATAGCCAATTATATTGCTATATCAACATTACTTTCTTCTGTCTCCCCTTCAGTTCCTGTCTTGATTTTAAGACGATCTAGGCAAAAAGTGGATCCTTTCCCTTCTTGAGTTTCTGCTATATCTCCTTTCAAACCTGAACAAACCAATTTTTGATATCTTTTGAGTTTGGTTTTCTTTTTATGCATCTGAAAAAATCCATCTTCTGTAGCCAGAGTGTTCCAAGGAGATGCCTTTTAATTTCCTTCTTAGTCCTTGGGTCCTTGGTAATTTCATGGAATGCTTCCTTTGAAACAACCCAAGAAGATGATTGAAAACTGTTAAGTGCCATGAAGTGTTACAGTAACTTCCCACAATTCCAAATCTTATTAGACACATGTGTACAAAATATCAGCCAAATGTGGCTGTTGCAGCTGTTTGTGTTCTTAATATAATTTTTTTCCAATATAATTATTTTCCTGTGACAGGACCAAGGAAGACAGAGGAAAACAAACCTAGTAAGTGTTCTTAGAACCTAAGAAGTGTTATCAGCCTCAGACTTATCCAGAGATAGTGCGTGCGTGTGTGTGTGTGTGTGTGTGTGTGTGTGTGTGATGGACAAGGGGAGGAAGGAGATAAAAAACAGGTTTCTGCTTTCAGTTGTGCTAGGATTCCAGTCACTCTGTGCTGGCTGCTTGAGAAGCACCACCTGTAACCTTATAACTCAATAACTGAGAAAGACGTTTTTCAGAAGGTTGATGGAGATACCAACTGCCTATTTTCTGTTGAGAAAGTAGTCACTGCTTGTAAATGATAGATTCTTTTTTTCTGGAGAAAGCCACCTGAAACTTTTGTGCCTTCCAGCAAAGTTTAAAAATTTAAATGGCAGCAATTCCAGTTCCTAGAGCCTGTCTGAACCTTCTTCCTTCTTTAATGGCCTGTCTTCTCAGACTCCTCAGTTCTTTCTCCCTGATGCTGAATTGTGTGAACTCTGTCCTGGACCACAGTCTCAAGATTCTCCTTGTTAATATCATAGTTTATGACCATGGCCTCCCTTCAACCCCAGGCACCTTCTGTTTCCTCTTGATACCTTCTGTGTCAGCAGTGTCCCAGGGTATTTCTCTTTTCTGCTACCTAGGGATTTCTTAGGCTTAAATTTAGTGTTCTTACATTTGCTCCTGCTCAGATTCCAGATCTGGAAGGGTTGTTTCTTACATAGGTCTATTACCATGTGTTCTTTTTCTCAGATTTATCTTTTCTTCTATTCTCTATGCCTTGAGTGCACTCCCTTGGTTCTGGAAGCAGCCATTACTACCCCAGGACAGTCAGCCCCTCCTCATTCGTCTGTCTAATCATGAATGAACTTAACTACTCTGCTAACATTCACTAATCACCACTAAAGGGCTTTTGTGAAAAAGAGCATTTTCAAAGTTTAGTTCTGCAGTAGTTGTGAAGAATAGCATACCTTTTCTTTTTTAGATCAAGATGTGGGTAATCTCTGCCAGTTTGCTCAGTAAATACTTAATGATGCCTTCCTAAAATGCTTTCTATTCCATTTCATTCATATAATCTTATTATTGAGCCCCTAATAACTTTCTTTTTTCTGAAGATTAGCAGATTAATTTAGCTTTTCTATTCAGAAAACACCTTCATATGCTGATGACTTGTTTTGATTGCTATAAAACAAAGGAATATGAGTTATAAAATTTTCTGATATAATTATCCTTTTTGCCTTAATATTTTTATGAATCCTCTTTTAAAGATGTGTTAGGTAGTTAGAATAGAAAAAAGGAGTCCAAAATGGTGGTGGCTAAAAGAAAGAAGGGAAAAGTCCGTGAAAATAGAACAAAGGAAGGTCCGAGGACCAGAGTGAGGACCTCAGGTAAAACCAACAGCCCTCCTGGCAACCCAGTTTACATAGGGCAGGCTCAGCGGAAGGAGAAAAACATAAAAAGAGGAGCCAAAATTGAGCCGGGACTTCTCTTCTCTTTGCGTCTTTTGGGTCAGCCCGCCCACAAGCCTCAAGGATGTGTTTTCGTTTGCTTGCCAAATAAAACTGAGCTGTAACATGGAGCTGTAACACTGGTTTGTCTGTCGCTTCAAATTTTTGCTGTGGCGAGACAGAACCAAGGAAATTACACACTCCCCCTGACAGAAGTATCAAGAAAACAATTGCTTAGCTCTTGCTTCATTACTAAATAATCACATAAATTGCATTTTAGCTTATCCTAACCATTGTAAAAAACTATACACTTATGTTTTTCATTACAACTTTATAAAAAAAGAAACATAAAATAAGAATGTTTTATATAACTTTTGCCATAAATTATGTTCAACCAAAATTTTCTTTTCATTTGCTTTGTTTTGTTTTAATATATTATAAAATATTATACATGTTAGTAAACATGTTAACAGCCTATTTCAAAGGTCTATAAATACTTGGGTATTTATTTTATTTAAAAAGTTTTCACTTTTTCCATTGTTGCCCGCTTAGTTGCCAACTGAAGCAGCCTGACTCATGGAGTCTATAATGATCAGGATCTGTCCTGGTAGGATGCCATACAAAGTAAGTCTTTAAAAGTAAAACAAAGCAAAACAAAAACTACAAATGTGAAAACTGCCTGGGTTTAACTGGAAGAGAGGAAACCCAGTCATAACAATGCTACTGTAATTTTTAAATGGTCTGTAATTGATGATAGCTCCAACAGTCTAAGAACTTTCTATAATTGACTGGTATGGTTTATAATGCATCAGGCAAATGGTTTAACACATTTAGAAGAATAGCAGGACCATCTGCCAGTGGGATATGTATGACAGGAAATTCAGATCTCCATGAGGGTAGTTAAGAATGACCAGGGAGCAGTTAGTTACACACTGGTCACTCAATATCATGCAGAGGAGACCGATGCCACACATATTCTCTCTAGTACATGGGCTCATTTAGCACACTCAGTGGAGTTTAGATAAAAGCCAACCTGAGAGTGTGGTGTTGCACTTACCCCGCTCCATAGGAAACAGAAATAAATGCAAGATGGTGAGACTCAGAGACTGTAAAAATATATTAATAGAATAAGCTGGAGCAAAGGTCTGTGTGACCTTGGATGGCTTTGGATCGCTTTGGATTTTAATTTTTTCAAGTGCAAAATGCAGAAATTGAAATAAATAACTTTTAAGGTCTCTTTCAGTACTGACATTCGATATATCTGAGGTTTAGGTTAGTATAGTTATGACCCTGTTCTTAGACTTGGACTGGTTATTGGAGATGAGGTTAATATGGAAAAAGAAGAGGTGTCACTTAAAAGTTTAGGACTTTTCATGTACAGTGCATATTTTGTTTTATAGAGAGTATGATATGTCTTGTACAGAATATATTCAGTAACGAGTTGAGAGGGAAGACTGCCAAGGGATGTTATGGAGAAAAGAAATTAAGCTTTTGGAAATAACAGCGTTTTACGCTATAGAAGGTAGGCAGCTTGGAAGACTGAAAGACGTTTGCCTCAGGGTAAAGGAATGGACCCAGGGAGAATGCCCAGTGGGGACTCAGGGATATTTGGTCTGAATAGATATCTAGGCAGGGTTAAAAGCTGTTAACCTTTTAAAAGGGTTAAGAGTTGTTATACTTCTCCAAAAAATTAAAAAAATTGTCTATAAATCTTAACATGAGACTTTAGGTGACACAGATATAATAATAAGCTATATGTTAAATTTTTTCTTTACTATTGTGGTATAGTTAGGACATAGAGTGTGGACATGCTGATTTTCATTTCTGGTTTTAGTTTAGCCAGATGGAGAGAGCTTTAAGCTTAATGTTTATTTTGGAAACTGGGTCAGTTCTTTGTATCTGCTTTACCCTTGTTGTAAAGACTTTTTTCTTCCCTTTTCTTTAATGAGCTTAATATCCTATGAAGAAACATATTTTGTGGAGCCCAAAGTTCAGGGTTCAGTTCAGTTCAGTCGCTCAGTCGTGTCTGACTCTTTGTGACCCCATGAATTGCAGCACGCCCGGCCTCCCTGTCCATCACCCACTCCCGGTTATGGGCACCTTTTTTATGGTTTATTAGTTTCAGATGTACAGTCCAGTAGTTTGAAAACTGTTTGAAAATTGTCCTGTTTGTCATGTGTTTGGTACAAATATTGTGCCTAGTTGATGAAAGTGAAATTATTAGTTGCTCAGTTGTGTCGGACTCTTTGCAATACTATGGACCATAGCTGACCAGGCTCCTCTGTCCTTGGAATTCTCCAGGCAGGAGTCCTGGGGTGGATAGCAATTCCTTTCTCCAGAGGATCTCCCATCGCAGGTATTGCATCCCGGTCTCCTGCATTGCAGTCAGATTCTTCACTGTCTGAGTCAATAGGGGAGCCCTAGTTGGTAGATGTGGAGAAGGCGATGGCACCCCACTCCAGTACTCTTGCCTGGAAAATGCCATGGACGGAGGAGCCTGGTAGGCTGCAGTCCATGGAGTTGCTAGGAGTCGGACGTGACTGAGCGACTTCACTTTCACTTTTCACTTTCATGCATTGGAGAAGGACATGGCAAGCCACTCCAGTGTTCTTGCCTGGAGAATCCCAGGGACGGGGGAGCCTGGTGGGCTGCCGTCTATGGGGTCGCACAGAGTCAGACACGACTGAAGTGACTTGGCAGCAGCAGCAGCAGTTGGTAGATGTGCTCCTTGAACATATGTTGAAAAAAAATTAATAAAAAAAGTTCACCTAGTTTAGCTTGAGGAATCCAGGAAGGTTTCTAGGAGGAATTGACTCTTGAGCTCAGGATGCAAAAGCAAGTAGGTAAATGAGGCAAGACTAAGGTACTTTCCAGGGAAAGGGAACTTATGTGAAAAAACACAGGAATGAACTGAGTTGATCTATCTGCTGTTCTCTGCGTATTTCACTTTAGCTTGCATGGAAAGCTACCAAGATGCCAAAGGCCTTGTATAGTTTGAGAAGGATTTTTTTATTTTTGCTGATGGTTATAAGATAAATAAGGATTTTATTGTCTCCAGTGTGGAAGACAGATTGAAGGAGATGCAGGCTGTGGGCAAAGAAACCAGTTAGGGTGCTCTTGGAGTAATCCAGGAAGACATAAACTGAGTTGGTAGAGATATGATGGATGATACAGCTTAGAACTGGCAAAATCTTTTTTTTATAAAGGGCCAGATAATTGTCTTAGGCTTCACAGGCTAATGTCTCTTTTGAAACTACTCATCTTTGCTGTTGTAGTGCTAAAGCAGCCATAGAAAGCACACAAACAAACGAGCCTGCTACATTCTAATAAAACTTTAAACAGATATAGATGGCCAGACTTGGCACATGGCCCATAGTTGCCCATGGTCTAGCATAGACAGTTTGGCTTATAAAAAGGCCTTGGACTTTGGAATCAGACAAATCTAGGTTCATTTTTTATCTCTTATTAAGAATTTGCATTAATTATCTAAACTGTCATCTATAAAATGGAGATAATAGGCCCTACATACAGAGTCATTTGAAGTGCTAAGTAAGGGATTGTACGTAAAATTCCTGGCATGCTGCAGTCCGTGGCGTTGCAAAGAGTCGACATGACTGAGCGACTGAACTGAACTGATGTACAGTTCCTGAAACATTTAAGTTGTTTTGGTGAATGAATGATGAGTGAGAGTAGAAAGAAGAGTTCAAAAGGACTTGTAGATTTCTGGCTAATTCTGATGAGAGAATGACAAAGCTCTTTCTAAGGTGGGAAAGAAGGGGCAGGTAATACTGGGACAAGAGGGCAGTCCCTTTTTGGAGATGCTGAGTGTGAGGGATTTGCAGGTCATTTGTTAGAAATGTCCACTAGATTAGAAGTGATAAAATTTAGAAGTGTGGCTTTGGATTCCACTTTCAAGTTCAAGAAAATACATTTCTACTAGATTATTTGGTTATTATATATGCATGGGATTTCCTTACATGTTACAAAGTAGAAAACAAAAAAATGATTTTGAGAGAAGCTTTTAATGAAAGTCTGCTTTCTAAGAACAGGTATGTTAGTCAGGGGAGAATTTTATTTTATATTTAATTGGAGGATATTTGTTTTACAATGTTGAGTTGGTTTCTGCCATACAACAACTTGAATCTGTTATAGCCCCTCCCTCTGGAGCTGTTCTCCCCTTTCCCAGTCAGGGGAGAATTTTATTTACTGATGACTACAAGATACTTTGGGACCTTTAAATAAATGTAGTTTTGATTTCCATGATTGTGTATATTGCCTGGGGCAGGTTGTTGCTTTAAAGGGAAAGTGGTGCTCTGCTATAGAGAAACATTGAGGACTTAATGATCCTTACATATGTAGTATCAAGGGTCAGTGAACATATTATTTAAATTTTGATGGAGATAAAATAGTTAGATTTTTTCCCCTATGTATTGAAAGACTAACAAATCCATAGATGACTATATTTAGAACATGTTAAGATAAAAGTCATCCACAAAGACCTTTGTTGTTGTTCAGTCACCAAGTCATGTCTGAATCTTTGGCACCCCATGGACTACAGCATGCCAGGCTTCCTTTTCCTTCACTATCTCCTGGAGTTTGCCCAAATTCATGTCCATTGCATTGGTGATGCCATCCAACCATCTCATCCTCTGTTGCCATCTTCTCCTGCCTTCAATCTTTCCCAGCATCAGGGTCTTTTCCAGTGAGTCAATCTTCACATCAGGTGGCCAAAGCCTTGGAACTTCAGCTTCAGCATCAGTGCTTCCAATGAGTATTCAAGGTTGATTTCATTTAAGACTGATTGGTTTGATCTTATTGCTATCCAGTTTAGTTCAGTTCAGTTGCCCAGTGGTGTCTAACTCTTTGTGACCCCATGGACTTCAGCATGCCAGGCTTCTCTGTCCATCACCAACACCCGGAGCATGCTCAAACTCATGTCCATTGAGTCAGTGGTTCCATCCAACCATCTCATCCTCTGGTGCCCCCTTCTCCTCCTGCCTTCAGTTTTTCCCAGCATCAGGGTCTTTTCCAGTGAGTCAGTTCTTCATATCAGGTGGCCAAAGTATTGGAGCTTCTGCTTCAGCAATGGTTCTTCTAATGAATATTCAAGACTGATTTCCTTTACGATTGATTGCTTTGATCTCCTTGAAGTCTAAGGACTCTCAAAGGTCTTCTTCTACACCACAGTTCAAAAGCATCAGTTCTTTAGTGTTCAGCTTTCATTATGGTTCAACTCTCACATCCATACGTGACTACTGGAAAAACCATATCTTTGACTAGATGGACCTTTGTCAGCAAAGTAATATATCTGCTTTTAATACTCTGTCTAGGTTTATGGTAGCTTTTCTTCCAAGGAGCAAGCATCTTTTAAGTTCATGGCTGGTCACCATCTGCAGTGATTTTGCAGTCCAAGAAAACAGTCTGTTACTGTTTCCATTGTTTCCCCATCTATTTGTCATGAAGTAATGGGACTGGATGCCATGATCTTAGGTTTTTGAATGCTGAGTTTTAAGCCAGCTTTTTCACTTTCCTCTTTCACTTTTATCAAGAGGCTCTTTAGATCCTGTAATCTTTTAGTTCCTCTTCGCAGATGGTGTCATCTGCATATTTTAGGTTATTGATTTTTCTCCCAGCAATCTTGATTCCAGCTTGTGCTTCATCCAGCCTGGCATTTTGCATAATTTGGTCTGCATATAAGTTAAATAAGCATGGTGACAATATACAGCCTTGACGTACTCCTTCCCAATTTGCAACCAGTCTGTTGTTCCATGACCAGTTCTTACTGTTGCATCTTGTCCTGCATACACATTTCTCAGGAGGCAGGTCAGGTGGTCTGGTATTCCCATCTCTTGAAGAATTTTCCACAGTTTGTTGTGATCTACACAGTCAAAGGATTTGGTGTAGTCAATAAAGCAAAAGTAGATGTTTTTCTGGAACTCTCTTGCTTTTTCTATGATTCAACTGATTTTGGCAATTTGAACTCTGGTTCCTCTGTGTTATCTTAATCCAGCTTGAACATCCGGAAGTTCACAGTTCATGTACTCTTGAAGCCTGGCCTGGAGAATTTTGAGCATTCCTTTGCTAGTATGTGAGATAAGTGCAATTGTGTGGTAGTTTGAGCATTCTTTGGCATTACCTTTCTTTGGGATTGGAATGAAAACTGCCCTTTTCCAGACCTGTGGCCACTGCTGAGTTTTCCAAATTTGCTGGCATATTGAGTGCAGTGCTTTTACAGCATCATCTTTTACAATTTGAAATAGCTCAACTGGAATTCCATCACCTCCACTAGCTTTGTTTGTAGTGATGCTTCATAAGGTCCTCTTGACTTCACACTCCAGGATGTCTGGCTCTAAGTGAGTGATCACACCATCATGGTTATCTGGGTCATGAAGATCTTTTTTGTATAGTTCTCCTGTGTATTCTTGCCACAACTTAATATCTTCTGCTTCTGTTAGGCCCATACTGTTTCTGTCCTTTATTGTTCCCATCTTTGCATGGAATATTCCCTTGTATCTCTAATTTTCTTGAGGAGATGTCTAGTCTTTCCCATTCTATTGTTTTCCTCTATGCATTGATCACTGAGGAAGACTTTTTTATCTCTCCTTGATATTCTTTGGAACTCTGCATTCAGATGGGTATATCTTTCCTTTTTTCCTTTGCCTTTAGCTTCTCTTCTTTTCTCAGCTATTTGTAAGGCCTCCTCAGACAACTGTTTTGCCTTTTTACTTTTCTTTTTCTTGGGGATGGTGTCTCAAGAGCCCTTTCCATCATCACAGTTCAAAAGCATCTATTCTTTGGTGCTCTGCCTTCTTTATGGTCCAGCTCTAACAACCATACATGATTACTGGATAGACCATATCCTTGACTATACAGATCTTTGTTGGGAAAGCTATGTGTTTGCTTTTTAACACATTGACTATGTTTGTCAAAGACATTTAGGCATGGATTTAAGTATTGGGACACTTTCTAATCCAGTTAGTTCCCAAGTGACTGCTTCTTACCTATATATTTGTTGTTGCTGTTGTTAATTTTTACAAAAATTGTGATGACTGAGGTAGGCCTCCCTTGGAGTTCAACTGCTAGAATTTAAAAAATTCTCTTTGAAGCTAGCTCTGGAACTACCCTTTTAGATCCTATCTTCTTTCAAGTTGAATTTATGTTTAACAACCCCCAAAAGTCTTAATCTGTGGAAGTCTAAATTGGGAACCTTACAGGTTTAAAATGAATTAAAGGAAGGAAGCTTAAGCTCATGCTTCTGGTTAGACTTTAGCAAAGATGACAGATCTAGTGTTAACTCTTTCAATGAGACTTTGAGGTGGAAGCTAAGACATCAGGAACTTTTCCTGTACTACGCTGCTTATGTGTTTGTAAAATTCCTTAGAAAAGGCTTCAAAGACCTTCATAGTAGGTGAGTTTCCCCAGCTCCCTTCCCAGAAGAGGCCCAGTCTGGAGAATAACATCACTTCTCTGTACCTCTCCCACTATTACACACACAGGCACTCTAGATTCCATTGTACCTAAATAATTGCCAACCTGGATCTGTCTGTCTCTTTTGCTCCTGTTCCAGGATTGCTGAGTACTGGCTGGAATAAACCACACATCCCTGTGAACAGGTACCACTAAAATGCATGGTTCACAGCCTTAGGAATCTTTACTTATTTCAGGTCATCTCCTGCTCATGTTTGCAGAATAGCTATTCTTATGCAACTTGCAATATGTTTTTTTCCCACTTCTTTAAACCTGTGACCAGTGTTTTTCATCTCAACCGTTGGCCCTCCTTTTATTTCTTTGAAAAAGAAAGGACAATCATAGCAGACATACATTCTTTTCATTCCTGACCCCTTTCTGACAAAGGCAGGCTAGAGGAGGGTAAGGGGTGAGAGATGGGGTGAGTAAAACACACAGTTATGTTATAGGCCAATGTAGTAGCTTTTCTTCTGACTTAGATGGCGTTACTTTTGAAAGTTTGGGGCCGAAGAATGGCATGATTTGTTGTATAATTTATGAAGATAAATTTGGCTGCTGCATGGAAAATGGACTATAAGGGACAAGGATGGAAGTGGGCAGACAGGTTAATAGTTAAGGTGAGAGAAGATGGTCATGGTGGTTAGAATTGGTTAGATTCTGGACAATTGGTTAGTATCAACAAAATGTGAGGGTTTGAGAGAAAGTGAAGGCTAGGATTTACTTTTAGCCTTTTGGTGTTAAAAACTATGAAGCTAAATTGTGCATGGTCATTTGTCATGTCTAGTGGGCGGTATTCAGTATGAACCTAGAGTTCTGTGAAGTGGTCTAGGATATGGACATAGATTTATTTTGTCTCTTGGTGTTTTCTTTCCTCTAGTTTTTTCCCCTTCTTTTTTCCTGTGTTGTCCATCTATATTTCTACTGGCTCTTTCTCATCACCCTATAAACATGCTCAGTTCAGTTCAGTTCAGTTCAGTCGCTCAGTCGTATCTGACTCTTTGAGACCCCATGAATCGCAGCACACCAGGCCTCCCTGTCCGTCACCATCTCCCGGAGTTCACTCAGACTCATATCCATCGAGTCAGTGATACCATCCAACCATCTCATCCTCTGTCGTCCCCTTCTCCTCCTGCCCCCAATCCCTCCCAGCATCAGAGTCTTTTCCAATGAGTCAGTTCTTCTCATGAGGTGGCCAAAGTACTGGAGTTTCAGCTTTAGCATCATTCCTTCCAAAGAAATCCCAGGGCTGATATCCTTTAGAATGGACTGGTTGGATCTCCTTGCAGTCCAAGGGACTCTCAAGAGTCTTCTCTAACACCACAGTTCAAAAGCATCAATTCTTCGGTGCTCAGCCTTCTTCACAGTCCAACTCTCACATGCATACATGACTACTGGAAAAACCATAGCCTTGACTAGACGGACCTTAGTCGGCAAAGTAATATCTCTGCTTTTGAATATGCTATCTAGGTTGGTCATAACTTTTCTTCCAGGGAGTAAGCATCTTTTAATTTCATGGCTGCAGTCACCATCTGCAGTGATTTTGGAGCCCCAAAAAATAAAGTCTGACACTGTTTCCACTGTTTGCCCGTCTATTTCCCATGAAGTGATGGGACCAGATGCCATGATCTTCGTTTTCTGAATGTTGAGCTTTAAGCCAACTTTTTTACTCTCCACTTTCACTTTGATCAAGAGGCTTTTTAGTTCCTCTTCACTTTCTGCCATAAGGGTGGTGTCATCTGCATATCTGAGGTGATTGATATTTCTCCCAGCAATCTTGATTCTAGCTTGTGTTTCTTCCAGTCCAGCGTTTCTCATGATGTGCTCTGCATATAAGTTAAATAAGCAGGGTGACAATATACAGCCTTGAGGTACTCCTTTTCCTATTTGGAACCAGTCTGTTGTTCCATGTCCAGTTCTAACTGTTGCTTCCTGACCTGCATACAGATTTCTCAAGAGGCAGGTCAGGTGTTCTGGTATTCCCATCTCTCTCAGAATCTTCCACAGTTTCTTGTGATCCACACAGTCAAAGGCTTTGGCATAGTCAATAAAGCAGAAATAGATGTTTTTCTGGAACTCTCTTGCTTTTTCCATGATCCAGCGGATGTTGACAGTTTGATCTCTGGTTCCTCTGCCTTTTCTAAAAACAGTTTGAATATCTGGAAGTTCATGGTTCACATTTTGCTGAAGCCTGGCTTGGAGAATTTTGAGCATTACTTTACTAGTGTGTGAGATGAGTGCAATTGTGCAGTAGTTTGAGCATTCTTTGGCATTGCCTTTCTTTGGGATTGAAATGTAAAAACATACACATATGTAAATAAAACTTGTGATTTTGCACTCTCTTTAACTATTGACAATCTACCAGTTCTATCCTTAAGTAGGCTTCCTAAAGCATGTGTCTTTACTATTGTTAACTCTGCTTTCTACCTATTGACAGTGTACTTCTCCTACACCACCTCTCAAAGTACATTTGCTAAAGTTCACAAACACCTTTTCACCCATATAGCAGCACCATCCTTGGTTTTGTCAACCTGAAAAACAAGAATCCAGCTCAAGAGGCAAAATGTTTATTTGGGATCAAAGAATTACAGTTGAAGGTACACAGATATAGGTAGAAACCCAAATAGTCTTCTGATCAAAGGAGAGGAGATCAGGGTTTTTTCCTCAGGAGAAAGAGGAAGATGAAGTAAGTTGTTTTTTTTAGAAGTGTTCATTGATATAAGATGATCTAAAGGTAGATTTGTACTTCAATTGGTCAGGTGACATGGTCACTAGGTAAAAGCTCATTTATCAATCCTTTCAACAGAAAGAATATTCTGGTTTATTTTGCAGCCTTCTTAAAAAGGTGGCAGATTGGTGTAGTTCATAAGTATAGAAAATATGATGTGCAAGGTTGTTTTTCTGGAATGGTTTCTCTGGCTCTGTTTAAATGTCTCTACTAATGTCATCTTTCACAGCTTCTTTGATGTTTATTTCTCCCTGGTACCCTCCCACTGCTCTGGGTATTTCTTCTCTGTTTGCTTTGTTGGATCGTTGTACTCTGTCTGTCTCTTAAATATTGAACACCGTGATACTGGCAACAATTTATTGAAAGATCAAAGGCAGCTCTCCTGATAGGCTGAGCAGTGTCTCCTTACAAGGAGTGATTTAAGGGAGTCAGCCAACTTTAAGATCTATTCCTGATTGTTTTGCCTGATGATCTTTTCTTTACATGTCCTTCCCTGCAGGAGGCCCCTGTGAAACTGCCATTTTGTTCTCTGAAAGGTGTAAGTCTAGCCTCTATCACCATGTCCGCTCAGACTGAATTTCAAAGTAGCTCACTGTTACAATGAAGAGAAAAGAGATGCTGAGATTTCAGAGGAGGGTGAAGAAAACATTTGGAACATGGGGTGCTGTTTGGCAGGCAGGCATGGAAAGGAGCTAAGGTGATGATGCCAAGAGTGAAGAGACTCTTCGAGAAGGACATTTTTTTTTCTTCCTAGCTCTAAGTTGGGAAAATAATCAAGGATTGATGATTCACGCCCCTTTTCTCTGGTTTCCTGCCATGAGAACTTTCTTTCAAAGTCTGTCTAAAGTATCCCTGTCCTCTATTTATATCTCGTTATCCCTTTATTGTGGTCTGTAATTATACTGTTTCCTTCTTTATATATTTATTGCTTGTCTCTCCAACTAAAATGGGAGCCAAGAGGATTGGAATCTTGTCTGTCTGATTCAACTCTGTATCCCTGGTATAATAGGAACATAGTAGGTGTTCAATAAATTCTTTAGAAATGAATGGATTTTGATATTCCATATGTGAAAATTTGTAAATTCAGAGCAAAGCAAAACTGTACTGGTTCTCCAGACCTGAGTTTTTAGTGGTGGGTTTAAATAGATATTAAAACTTAGATACACGAATAAATGTGGAAGATTCAGTTTTCTGTAACTGAGCTCACTGAGTTGGTGACCTCCCTACTCCTGCCACCCCGCCCCTTTTCTACCCTTGAAAGTCCTCTTTAATGTTGCATCTGTCCTGTGGTTGTTCCTGTCCCTGTGTGTCTATCAAGTCCCAGAATTCTGGATGGGAGACAGGATACACTTCTCTGTTCTTTTCACATTTCCCTTTAAACCTATTTTAGGTTTCTTTTTTCACCTATATTTCTTTCTATTCTGCCCACCTGTGTTTCACTGCTCCTTTCCTTTGACCCCATGTTTTCTGGAAAAAAGAACTAAGGTTTAACCTTAAAAACAGAGCACAATAAGAATAACAACAACAAAAAAAAGCCATTTGCTGTCTCAGGGGCCTGGCACTTGCAAAGAAAATCTATGCTTTCATGATTACTGTTTTGGCTATGGGCTTAAAAAATGTCTGATTTGAAACTCAAAGCTATGCTGTTTTCTTTGTTCTTAGCTGTCTTTGCACTTCCTTTGAAAAGTGACTGCTACCATTTCATTGGGAGGACAGCAGAGGGGCCATTAGGAAGAACAAAGATTTAGAGGGACGAAAATGCTGTGTGTGTGTGAATATGTGTGTGTGTGCACAGGCACACACAATCTCACAAGTTCCTCATCCTCAATCATAACTAACTGCTAAGTCAGTTAATACTTGTTCTTCCAGCTTTAAAAAGTTTTCTTTGTTGTTGTTCTCCTATTTCGTTTGTCCTTGTAGGATCATGGTTTAAAAATCTATTTACTGTTATTTTGTGGAATTTTGGGAAGTAGCAGAGGCACATAAATGTAAAGAATCATTTTGACCATATTGGCTGGGCCTTTGTGTCTTTTTGCATGCTTCTGTCAGTTATACTGGTTCTTACTTCTCTTTCCTCTGTTTATTATCCAGATTTGTACAGCCCTTGATCTAAAATTTTGGACTAGTGTTTGCCACTTGTCTCAGTCTCCTAAGTAGGGAATTCCCTACCTAGTAGGGAATACCACATCCTTACTAAACCCATCAGAAGTCCATTGGTATAATATCTGTCTACTTAACCTGCAAGTCCACTCCAATGTCTGCTTGATTTCGCAGCTATGCCGTATGGTCCCTGATCTTTGGCATTCCTGTGCTGTTATGACGTCTCTGCTCAGTCATTCTCTTTTGCGTTCTTTTCCTTTGTATGTATTGGTGCCAAGCTTTCTCTCATACTACATCAGTCTTCAAGCCCATCTCCAGCAGAGTATCTTTTCCCAATCCCTTAAATATATAGAATGACACGGTAAAAATGATTAAACACTGTCATTAGCTAGATTGATTTGGGTGGATGAAGTCTAACCTTTTCCTGTAGGTTTATACATTGGAGTTAAAGGGAGGCATCAAATTTACCAGTATAGTGAATGAAGCCAGACCAAAATATATTCAATTTCTTAGTGTCAGGATTCTCTTACATTCTTAGGACTAGACATGGTCAGCAATAAAAGAGTGAAAGCAAAAACCACCCTCAGTATGAGGGGCTAAATTTAAGCCAGTCAGGGCTAAATTCCTCTTCTATCAGCCTTTAATAAATAGCATGAAATAGACTATAGTGAATATAGCACAGTGATGTTTGGATTTTTTGAGAAACCTGTTATAGGTGTTTCTCAGTTTGTGTTTTCTCTGAAATTCTGTCAGCTGGAATACTTCACTGAGGCAGTCAGTGTTGGATGGGAACATATGTGCCTTTGATGAAAGCCACTTTGCAGGGAAAATCACTGGTCTTCCTGCGAAGCTCTATCTTGTGAACATTGTTATACAAGTGCTACCTTTAAAGTCTTGAGCTTGAGTCTGAAGTCCTAAATAGGTTTATAGAGTACAGGCTTACCAGCTGAGCAGTAGTAAAAATGAAATGTTTTCCTATTGTGATATGTGGAGCTTTTCTGTTGTCTGATAGAACTTTACATAGAGAAATTTACATCAAGAGAAGGCTAGCTAATAAAAATCATCATGGTTACTGGTAAAGCCTTAAAGATTTTATGAAAAGGTTGTATCCTCATTGTAAATCAAGTGGCCAGAATTTCTGAAATAGAGAATGGAGGGAATGGTGTAGGGTGAGGTTAGAAAGGTAGTGGGACCTGATCTTTCAACCCAAGAAGCAGGCAGCGTGGACAGAATTGTTTCTCCCTGAAATACATGTGTTGAAGCCCTCACCTCCATGTGACTGTACTGGAGATAAGGCCCTTAAGGAGATGATTAAGGTTAAATTAGGTTAAATGAAGTCATAGCATGAAGCCCTGATCTGGCGGAACTGGTGCCCTTATAAGAAGAGAAAAGGACAACAGGGTTTTCTCTCTCCCGTGTGAGGACACAGCAAGAAAGTGACCTGTTGGAAGCTGGGAAGAAAGCTCTCATCAGAACCCCATGCTGGAGCCTTACTACCAGCCTCCAGAACTATGAGAAAATAAGTTTTTGTTGTTTGAGACACCCAGTCTGTGGTAAAGGTTATGGCAACTCAGACAGACTAAGATAGTGGGACTCTGTTTTTTTGCTACTACTTATTCTTGGCATTTTTTTCAAACATTAGTTCTTTGGGGACTTTAGATTTCCTAACAATCTAGTTAACTGCATAGTAATAACTCCCAATTTAGGCTTTGAAATACTGGCAGTTCCTTTAACTGCATCCAATATACTACTTTGTGCTGAAGAGCATCTGAAAGTTTCGTACATTTATCAGAGCAGCTACAAAGGTGCACGTCCAGCTTGTCAGGCTCCTTTGCACTGAATTACTTTAATTTCCTAAAATTAAAGGTTGAGTTGCTGATGCAAGCCTATGTTTCTTTCTTCCTTTGCATCCTTTTCTTTCCTCTTGCCCCCTTATTTTCCTTCTGTACTAATCACTTGTAGTATTTTCTGCCTGAAACATTTTGAAATGTTTACTGTATGGTATTCCAGGATTTATGAAACATTCATCTGTTCTTGATCAATTTGTAGTCTTTGTAATTTTTAAAGCCTTTGCAAGAACTGGAATGGCAAGAACTTCTTTTTTATATGTTCCTCTGGTTTATGTATTAGCAACAACAAAAAAGACAGTAACTGTGAGGTCTTTTCTGTAATTCTTCCAGATTTTATTTTTCTTAATATGGGCATTTCTTTCTTCTTTAATATTTTGTCGGAAAACACTAAAACATTAAACTATTATATGTAGTCTGTGGAAATCTATAATTGGAAATCTAACTTCAGATTCCAGAATTATGTCTACAAGAGTTGATTATAAGCTGTGTTGTGGCTATGTGATACAGACTACGGACCATCTCTGTAATATAGGCACAAAAGAGAATGGCTACTCACTAGGAATTTAATGCTTTAAAGATACCAGGTAGATACCAGGGGCAATGGAGAGGTTGGTTAATTCTTTATCTTCTACCTGTGAAATGCAGAATGAATATGTAATGTCTAAGCTTCCCTAGTGGCTCAGACTGTAAAGAATCTGTCTGCTATCTGGGAGACCCAGGTTTGATCCCTGGGTCGGGAAGATCCCCTGGAGAAGGGAATGACACCCCACTATAGTATTCTTGCATGGAAAATCCCATCAACAGAGAGCCTGGTGGGCTACAGTCCATGGGGTCACAAAGAGTTGGACATGACTGAGCACACACACACATATGCATATCCTATGTAACATTATGTATCTTAATTCATTATGGTACTCAAGGGAAAAACAAACCAGTATACTTGTGGAGAATTTTCAAAGAAGAGGAAACATTTAGATGAATAGTTAAATATGCAAACTACAGTTACACAAAAGAAAGCCATATGGTTTAATGTCGTACATTAATTTGTTTTAAACCTTTTGTGGTTTATTTTCAATTTAAAATGAATATGTACCTTAATTAGTTTTGAAGTGGGATAGGGAAACATATGTTTTTTAGTTAAACACAGAGTAATTTATGCGGTATTCTCTCTCTTATTCTTGGTGCTAGGTCTACATTCCAGTTGACAAAAATAAGTGTGGTTCAGAGACCCAGTTTCAGCCCATCTTTATTATGTTAGTATATGTCTTTTTTCTTCTTGTTATACTTTGCTTAACTAAAAAGAAAGAATTTCTAGGTCTTCATTTGACTATTAATCAAGCACTTATGTAAGAAATTTCATATATATATATATATACACTATTTAATACAAATTTGTATGCCCCAGTGCCTTAATTTCTTATGTCTTTGCCTGGCTATCTTTTTATCTATCTATTAGCATGCATCCTAAGTTGATTATAAGCTGTGTTGTGGCTTCAGTCATGTCTGACTCTGTAACCCTAGGGACTGTAACTTGCCAGACTCCTCTGTCCATGGGATTCTCCAGGCAAGAATACTGGAGTGAGTTGCCATGCCCTCCTCCAGGGGATCTTCCTGACCCACATCTCTTATGTTTCCTGCATTGGCAGGTGGGTACTTCACCACTAGCACTACCTGGGAAGCCCATCTATCTATCTAATAGAGATAGGTATAGCTATAGATATCTAGGCCCAAGGATACAAAATGAGGTAAAGTCATTTTCCTGCTCTCCAGACCTCAGAGATATTAAAGAAAAACTGCCTTATAAAGTTGAATATGGAAGAAATAAAATTTAGAAATCTGAATGCACTCATGTAAGGTAGAACCCAGAATATATGTCCTCTACATCATTATCTCTTGGAATAAACCAGAAAAAGAGTCTGGTTATAGATATAATCATATAGTCCTATGTATGTCACAGAGTTGTTACGAGGTCAGATGAAATAATGCATCATGAGCACGGTTTTTTATTGTTGATATTCTCAAAATACTCAAAATTCAGCCCCTGTGTGTCTGTTCCTGTCAAAATGAGGCAAATCAAGATGTATTTTATTCATTATATGTGAGCCCAGAAGGCTGAGAGGTGGAAGAATCAGTTCTTGCCCATCCTGAAATCAGGTCACAGCCAGCCTGGTGGGTACTGAGAGGCAAGTGGGTCCTGATTCACTGGAGGCCTCAGGGAACAGCCAGTGAGATGTGTACATACCTGCTTACGTGTGGTTCTATGGTGCAATTCTTTCCCCAGGTGGTGTGTGTGGCTTTAGAGAGTTATTTCTAGTCATAAAAAATCATGTATCTTCATGGAGATTTCCTGGGATATTGACGACACAAACTTGGTCAGAACAGATGGAGTTGTCTCTAAACCTTTCTCCAAACATTCAATTTCTGGGTATAAGACACAGCCATTTTCTTCTTCTTACTAATGGTCTTTCAGACACGACATATTCGTTAGGATTTGAGATTCTATCCACAAAATCATGGAACACAAATCATACTTTCTTGTGTTTCAAAGAACAAGCTTAATTTATCTTCCATTTATTCAGAGAAGTGACAGGTTTTTAAGATTCTATTTTGATTTGCTTTGGATTAATAAGCAGTTTTTTGTCGTAAGAAAGTGAAAACAGAGCCCTATGTCCTTGCAAATGTGTTTAATTATGGAACATGCTGAGCCACATTTGACCATTTTTTTTTTTGTTGTTGTTTCTAAACTAATGTCAACCTCTCCAGTTTGCTACAAAATGTGTTTTTCACCTCTACAACAAAGGATAAAAATAAAATAAATGGTTTGGAAAGCACCTTGAGATATCTAAATGATAGACAGCCACACATTAATAGAATTAATAGGCATTAATAGAATGACAAATTAATTGTGCTGCTTTTAAGTGATAACACTGAACAATTAATGTACTTAACTGCTTTATTGAAATAGAAAGCTCTTTTGTAGTTTGCAGGATTTCTTTTATGTAATGAGAATGTTCACAAGTTTTTAAATGAATGCATGACTTCTATTTTAGGGGAGTCTTGGTTATGTGTTTATGTTTTTTAAATTTTCAGACAGCATTTTTCTTTCTTATCATATACATTCAGAACTAAGTTGCCTAATATGAGATAAATTACTATAAATTGTTAATGAGGAAATGGGAAGAGAAATTATTTTTCAGAAATTAATAGCTTTGAATAATTTATTGGTGTTTTAGATTTCATGTTTAATGAATTTTATTTTCAAGATTGTAATTTTTATTTCTTGACAAAATAACCTAAATAAATTTATTGTAAGGAATTTTTAAAAAACTACAACAACACCGAGTCCAGTGGTTTTTAAGTTGTATTGAAGGGTTGAAGATTTCTTAGGGTCACCCTGAAATTGGAAGAGGGGTAAGAGAGGTGAGCTGGCAGGGTACTACACTGTGTAACCCATGAGGGTTTTGCATCTCATTGTAATCTGACACTTAGAATGCTCTGTACATCAGAATAAATGGATGAACGAATTAACCCCCACTCTTCCAACCCTGCTTTAGCTTGAGAGGCTCAGTTTTTCTCATTTTCTTCATTGCACTCAGAGTAAGCTTTCCAGATTTCACTAGAGGAGTTCCCGAGTTGATGTAAAATATTCTCTGGGGTGTCCTGCCCTATTGCTGCTCCTCATACACAGGAGTATCCTGGCTCCTCTTCCAATCATCTGCCTCTTCTTCCACATTTTTCTCCATCATTGTTCCTAGACCTCCAGCTCTGCTGTACCATTTGCCCCAGTGGGAGATGGTGTCCTAAAGTGCTGGTCAAGCATCAGTCTCCATTTCCCCGTTGAACTGGCACAGTGATCAGAGACACTGCCAACCCATTATGGAGATGGGCAAGCTCCCTGAAAACTGTCATGCACTGTGTAAATGCAAGGTATTAGTAATAGTTTTTTTATAGGACTTTATTGATTTGTCAGAGTAACTAATATCATTTTGTCAAGACTGGACACCCTCAGATACCTTGGGACCTTGGCAGTCTGGTCTGCCTTCCTAAGCCTTCATTGACCTCTCTTTCTACCTTTGGTTTGGCGGTATTATATGTAAATTTAATCACGTTCAAAAGACTGTTTGACCCTTGGTATTCTGAGACAGAGAAAATGATTCATCCTCTCACAGTGTCTGTGGGTGACGCATTGTGAGCAGGTAGATGATAACAACAGTAAATATTTCATATACTTCCATGACAGGGAAGAATGATTCTTTAGAGGATCTCATTTTATAGTGAATAGCTGACAATTCTTTTTAGGATGTCAAGTATGAATCTAAGTGCTTTACATAATTTGACTCATTTCATCCCCATAATAATCTTCTGAGTTAAGTGATATTATTGCCCATGTTTCACAGAGGAGAGAAATTGAGCATAGACAGGTTGAGTCACTTGTTGAAAGCTGATCAGCTTGTAAGTTATGGAACTTGGTTAAGTTTCACTCTAGTCTAGGATGTGAGATGCTTTCAGTTTAATCATCTCAGCAATACTGTAATTTCCTTTTATTTATTTATTTATTTTTAAATCCATGTGGATCCCAGAATGCTTTTCTAACCTTATAAAGCTTACAGGAAAAAAAACCTACAGCAGTTATGTTATTAAAACATCATTTCTAGGGAATTAGCTATAATATTTGTTTGCTAATAAGATAAAAATAATTTCATTTTGTTCTGAATATAAAAGTAATGTACACTCTTGAAGAAAATTGAAACCATACAGAAAATATAAATGTGAGATCATAATCACCTGAAGTCCCACTACCTAGACGTATTTGGGTGAATACACTTTCTGGAATTTCTCCATGTACATGTGAAAGTTAAGTGAAAGTAAAATAGCTCAGTCATGTCCGACTCTTTGCGACCCCGTGGACGGTAGCCTACCAGGGTCCTCAGTCCATAGAATTTTCCAGGCAAGAGTACTGGAGTGCATTGCCATTTCCTTCTCCAGGGGAACTTCCCGACCCAAGGATTGAACCCAGGTCTCCTGCATTGCAAGCAGACGCTTTACCATCTGAGCCACCAGGGAAGCTCAGTTCAGTTCAGTCGCTCAGTCATGTCCGACTCTTTGCGACCCCATGAATCGCAGCACGCCAGGCCTCCCTGTCCATCACCAACTCCCGGAGTTCACTCAGACTCATGTCCATCAAGTCCGTGATGCCATCCAGCCATCTCATCCTCTGTCGTCCCCTTCTCCTCCTGCCCCCAATCCCTCCCAGCATCAGAGTCTTTTCCAATGAGTCAATTCTTCTCATGAGGTGGCCAAAGTACTGGAGTTTCAGCTTAAGCATCATTCCTTCCAAAGAAATCCCAGGGTTGATCTCCTTCAGAATGGACTGGTTGGATCTCCTTGCAGTCCAAGGGACTCTCAAGAGTCTCCTCCAACACCACAGTTCAAAAGCACAATTCTTTGGTGCTCAGCCTTCTTCACAGTCCAACTCTCACATCCATACATGACCACAGGAAAAACCATAGCCTTGACTAGATGGACCTTAGTCGGCAAAGTAATGTCTCTGCTTTTGAATATACTATCTAGGTTGGTTATAACTTTTCTTCCAAGGAGTAAGCGTCTTTTAATTTCATGGCTGCAGTCACCATCTGCAGTGATTTTGGAGCCCCAAAACATAAAGTCTGACACTGTTTCCCCATCTATTTCCCATGAAGTGATGGGACCTGATGCCATGATCTTCGTTTTCTGAATGTTGAGCTTTAAGCCAACTTTTTCACTCTCCTCTTTCACTTTGATCAAGAGGCTTTTTAGCTCCTCTTCACTTTCTGCCATAAGGGTGGTGTCATCTGAGTATCTGAGGTGATTGATATTTCTCCCGGCAATCTTGATTCCAGCTTGTGTTTCTTCCAGTCCAGCGTTTCTCATGATGTACTCTGCATAGAAGTTAAAAAGCAGGGTGACAATATACAGCCTTGACGTACTCCTTTTCCTATTTGGAACCAGTTTGTTGTTCCATGTCCAGTTCTAACTGTTGCTTCCTGACCTGCATGCAGATTACTCAAGATACATATTGTTCTGTAACCTATTCCTGTGCTCACAATGTATTAGGGATGTCTTTTCTGTGGCCATGACAATAAGTATATACCATGTTTTCGAATGGTTATATCGTACTGCTTTATATGGTCTTCCCTTGTGGCTCAGCTGGTAAAAAATCTGCCTGCAGTGTGAGAGACCCCTGGGTTGGGAAGATCCCCCAGAGAAGGGAAAGGCTACCCACTCCAGTATTCTGGCCTGGAGAATTTCATGGACTGTATAGTTCATGGAGTCGCAAAAAGTTGGACACGACTGAGTGACTTTCACCTTTTATGGCTTTAACATAATATATTTAAGCAGTCCCATATTGAAGAACAGTCACTTCCAATATATACGTTATGAACAATATTATAGTAAACATGATTTCCACAAATCTTTTGTTATGTGGACAAGTGCTTTTTTGGAAGCAAATTCCTGAAAGTGGGATTGCTGGCACAAAGGGCATTCTTATTTTTATTTGGCTATATAGGGTCAAACCAGAAAGGCTATAACAACAATCTACAAATATATTTTGAGTATTCTCATTTCTTTTACTTCTTTCCAATGTTGATTTTGTCAGTTTTAAAATAGCTTTGCCTGTTTGAGAGTTGAAAAAATTTTGTTTTTATTTCTGATACTTCAATGATGAGTAGGTTTGAATATATGTATTATGCTTATCGACCATTTATACCTGTATGTGTGTATATTTTGCAAGTTATGCACCTATTAATGTTATCTATCCAATGTTTTTGTTCATGTGTAGTTTCTTTTTACTAATTTTTTTATATATGAAAGATAATTGTTTATTCAGTGTGTTACAAATAATCTTTTTCAGTTTGGGAGTTACTTCTTTAGCCTCATTTAATAGTTTATGATTTGTCTATTTATTATTTGCATTAAAATTTTAAAATTTATGTGCTCAAATAAATTTTTAATGGATTATTCTGGATTTTGGGGCATTCTTAATAAAACCTCCTTTACCCCAAAATTTAGAAGGGACTTCCTCTAACAGGACACAAAACCAAGCTATGTAACTGTCATTTATTAGTCAATCTCTTTTAAGTTTACTAGGCTTTCACAAACACTTTTTCATTTATTCCAGTTCCTAATATAATGTTACTTTTTTTTTTCTTTTTAAAAAAAATTTTTATTTTTACTTTATTTTACTTTGCAGTACAGTATTGGTTTTGCCATACATTGACATGAGTCCACCACGGGTGTACATGAGTTCCCAAACATGAACCCCTCTCCCACCCCATATCATCTCTTTGGATCATCCCCATGCACCAGCCCCAAGCCTCCTGTATCCTGCATCGAACATAGACTGGCGATTCATTTCTTACATGATAGTATACATGTTTCAGTGCCATGCTCCCAAATCATCCCACCTCCCCCTCCCTCAGAGTCCAAAAGTCTGCTCTACCTATCATTTCTCAAATGAGGGAAATCAGAAGAAGGGCGTAAATCGCTTACCTCAAATCACATCTAGTAAGGATTAGAATGATTAGTCTGATGCCAAAACAGTGGAAACAGTGTCAGACTTTATTTATTTTTTTGGGCTCCAAAATCACTGCAGATGGTGATTACAGCCGTGAAATTAAAAGACGCTTACTCCTTGGAAGAAAAGTCATGACCAACCTAGATAGCATATTCAAAAGCACAGACATTACTTTGCCAACAAAGGTCCGTCTAGTCAAGGCTATGGTTTTTCCAGTGGTCATGTATGTGAGAGTTGGACTGTGAAGAAAAGTCATGTTGATGTATGGGAAAACCAATACAATATTGTAAAGTAATTAACCTCCAATTAAAATAAATTAATTTATATTAAAAAAAAAAAAGAAAGCTGAGCGCCGAAGAATTGATACTTTTGAACTGTGGTGTTGGAGAAGACTCTTGAGAGTCCTTTGGACTGCAAAGAGATCCAACCAGTCCATTCTAAAGATCAGTCTTGGGTGTTCTTTGGAAGGACTGATGCTAAAGCTGAAACTCCAATACTTTGGCACCTCATGTGAAGAGTTGACTCATTGAAAAAGACTCTGATGCTGGGAGGGATTGGGAGCAGGAGGAGAAGGGGACGACAGAGGATGAGATGGCTGGATGGCATCACCGACTTGATGGACATGAGTTTGAGTGAACTCCAGGAGTTGTTGATGGACAGGGAGGCCTGGCATGCTGCAGTTCATGGGGTCGCAAAGAGTCGGACACGACTGAGTGACTGAACTGAACTGAACTGAAAGCCACACTCTCAGCCATGGCCCTTCACTATGCCCTCTTATACAGATGAGAAAGCAGAGGAATAAAAAGGTTAAATGGCCAGCCTCCTGCTGAAAAATATTTCCCTCTTTTGATAGAAAGATTAGGAATTGAATCCTTAACTGTTAATATGATGCTGCTTCTAGTAATCGGATTCCATTTGAGTCTTTTGAAAGGAATTTCAGTGGAAAAGCAATTAGACATTAAAAGAAAAGAGCCATAGGAATGTTAAGATTAAGAATAATGTGGGGTATGCTTTGGATTTTAAGAATTAAGAGGATGACGTCCAAGTAGTTAAGTGAATTTGTAAAAATGGGTCAATAAGAGAGCCCCACGTTGGGATGCTCCGTCCATTTTCAGGCAGGCGTATTGAGCAAATTCTTCCCTCATCTCATTTCCAGTAAATAGTCAGAGCAAGTATTAAGCAGGATTTTACATGTACAATTAGAAAAGATTTTAACCCTGGTATTATACTGGATTTTGCAGCAGATAAATTTCTCATTCACAGAACATTTTCAGTCTTCCGGTCAAAATTCACTATTTAAGAGGTGTATAGATTTCAGTTGATAGTACATCATTAACTATCAGTACATGTATGAATGCACTGATATTTTCAGCAAGCACTGTATTTAAGACAATGCAAAAAGTAAACTTTTTTTGTCCTTTTGTCCCCCAAGAATACATTTAAATAGGCAGTGGTAAGTGAATAATTTCTTTTCTTGCAATGAGATAAACAGAGCTCAGTCTCATAAAAAATGTTAGGACATTTAATGCAGAACAAAAGAAGTTATATGACAATGTAAAGCCATATAATAGAAGTAAAGCAGATCTTATGCTGATTATAGCAAAACAAAATATAACCTCCTTCATGGTAGTTAAACATATTTTAAACTATAGGGTAGGCTCCAGTTTTTATGCTAGTCTATATCCCTATTTTATTGGTATGAACCCTCAAAACCCAATTTCTCAGATTTCTAGAAAATGAACCACATTACCTCCCATATAAATTGCTTCTCAGTCTTTCAGGATCCTGCTCAGTGATTAAGTGGATAGAAAATTGCCTCCCTGTACAATGTGGGCTCTGTTATTTTTACCTTCATCTGGACCTCTTCTCTTTCAGCTGAATTGTCAGTTACTTGTTGGGATTGAGAACCTGAAAGGATGAGAAAATGTTTTGAGGCTCAGCATGTATTTGCACCTGTACCGCCTTGTGAGCATATTGGTGTGAGCTTCTGTTGAGTTGTGCTTCTTGCCTATCTAATCAAACCTTTCAGTTCCAGAGCATCTCTGTTTTCTCAAATCCCATTAGTTGTGTTTTCTGGCCTGGAGGTTTTCAGAACAGAATCCAGAGTTTATATAGCAACAGGGAAAGATTTTTTCTCATCAGAAAAACAGAAAAGACACTTCAGTGGTACAAGAAACTTAATTGTTTCAGTGTTTTAATAAAAAGGCTTCATTGAATCAGGGGCTTTCCCCTGAAGTTAATTACTTCTCACATCAGGGTTGTTCTTTCTAATATAATAAAACTGTAACCTTAAGAAGAAGCCTATTTTTTGATGTTTTAAAAAATAGCATTAAAATTTGGATGCTTAAGAAATGTACTGACCTTCTTTTTAGCTATGTCTTCCTTTCAGTAGTGATCCCCCAATCAGTTGATTACTCCAGGCACGGTTGTGGTAGAGAATGTATACATCAGTCACACGTGGACTCAAATCCTGGCTTTGGGCCAAGAATGACTTTGGGCAAGTTGCTTGTTTCTAAATCACAATTTCCTCATTTGTCAAGTGGGCATTATAATGCCTTTCTCTTATTGAAGTTGCAATTTAAGATTAAGCGAGATAATATACATAAAATGCTTTCATAGCACCTGGCGTCAAATAAGTGTTCAATTAAAAAAAAAAGATTTAGTACTATGATTAGGTATGATTGTTACCAAAATGGTGGTACTTCCATAAAGAGCTAACCTTTAGAAAATGACTTTTGGAATAATATTTTCCCTATTTACATATACTTTCACTTCAACATCAGTTGAGGATCTGCTATGTTTCTAACCCTGGGATATAGATAGAATAGTACACGACTCTTGGAAATTTAGGAGCTTATGAGATAATTCCATGTTTACTTTACTGCCTACTGTTTAAATCAGTTCAGTTCAGTCGCTCAGTCATGTCCAACTCTTTGTGACCCCATGGACTGCAGCACACCAGGCCTCCCTGTCCATCACCAACTCCCGGAGCTTGTTCAAACTCATGTCCATTCAGTCAGTGATGCCATCCAGCCATCTCATCCTCTGTCATCCCCTTCTCCTCCTGCCTTCAATCTTTTCCAGCATCAGGGTCTTTTCTAATGAGTCAGCTCTTTGCATCATGTGGCCTAAGTATTGGAGCTTCAGACATCAGTCTTGAATATTCAAGATTGATTTCCTTTAGGATTGACCGATTTTATCTCCTTGGAGGTAAAGGGACTCTCAAGAGTCTTCTCCAGCACCACAGTTAAAAAGCATCAATTCTTCAGTGCTCAGGTTTCTTTACACTTGTTTAAATATCATGTGTAAATTTTTATGGGATTTGTAACCCTTAAAAAGTCTACTGGGAAAGAATAAAAGCCTATGCCCCCAAGAGTTCCATTTCTTGCTTTGGTGTTTCTTCTTTAGATTTCTTCTATAAATGACAGTAGTTCTGGAGCTTTAAAAGCCTTAAATATTCTATTAAATGAAGTGTACACCGGAGCACATAGTCCCCACTCTCAAGAAATAGGGGGAGAGTTAGAAGAATATGCATATTTATATAGTGGGTTGATGGCATTAATTCAATGCAGAAAAATTACAAAAGCACAATTAGTTATACCCAAATAACTGGTGGGCACCTCACAAGAGTTTTGGCCAGTTACAAAGTTACAGAGTCAATTAGATAAAACAATTGTTATTCTTCATAGGCTGGTTAATTGAAGCAAGGAGGTCTCTAGATGAGACCTGCAGTATACTGATCAGATTCCATAAACATTTATTAAATGTTTGTTCTGTGCCAGGAACTGACTCAGCTCTGAAAATTCAAAGGTGAATAAGACAAAGAACCTGTTCTCAAAGTATATAAAATCCAATATCTATTGGGAATTTCCCTGATAATTTATCCTTAAGAATTCACTTCCTGTCTTTTTTCACTGCTCAAATGGCAAGATATGCACATTTAAAACTTGAATATTCTCATAAGTATGTTATCAAATTATGCATTCTTTGTAACATCTCACATGGCAGTATTGCGTATAATG
>NW_024070210.1:27694670-27793330 GCF_014754425.2 Oryx dammah
GAAAAATGACACAAATCAAGAAAGGTCATGTTAAAAAAGTGTCATTTATTTCTAGATTGTCAAATTTAAAACTGTTATATTATTAATTTCAGGTCATTTTCTAGACTAGCACCTACAGACTGGAATAAGAATAGAAGATATCATTTTTCTAAAGAAGAATTAAGGTAGCTAGTAATATGTAGGCTGCTCTTATTATGACAGATGGGTTATCCTTCTACTTGACTTTCTTAAGGATGATGGTTCTGGAAAATTGACTATTAATTTGTAATGTTGTTCCCATTCATAGTTTACTTTTTGAAAATCAGAACTGCTGATAATGGATAGGGGTTTTGACCTATTCCTTCTCCTTCCTGTCTCTGATATGTTTGAAGTGAAGTGAACTGAAGTTGCTCAGTCGTCTCTGACTCTTTGTGACCCCATGGACTGTAGCCTACCAGGCTCCTTCATCCATGGAATTTTTCAGGCAAGAGTACTGGAATGGGTTGCCATTTCCTTCTCCAGGGGATCTTCCTGACCCAGGGATCGAACCTGGGACTCCCGCATTGCAGGCAGACACTTGTTTACTGAGCACTTAATGAACACCAGACAGTGTACTCCTGGGGAAAATGATGAGGCATGCGTAGAACTGATGTTATATTTGAGGTCAAAGTAGTAGGTGTAATAATGTAAGTAATAATAATGCAGTAATAATTCTGTACTTCCTGATTGTGTCACCTTGGATCACTTATTGGTCTTTATGAGGTTTGTTTTTCATCTTAAGTTAAATGTGACACCTATCTTCTGGGTCATTGTGAGGGTCGGAGACATATGTTCATTTGTTCATTAACCAAGTATTTACTGCACACTAGTTTTCAGATGGTGCTAGTGATAAAGAATCTGCCTGCCAATGTAGGAGATATAAGATACATTTTTTAAAATTAATTAATTTATTTTAATTGGTGGCTAATTACTTTACAATATTGTAGTGGTTTTTGCCATACATTGACATGAAACAGCCATGGGTGTACATGTATCCCCCATCCTGAACCCCCCTCCCATATCCCTCCCCATCCCATCCCTCAGGGTTGTCCCAGTGCACCAGCTTTGAGTGTCCTGTTTCATGCATTGAACTTAGACTGGTGATCTATTTCACATATGGTAATTTACATGTTTCAATGCTATTTCAATGCTATTCTCTCAAGTCATCCCACCTTTGCCTTCTCACACAGAGTCCAAAAGTCTGTGTGTCTCTTTTGCTGTCTTGCATATAGGGTCGTTGTTACCATCTTCCGAAATTCCATATATATGTGTTAATATACTGTATTGGTGTTTTCCTTTCTGACTTACTTCACTTTGTATAATAGGCTCCAGTTTCATCCACCTCATTAGAACTGATTCAAATGCATTCTTTTTAATGGCTGAATAATATTCCATTGTTCATATGTACCACAGCTTTCTTATCCATTTGTCTGCCGATGGACATCTAGGTTGCTTCCATGTCCTAGCTATTGTAAACAGTGCTGTGATGAACACTGGGTACATGTGTCTCTTTCAATTCTGGTTTCCTCAGTGTGTATGCCTAGCAGTGGGATTACTGGGTTGTATGGCAGTTCTATTTCCAGTTTTTTAAGGAATCTGCACACTGTTCTCCATAGTGGCTGTACTAGTGGCTGCCTTCCCACCAACAGTGTAAAAGGGTTCCCTTTTCTCCATACCCTCTCTAGCTTGTAGACTTTTGGATAGCAGCCATTCTGACCGGCATGAAATGTTACCTCATTGTTGTTTTGATTTGCATTTCTCTGATAATGAGTGATGCTGAGCATCGTTTCGTGTGTTTGTTAGCCATCTGTATGTCTTCTTTGGAGAAATGTCTGTTTAGTTCTTTTGTCCATTTTTTGATTGGGTTGTTTATTTTTCTGGTATTGAGCTGCATGAGCTGCTTGTATATTTTAGAGATTAATTATTTGTCAATTGCTTCATTTGCTATTATTTTCTCCCATTCTGAAGGCTGTCTTTTCACCTTACTCATAGTTTCCTTTGCTGTGCGAAAGCTTTTAAGTTTAATTAGGTCCCATTTGTTTATTTTTGCTTTCATTTCCATTACTCTGGGAGGTGGGTCATAGAGGATACTGCTGTGATTTATGTCAGAGAGTGTTTTTTTTTCTGTGTTTTCCTCTAGGAGTTTTATAGTTTCTTGTCTTACATTTAGATCTTTAATCAATTTTGAGTTTATTTTTGTTTATGAAAATTGTTCTAGTTTCATTCTTTTATAGGTGGTTGACCAGCTTTCCCAGCACCCCTTGTTAAAGAGATTGTCTTTTCTCCATTGAATATTCTGGCCTCCTTTGTCAAAGATAAGGTGTCCATAGGTGCATGGGTTTATCTCTGGGCTTTTAATTTTGTTCCATTGATCTATGTTTCTGTCTTTTGTGCTGGTACCATACTGTCTTAATGACTGTAACTTTGTAGTATAGCCTGAAGTCAGGCAGGCTGATTCCTTCATTTCCATTCTTATTTCTCAAGATTGCTTTGGATATATATATATTTTTTCCATACAAATTTTGAAATTATTTGTTCTAGTTCTGTGAAAAATACAGCCGGTAGCTTGATAGGGATTGCATTGAATCTATAGATTACTTTGGGTAGTATACTCATTTTCACTATATTGATTCTTCTGATCCATGAATATGGTATATTTCTCCGTCTATTTGTGTCATCTTTGATTTCTTTCATCAGTGTTTTATAGTTTTCTATATATAGGCCTTTTGTTTCTTTAGGTAGATTTATTCCTAAGTATTTTATTTTTTTCATCACAATGGTGAATGGAATTGTTTCCTTAATTTCTCTTCCTTTTTTCTCATTGTTAGTGTATAGGAATGCAAGGGATTATTAATTTTATATCCCGCAACTTTACTATATTCATTGATTAGCTCTAGTAATTTTCTGATGGTGTCTTTAGGGTTTTCTATGTAGAGGATCATGTCATTTGCAAACAGTAAGAGTTTTACTTCTTCTTTTCCAATCTGAATTCCTTTTATTTCTTTTTCTGCTCTGATTTCTGTGGCCAAAACTTCCAAAACTATGTTGAATAGTAGTGGTGAGAGTGGGCATCCTTGTCTTGTTCCTGACTAGGGTAAATGCTTTCAATTTTTCCCATTGAGGATAATGTTTATTGTGGGTTTATCATATATGGTTTTTATTATGTTGAGGTATATTCCTTCTATGCCTGCTTTCTGGAGGGTTTTTATCATAAATAGATGCTGAATTTTGTTAAAGGCTTTCTCTGCATCTGTTGAGATAATAATATGATTTTTATCTTTCAATTTGTTAATGTGGCATATCACATTGATTGATTTGTGAATATTGAAGAATCCTTGCATCCCTGGGATAAAGCCCACTTGGTCATGATGTATAATCTTTTTACTATGTTGTTGGATTCTGTTTGCTAGAATTTTGTTGAGAATTTTTGCATCTATGTTTATCAGTGATATTGGCCTGTAGTTTCCTTTTTTGTGACATCTTTGTTTGCTTTTGGTATTAGGGTGATGGTGGCCTCATAGAATGAGTTTGCCAGTTTACCTTCCTCTGCAATTTTCTGGAAGAGTAGGATAGGTGTTATCTCTTCTTTGAATTTTTGGATAGAATTCACCTGTGAAGCCATCTGGTCCTGGGCTTTTGTTTGTTGGAAGATTTTTGATTACAGTTTTGATTTTCTGTGCTTGTGATGGGTATGTTAAGATTTTCTATTTCTTCCTGGTTCAGTTTTGGAAGGCTATACTTTTCTAAGAATTCATACATTTCTTCTAAATTGTCCATTTTATTGTCATATAGTTGCTGATAATAGAAGAGACATGGGTTTTATCCCTGGGTTGGGAAGACCCCCTGCAGGAGAGCATGGCAACCCACTCAAATATTCTTGCTAGAGAATCCTATGGACAGAAGAGCCTGGGGACTATGGTCCATAGAATCACAAAGAATTGGAAATGACTGAAGTGACTTAAAACATACACATGTGTATCAGATACTGTTGTGGGCTTTTGGAATATAAGAGTGAGCTAAACAAAGATTCCTAATCTCATGGAGCCTACATTCTAAAGGGGGAAGACAGGCAATAAATAATGGACACAGTAAATAAGGGAATTGATAGTATATTAAATGCCAGGCTGGATGAGTCACAAGTTGGAATCAAGATAGGCAGGAGAAACATCAACAACCTCAGATATGTGAATGATATGGCAGAAAGTGAAGAGGAACTAAAGAGGCTCTCCATGAGGGCAAAGGAGGAGAGTGAAAGAGCTGGCTTAAAACTAAGTGTTAAAAAAACCAAGATTATGGCATCTGGCCCCATAACTTCATGGCAAATATAGGGGAAAAGGTAGACATAATGACAGATTTCCTCTTCTTGGGCTCTAAAATCACTGTGGATGGTGACTGCAGCCATGAAATTAGAAGGCGATTGCTTCTTGACAGGAAAGCAATGACAAATCTAGACAGTGTGTTGAAAAACAGAGACAATACTCTGTCAACAAAGGTCCACATTGAGTCAAGGCTCTGGTCTTCCCAGAGGTCACATGAGGTTGTGAGAGCGGGACTGTAAAGAAGGCAGGCACCAAAGATTTGATGCCTTTGAACTGTGGTGCTGGAGAAGACTCCTGAAAGTCCCTTGGACAACAAGGAGATCAAACCAGTCCATTTTAAAGGAATTCAATCCTGAATACTAGTTGGAAGGACTGATGCTAACACTGAAACTCCAGTATTTTGTTCACCCAATGCTAATGGCTGACTCATTGGAAAAGTCCCTGATGCTGGAAAGAATTGAGGGCAGGAGAAGAGGGCATCAAAAGATGAGATGGCTGGATGGCCATGCAATTGACATGAACTTGGGCAAACTTTGGGAGTTGGAGTGGTGAGAGACAGGGAGGCCTGGTGTGCTACAGTCTATGGGGTTGCGAAGAGTCAGGCATGACTGGGTGACTGAACACAAACAAGCAGATAATAATCACTAGGCAGACAAAGGATAAGTAGAGCAGAAGCTGGGTGTTTGGGAGTGTGGGGGCAGGGACAGCATCAGGTATGTTCACTAAGATGGTGATGTTCAAGGAAAGGTGTGAAGGTGATGAGGTTACCTGTGCATTTCTTGTGAGAGCACCTTCAAGATGGAAGCAACGGCAGATGGAAAGCCCTTTGGTGGGATTGTGGCTGCTGTGTTAATATCTAAGGAATAATGAAGAGGAAGCCAATGTGACTATAGCAGTGTAAATGGGATAAAGGGAAACTACGTATATGCAATCTGCCCAACATTGTGTCTGACAAATAACAGTCACTCTTCAATTATATTACTGCAGCAGAAGCCTATGATCTGAGGTAGGCATTGAACTGGTTTTGTGGAATCAGTGGTATTTAAGATGTAAATTAAGGCACAGATAGAATGTAGACAAGGGCATGCAAATTGTTCTGAATTTTGTTATTTAGTCCTCGCAGCAAAAATGAAGTTAAGACTTTACCCCAAACTGTTTTATCATCCCAGCAACATGATCTAAACCAGGTCTCTGGTTTTCATTGCCAAAGGTTGGGCATTCTGCTATTTTTATTCCTCACTGATACTCTGCATGTCCCTTACATATCTTCAAAGGAACATGTACATGTAATATGTGTAAATGTACACATAACATGTTTTATGTACATGTAGATTACATGTGGGGCTTCCCTGGTGGCTCAGTGATAAAGAATACACCTGCCAATTCAGGAGACTCGGGTTAGATCCTTGGGTTGAGACAATCCCCTGGAGAAGGAAATGGCATCCCAATCTAATATTTTTGCCTGGGAAATCCCATGGACAGAGGAGCCTGGTGGGTTACAGTCCATGAGGTTGCAAAAGAGTTGGACAGGACTTAGTGACTAAACAACAACAAAGATTACATATAAATGTGAGAAGACAGAAATAAGATTGTTTCCTTTTCTTGAAATGGAAAATTCCCAGAAAAGGAATAATTCTGGTCACTTATAAAGCTACATTGTAACCACCCTGTTAAAATGAGGTTTCGTCTAAAATCATGATTCTAATGTTCTGTTTTCAACTGTGTCTCTGTTAGAGGCTAGTTTTATTTATCTTATTCATGAAGTTCTTGGATAGCTCATAGCTGAGAGTTCCATGGTGATACAGATCCCTATGCCAATCTTTACTTCTTTCCCCTCATTGTATCTCTTCCAATTTAAGGGAGTGATTTGGGGGCCTCCAGAAAATATAATCATGAGTGAGACTATCCCAGACCACATTAGATCAATATAAATGATGACTCACAATGAGTAACTCGATTGAGATGGTGATTGATGATTTCTATTTTTTAGAGAAGGAATATGGTTAACATCTGAGAGCTCTTTATACATCATTAGAAAATTTAATTTTTATAATAACTCCTAATATATTTTTCTATTTTAAGAAAATAAATTAGTGTTCATCTAGTCCTAAAAATCCATCCATTTTCACTCGGCTTATTTCCATTACCAGAATTTCTGTGAATGTGTTTTTTGGTCAGACGTGAGGATGAAGTGAGAATTAATTCCTGATTTTTATACAAGGGTGAGGGATTTTAGTTGGGGAGGTTTGAGGCTAAAATTATTGCTTCTCTCTCCATGACTCAAGGAGCTTAACATAAGAAGAGAGCCAAGAGCAATTTTTTTTTTAAGCCTCAGGGAAATATTGCTGCTCTATGGTTACTTGAAAGATGAATAAAATTCTTTGACAAACTATGTTATATTAGGTGATGATTATGAATCTAAGAAATCAAAGCTTTTTCCAGTATGCATTAAAAACCATTTTGCCTTAGATTTTATAGTGTTTGTGCTCTTTAACTTCTCCTGAGTGCTGTAATTTTCTAGGTGGTTATACAAATTGAATTTAGAGAGTCTCTGTAAATTAGACAAACCATTGCTGCATTACCTATTGAATCAGTTGCCCACCAGTCCATGCCATGTACAGAAGTTTCAAATTTATTATAACATGCGGTCTGTCCTTGATTTATGTCATTGATCTTTCATGGCTTGTTTTATATCCTAAGCCACAAAGATGCATTTGATTTATCCTGTGGCTTCATTTGTCTTGACAAATAACTGCTGTAATCCCTCCTCACTTACATTTTTACTCCTTGGAAAGAATTTTTTAACTAAGTAACAATTTAGAAGTCATTTTTCAAATAGGTGTTATTAAAAAATATAAATATGTTTGTTAGGTAATTCTCCACAGTTTGAGGGAAGAAAAACTTAACCATTTTTGTTCTCTGTAGCAATTTATAATCCCAGCAGGGGTTTAAATTTAAGTAGATAGATGTACCAAACCGTGAAACTGAAAGGGAAACATACCTTGCTTCTGTGACTAAAAAACAAAACAAAAAACAGTTGAAGCTTTCTAGTCCCTCTTAATTCCACACTGAAAATGGCTTTATATGAGTGGTAAATACAAGATTTAATTGTGTTGTATTTGTGGATAGAAGATTGCTTTTCTAGCTAATTATTAAAATAAATCAATATATAAGAGAAACTAAAAGATAATAACCAAGGTAAGAGAATAGAAGACCAGATTCTGATGTAATACAGCAGACATTCTAAGTAATAAAAAAAAAAATTTGATTGTTGCCATCCCTCAGTTTTCAATTATTATTACAAAATTATGAAATAATTCTTAATACTTAATTTACAAGCTGTTATTATATTAAAGTCATCTTAATACACTTTATTATTTGTTTACAAGTAGCATTTCATTTGATTCTCACAGTGCTAAGAGTTAGGCAGACTTAGGTATGAATAATCTTTAGTCATATATATTCTTTCAGTATATTTTTCTCCCTACCTTCACTGAGATATTGTTGACATATAATATTGTGTAAATTTAAGGTGTATAATGTGGTGAATTGAAATAGGTATATATTGTGAAATAAACAGAGGAGTATGTAAAGCACTTTATATTTCCTGAATTTTTAAAAAGTATTTAAAAGCCTTTGCCCACTAACCTGAAATGCTGATTTCTCTTACATACACAATTTTCACATATAATGGTCCCACTTATTTATCTTCTATTTTATTGATCAAGTTGTCAATTTCTGAACCACCAAGCTTTGGCTATTCCTGACCATTGTCTCTTCTATATGCATTTCAGAATTATCTTGTCAAGTTCCATAACAACATTCTATTTGACTCTTGATTAAGATTATAATAAATTTATAGGTTAAATTGGAATAATTAACATATTTATAGCATCAACATTCCCTTCCATGCACATGGTATAGCTCAATTAATTCAGATATTATATGTCCTTCACACAATATTTTTTGAACACATACTACTTTCAGGGTACTGTTATAGGTATTGGGGATATAAAATGCCCCTACTTCCAGATATTTAAGCTGGTTTTAGAAAAGGCAGAGGAACCAGAGATCAAATTGCCAACATCTGCTGGATCATGGAAAAAGCAAGAGAGTTCCAGAAAAACATCTATCTCTGCTTTATTGACTATGCCAAAGCCTTTGACTGTGTGGATCACAATAAACTGTGGAAAATTCTTCAAGAGATGGGAATACCAGACCACCTAACCTGCCTCTTGAGAAATCTGTATGCAGGCTAGGAAGCAACAGTTAGAACTGGACATGGAACAACAGACTGGTTCCAAATAGGAAAAGGAGTATGTCAAGGCTATATATTGTCACCTTGCTTATTTAACTTATATGCAGAGTACATCATGAGAAACGCTGGGCTGGATGAAGCACAAGCTGGAATCAAGATTGTTGGGAGAAATATCAATAATCTCAGATATGCAGATGACACCACCCTTATGGCAGAAAGTGAAGAAGAACTAAAGAGCCTCTTGATGAAAGTGAAAGAGGAGAGTGAAAAAGTTGGCTTAAAGCTCCACATTCAGAAAACTAAGATCATGGCGTCTGGTTTCCCATCACTTCATGGCAAATAGATGGCAAAACAATGGAAATCATGACAGACTTTATTTTCTTGGTCTCGAAAATCACTGCAGGTGGGCTGCAGCCTTGAAATTAAAAGGTGCTTGCTCCCTGGAAGAAAAGTTATGACCAACCTAGGTAGCATATTAAAAAGCAGAGACATTACTTTGCTGACGAAGGTCCGTCTAGACAAAGCTATGGTTTTTCCAGTCGTCATGTATGGATGTGAAAGTTGGGCCATAAAGAAAGCTGAGCACTGAAGAACTGATGCTTTCTTTTGAACCAGCCCATTGTTCTATGTCTAGTTCTAACTGTTGCTTCTTGATCTGCATACAGGTTTCTCAGGAGTCAAGTAAGGTGGTCTGATATTCTCATCTCTTTAAGCGTTTTCCACAGTGTGTCATGATCCACATTCTAAAGGCTTTAGGGTAGTCAATGAAGTAGGAGTAGCTGTTTTTTTCCCTAGCAATCACTAATCTTTTTTCCTTTCCTAAGAATTTTTATATCAAAATACTTTTTTTCACTCAGCATAATTTCCCAAAGATTCATCAAAATTGTTATGCCTTTCCAAAAAAGCATCTCTTTTTATTCCTGGATGATATTCCATGGAATATGTAGATATCTGGCTGTTATGAAAGAAATTGCCATGAGCTTTTGTTGACAAGTTTTTGTGTGAATATATATTTTCCTTTTTTGGGGATAAATGCTCAATAGTGTAATTGTTTGGTCTTGTGATAATTGTGTGTTTAGTTTTATAAGAAACTGCCAAACTGTCTTTTGAACTAGTACCATTTTAACTTGCCATTAGCACTGCATGAATGATGCAGTTTCCCCTTTCCAGCCTTTGATGCTTTAATTGTTTCTTATTTTATCCATTCTGATAGGTGTGTGATGATATATTGGTTTTAATTTTTGTTTCCCTGGTGACTAATGACTTTGAACAACTTTTTATATGCTTATTTGCCATCTCTCTGTTTATTTGAAAGCAACTTATTTCAAAAGTTGATACTTTTATTCTTGTTTTAATTAAACTTTTACCTTTGTATTTCCTTTGAGATTACTTTGTTTTTATCTTTAACTGAAAATGTACATCTTTTTGTTTGTATTTTTATTTTCTTTTAAGCATATCTAATTCTGAAAACTTCCTTGGAGAATCTCTTTGGATATATACCACTGGTTTTGATATGTAATGCTTTCATTATTGTTAAATTTTCTAGTGTCAATTTGTCTTTAAATTTATTTCTTAATACATGAGCTATTTTAAATTACTTTATCTCCAAGTTAAAATTTTTGGTTTGTTGTTTGATGTCTCTTTTAGTAATTTTCTTTTATTCTGCCCATTGATTGTGACTATTATGAAATAAGTTCTTTTGGAGTATGATGTATTCTAATAGCTTTTGAGGCTGTCTCTTTGCATGTTTGAAAATGATGCATATCCTCTGTTGTGTGTGTGTGTGTGTATGAATATATACAGCTTATTAATACTAATCAAATCTTCTATATTCTGTTTAAAAATCTTGACTTGTTAGGTATATTGAAATCCCAATGTGTGTAGATTTATCAATTTCTCTTAATTTTATTGCATTTTTTGAAATATTATGTATCTTGCTTCTTCACATTTCTTTAATTAATTTTAAATACTCCTTTTAGTTCCTGTTATTCTTGCTTTTCATATTGCTAGATTCCCCTCCCTCTTCCCTCTTTCTCTGCTTCCTTTTCACCATTGCAAGCTTTCTGATTTTTATTAACTTTTTAGGTATATCATTTTCCCCCTCTAATTTCTACACTTGTGTGAAATTTTGCTTTGGGTATATTTCCATTTAACAGCATTGATGAAAACTTGTAGTTTAAAAATTATGTTTAATATAGTTATGTTTAGTTTGAATTATGCAAAATTGGAATCATTTTATGTTTCTCATACTTCTCACACTTTCCCCACATTTTTTCCAGCCTTTTGCTGAATTGACTATCTTGTTGTGATTGCTGTTGTAGTTGCTTTTAAAATTTATGTCCCCCTTTCATTATTTGAAAATTTATCTGATTGGCATTCTAAATTTTTAATGCACATACTTGGTTTCTTTTTAAAGTAAATTTGTTGAAATACATTGACATGTAATAATATATAATATAAAAACAATAAACTACATATATTTAAAATGTAAAATTTTATATTTTGAAATATATTTCCAATATATATGATTTATATATAATTATATATTTAAAACACAAATATTTGACTTACAAAAATATACTTTAATATATGACATATAACCAATTTAGAGCCCTACTAAGTATACATTTATTTTTAACATATAATATATTTAAGTATGCAGCTTCCCTGGTGGTTCAGCAGTAAAGAATCTGCCTGCTAATGCAGGAAATGCAGGTTTGATCTCTGGGTCAGGAATATCCCTTGGAGTAGGAAATGGCAACCCACTCCAATATTCTTGCCTGGAAAATCTCATGAACAGAGGAGCTTTGCCGGCTACAGTCTGTGAAGTTGCACAACTTAGAAACTAAACAACTGCTGCAATGATTTTTTAGACAAAAATATATATTTTCTTTCACGTTTAAGTTCAAGTGTTAGTTGCTCAGTTGTGTCTGACTGGGGTGACTATGTGGACTGTAGCCTGCCATGCTCTTTCATACTTGGGATTCTTCAGGCATGAATAGAGGATTGGGTAGCCACTTCCTTCTCTAGAATATCTACCCAACTCAGGGATCAAACCCCAGTCTTCTGCATTGCAGGCAGGTTCTTTACCGTCTGAGCCGCCTGGGAAGCCATATGTATATATATATATAGTGCCAGGTGGCACTAATGGTAAAGAACCTGACTGCCAGTGCAGGAGATGCAAGAGATGTCAATTTGATCCCTGGGTCAAGAAGATCGCCTAGAAGGGGAAACAGCAACCCACGCCAGTATTCTTGCGTGGAGAATCTCATGGACAGAGGAGCCTGGTGGGCTATAGTCCACAGGGTTGCAAAAAGTGGGACATGACTGAAGGGACTTATATACATATATATTTATATACATGTATTTATATAAATATATACACATATATATTTAGCAGAGCTCAGAATTGATTATATGTTTCTCTGCCTTGTCCAAAAAAAGACCTATAGTATTCTTTTAATTTTCTCCTCTTCTTCCCTATCCCCTGTCAACCACTATGTTGACATTATCTAGAATTTGTTCCAAACTGTTGCAGTTATTTCAAATGGTTGTTGCTATTATTAGCAGTCTCTCCTTATTTACCACTGTTGAGTTCTAGTCCATTCCTCTGAATGTTCCGGTTTCATTTCTTTCTTTGTTTAGCTGCTGTTTCCTATCTTGGATGGATTCCTGAAAGTTTCCCTGAATATGGGGTTTGCTTAGGTTTCCTCATCTGAGTCACAATAGGCTATTTTATAATAGGAATTTGGGATAGGAAGGAGAGACCATGGCGTGGACTAAGGCTGCCATCTTGACCAACAATTCAGGAGGTACTTTTGGTGTGAATAGGAAGTAGACTTGTGAATGGAGGCAGGCAGGTGTTTGGAAGTCAGACTTGTCTGTCATATGTCTGCTCATCTCTGCTCTCCTGACTGCTAAAAAAGTAGTCAACCCAACTGAGCTTTAGTTTCCTGACCTGTAAAATGGACATCATGGCAGTCTTGTAAAGATGAAATGAGTTGAAGAATGACAAATAAGTTTGTATCACCACATATTCAGTGTTTAATAAACATTGCTTTCTTTTTAGGTTAAATAAAATGAAATATGATACTTTTATACAAACTAAGTTGTAAACATGTGGAATCTATCACTCCTAAGAGATTGTTTAGTTTACACTGATAACTATTTGATAATCATTTAGAGAATGACTTTGTTGATGTATTGATCAAGGATATACCCTTGGGATGTCTGGGAATGTATCCCCGATATTTTGAAGACAGTGTTGCAGGAGATGACTCTGTCTTTCACAATGCTCGTATGTGGATCTAGCCACAGGAGGGCACTGACCGTCAGATGATCTCTCATTTATGATGCTGCTACATAGGGGAGGTGTCCAGAGTAAGGTCCAGATGCTGCTCTGCTTTGGACTATCACTTGCCGCTCCAGCAGACGGCTCCCTGGAGCTTGAGAACTGCTTCCTGCATTATAGAAAACATATGAATAAACATGAAATGACAAAAAGATGTAACTTAGTATTGAGATCTGACTTACTTTTAATTTCTAATACTTGTTACTCAGACTTCTTGTTCAGCTACCAATTCTCAGATTCTACATTCTGTAGGCATTCCTGGATTGAAGCTACTTTACTGCTTGTCCCAAACACTGACCTCCTTGGATTCTAGGCCCTTTGTTATATACTAACCTTGGCAGTTGCCCTCTACTTCAAGACTTGCGTGAGATTATCAATAAGACCGTTATGTGGCAGAGAATATGAACGCATGATAAACTAGGAAGCAGTGTGGTACCATGAAGACAAATCATGGCAGAGTTATTTCATTTTCTTCTCTGATAGAGTGACAGTCCTCATAAACAAGGGGGAGTAATGGACAAGATCTATGTTGCTTCCCTGTAATTACTCCTGAAACACTCCAGGTATGACAGGCCATATTTTATGTTTCCATACAGTTGAGAAACAGGATCTTTGTCACCAAGCCTGATTAATCTGTCCAGTTTTTCTGAGAGTCTGCATCCGAGCCAATATGCTGAATAAGTTGTGCTAAACAAAAATCAGGGCAACAGAGCTAAATAAAGAATTAAACTAACTCTGTCCATCTAGAAAAGACCATGAGAGGCTTCCTACATGTGGAAGGTTATAGTTAGAATAGCAGGAAGAGGTTGAGATTGTAACATTAAGAAAATACGCTGGGGCTTGAAGATGCAAGGTGTATTTGAACAAAGAATCCAGGAAGAACTGAGAGTGTGTTGTACATTTTTCAGTGAAGGATACAACTTTTGTTTCTGAGACATTTTAGGTAAATTGAGAATGCTTTGGTGTGGGCTGGCTTTGGATCCCTTCTTCTATCCAGTGCAGTATTTTTACATATGTACTTTCATGGGGAAATTGGAATGATAAAGAATATAGATGTCACCATAAGATGAGACAAGAAAAAAAATATTTTGTTATTAAGGAAAAAGAAAACAGATTCTCTAATTTGTATCCTACTTGAGGTGCACAAGGAACATGACTTTAAATGTGAAGGGTGGTCTATTCAGTTTTTCTTTATGGATTTCACAGTTTCAATGGGAAAGCAAAGGGTAAAAGCCTGACTGAGTTCTGTTTATTGTTTAACAGAGAGATGAATGGGTTTTATATTTTCAGTATTCAACCTTTTTTTTTTAAAAGGGAAGATGGATTATTCTCATTTTTAGTGGAAACTGTGAACAGTGTTGATTCAACTGAAATATATAGATTTTTGTAAAAGATAGGAAAGTGGTTTTGTTACAGAATGAGCTTTGATGTTCCTCTACCTCTCAGCTCAATCAGTGTTTCATTAGAGAACGCTTCTCTGACCTCTGGACAATGCTGGCTCAGCCTTTCATATACTCACAGCACTGAGTATATGTAGGAATCTGTGTGCGACACACATCTGCATTCAGAGGTCCTATTTGTGACTTTTTAATTTAATATTCCACAGTAGATAGACTGTAAGTGCCTCTGAACATAGGAAACATGCAAGTTCTGGCTCACTATTTTCTAATTGAAGCCTAGTATCTGACACCTATTAGACTCTCAATAAATGAATGAGACAGTGAACAAGTGGATATAGTCTAGATACTAAAATAATTTGAAAAAGAAAAAAAAACATTATGAGGATGAATAAAAATGTGGTCATTGCCCATGAAAGGAGTTTTCACTTAAAAAGTTTTATAGTAAGTGTGTTATCTTTTGAGTAAGGAAGCAAATTTCCAAACATGGAAGAGGCAGAGTGGTGGGTAAGAGGCCATGCTGTCACGTGCTGGGTGAGTGGCAGATGGAGGTGAAGTGGACCTTATTCCAGCTTCTGTCTCGACCCAATTTTGACAACTGTTACTGAACATGTTTCTCTTTCATCGTGCAATTGAAAGCCCCATTAAAAGCACTCTGCAGGTCCTTTTGATATAGCAAGTGTGAGTGATCAAAGCCGGAAGAGAACTAAACCCGTTGGCTCATCCTGGAACGCTGGTTTGTTCACTCTCCTCCACTAACAGTTGGTTCATGGAACAGAAAGGTGGTTCATTTACTGGAGAGCAGGAAAGGTAATAAGGGTTTTCACAGCAGCTGAACACATTCAGCAGAGTAATTTTCTAACTTTTGGCAACTTCATGAGTTCATGGCTTCCTCTTGTTGGGAAAGTCCAGGACTCATATCTTACATTTGTCATTTTGTTTTCTCCTAAAGTTAGAGAGAAGAAAAGAAAAGAGATCTTAGCAAGAAAGGGGAAAATAAAATGGAAAAAATCCAAACTTTCATCTTATAGTACCTATGAAATCAAGTCCAGAACAATGGTGGTTTTCAGGGCAGACATGCATGATTCCTGCCTCCTACAGCCTTTTCCCTGTGACTCATTATTTTCTATATTCACTAATAACTTTTGGTATTAAGGTTATAATGCAAATTTTGTCAAGTATTTTCCCTTTCATTTGAAACAAAGAGTCTTGATTGTTATTCACAGGATCTGGTGAGGTTTTGAGATTTGGAGATAAGGGGGGAAGTTGTGGTTATTTATTTGGAGTTCATTAGAAGGAGATATTTTCTAAGTCTAGTATGGGTTCAGTTCCATCTGAACCCAGGTAATTGGCTTGGTGATTTTTCAATGACTTCTTAATCTCTGATTTTGTGAACACTCTAAAGAAATAAACTGACACTCAGAAGTGCATCTAGATCAGTGATGGGTAAATTATAAATTTTATAATGAATGTCCTTTACATTATACTCTAAGTATGTTTCATTTCCTTTTTTAAAAAAATTTTAATTTTTTGGCTGTGCTGGGTCTTTATTGTTGAGTGGGTTTCTATCTAGTTGTGGAGAGTGAGGGCTACTCTTTAGTTGTGTTGCGCGGGAGGTACGCAGGCTTGTCATTGTTGCACACGGGCTTGTTGTTGTGGTGGCTTCTTTTGTTGTGGAGCCCAAGCGCTAAGCACTTGCAGCCTTGAATAGTTGTGGCTCCTGAGCTCTAGAGCACAGGCTCAATAGTTGTGGTGAATGGGCTCAATTGTTTCTAGGCATGTGGGATCTTCCCAGAAACAGGAATAGAACCCATGTCTCCTGCATTGGCAGGCAGATTCTTTACCACTGAGCCACCAGGGAAGCCCCGCATTTCCTTTTAAAGCTTCCTTTTATCTCAAAAGCAGAATTTGAATATGTGAACTAATAATTATCACTGGTGGGTTAGCAGAAGTCAAATCTCATCAAATTTCAGATGAAAGACCTCAATTTGGCTTGTTGTTAGGAGCAAAATGAGCTGAGAAATACATCCCAAGTTGGAATTCAGGACTTTTGTCAAAGTCTGGGCTAGAGATTACCACTTAAGCCTCAGTTTAAGATGATTATTATATTATAATGATGAAGATGATATATGTGTAAAAATATAAGAAATTATAAACATGTCTAAAAGAAAACTGTTTTTCTACCTTTGATGAGGGCTAAATTTCTGTAGAGTGTGTATGTGTGTATATGTGCTTGTGTGTGTGAGTATGACAAGTTCTCTAGATGAGAGAAGGTGTAGTTTATGAGGAAACCTTTGAGGACCATGGGATTAGTATGTGGGTGGGATTTTGCTAAAGATGAGAAGATCTCTGTGGTTGGATGGGAGAAATCGAACATAACACACTGTCCATTATAATTAACTAGGCAACTGCTAACTAGGTTTCCTCCTCTTTTCCTTCTATAATGGTAGCATAAAAGTGGGAGAATGTGCTTGAGTTTAGTGTGGTGGAGAACCTTCACAGTGTGGAATAACAGTGTCTTGCCAATGAAGGAAAAACATGTCTATGATTAAGAGAAAATATTCTGATAATCTCATTCTTGATATATAGAGATTGCTTAGACAAAAATTATTTATATGCCAATGTGGAAACAATTACTTTTTCAAATGTTATTAATGAAGATGGTGTGCATTTCTGAGGGAGTTGCATCTGTAACAAATTCATCAGGGTGTATTCTTAAGGTATTTTTATAGGAATGTCACCATTTGGAGACATTAGAAAACACTTAATTGCACATAAATGTTACACTTCCTTAAGAAACTGGTGTAAGAATGGTATTTTTCATTCAAGAAAAAAAGACTGTGGTCACCTCACAATATTTTCTGAAAAGTAAACAAGCATGATTTACAGCATGATGAACTTTTTAATATATAGAGTCTGATCAACTTTTAAATATTAAACTATTATAATGGCATTAGTAATCATGCAATTTATATAACTTGACAGCCCTAAGAATGGGACCAGTCACCCATCTATCTATCCATTTATTATTTTTCTAGCTGTTTCCTCAGGCCGTGTGAATGATGCAGTCTAGTTTCATCTTTGTCATTGTGAAACCATCTTTTCTTTGTTTATCACTGAAACCCTGGCACTTTCCCTGTCACGTCTAGATGACGTTTTCTGTGTCCACAGGGACTCAAGTGTTCTTCACGGGCTAGTGGAGTGTTAGAACTGAAGGGGACTGTAATGCGTTGTCAATGAGACTGAGGTCTAGAGATCAAAGTCATAAAATTGATGATATCCAAACAATTTTTATATCCATTTTACCTGTCTGCATTTCCAGCCCATCTTTCCCTTTAATCTCAGAAAAGTAAACGGCTCCTCCTTATTTATTCAGGAACAGACTCGGTTCCCATTCCTTCTCTCTCTGGGAGAAGCCTAATTTCTATATTAAACACTTGACATAGTCTCATCCTGAGAAGATTTTTAGCTAAATGGAAACCAATAATGGATTGAGAATTGGTAGTATAGGAGTATATACATGTGTATGTGTGTGCAGTGGTGATGGTGGTGGTGGTTTGAGGATTCCACCTTTTGACAGGTACATTTGGGTGGAGTGAAGAGGAAGAAGGGAGCTCTTTTTTTTCCACTTGTAAAACATTAACTGAAGGACTATAGTATTCTGCTCAACTATTTATTATGCCCTAATAATGAGACTGACAGTTTTTAATTTTCATAACTTATGAAAAATCATATAATTTTCATAAATGCATTTATAACAGTCTTATGAAATAGATATTATTATCCACACCTTTTCAGATAAGAAAATTGTAGCAAAGAAAAATTAAGTGATTTGTGTTAAGTCCTACTGCTAACTGGTGGCAGTGCTAGGATTTAAGCCATGTTTCTCTGACTATAGAGTTGGACTCTTTCTTAAGAAATAGACTATACTCCTTTGATCAGATCCAACCTAGGCTGGTGTTAGAGAGGTAATTAAGTCATAGTTTCCAAGAATGAGGAGATAAATATGCAAGTCAGAAAGCGAGTGTGAAACCTCATACCCATTGATTAGCAAGATTTAGTTATGCAAAATGAGTAAATTCTATAGATCTGTGGTACAACATTGTGCCTACAGATGACACTAATTGTGTTGTACGCTTGAAAAGCTATTAAGGGTGGACCTCATATTAAATATTCTTACCACAGTAACATTTAAAAATTGTATATGGATTATAAAGTACACATCTGTTTACTCGTACTTTTAAGAAGTGTTATGGATTTTAATGAGGGAAGAGATTATAAGTACATTATTAAGATTTTTGTTGTGTGATACATCATACATCTAAAGAATATTTATTAAATATATATAGGGTATCAAAGCAGTAAATGTACTTAGCATACAGCTTAAAGAAAAAAAAAGAAATCTCTACCAATCCTTCAGACTCCCTCTGCCCTAGAAGCCACTATCCTGGTTTTGTTTTCATACAAGAATGTCCACACACAATGTATTGTTTAGTCTTGCCTGTTTTTTGGCATTTAGTATAAATGGATTCCTGTGCTATGTATGACTTGATTATTTGCCTCGATGTTATGTGTTTTAGATTCTTCATCATGATATGTGACATTGTAGTTCATTTTTTCCCCACTGCTAAGTATTCTATTGTAAGACTGCTGCAGTTCTTTTCATAACCAGTGCAGCGTGTGGTAGATACCATGATCATCTCTAGTTCTATTTTTTTGTATACACAATGCATACATTTTTGCACACATCTCTCAGTGCACATGTATACTAAATATTTATACACCTGGGAGTGGAATTGCCATGTACATGGTCAATTTTATAAGCTGATGTGAAATTTTACTCCATTACCATGAAATTGCTGGGAATGAAATAGTTGTATTTTCAGATTACATTTCTCTGACTATTAATAAGAATTTTTTTAAAATAGAAGAATAAATTCAGATGTCTCCTACTATAATGGATCTTTTCAAGTCTTCTGTTCATTTTCTTTGACCTGTCTTTTTAATTGGTTCATAAGAGTTCTTTCCATATTCTGAATATATCTTTTATTGGTTACCTGTATATATATTGCAAATCTTCTCATGGTATGTCATATATCTTTTCATTTTCATTATGATATCTTCTTATGAATAGATCTTCATTTAGTGTAGTTAAGTCAATTGTTCATGGTTTATGCTTTTGCCATCTTTTTGAGGTTTTAGAACTATTCTCCTATGTTTCCTTTGCATATGTAAAATTTTTTTTCTACTTTTGCTTAAATTCTGGACAAGTCTGCAGCTTATTTTTATTAGGAAATTTCTTTTCACTTTACTTCATGTGGATAGTCAATGATTCTAGCACCATTTACTGAGTTGTTCACCTCCTGCCCCAACCATCTGTAGCGCTATGTGTTTCATATATCAGGCTTTCATATATGCATGGCATTGTTGGGAGTTGCCTATCTTTCCATATAATTTAGTGTTGTAAACCACAGTAGCAAATGTGTATATATGTTTACCACATGCCAGACACTGTTCTAAGCTAACATACAATTTTTATAAGGAAGGTACCCTTAATATCCTCATTTTGTAGATGTAGCAATAATAGTACGAAGGTTAAGTATCCAAGGTCACATCCAAAAAGTAGCAGACCCCAGGTTCCAGCACAAGCAGTCTGGCTTTATACTATGCTGCCTCTCCAATTTTTACTTGTTGCCTTTTAGTATTAGAGATTTGTGATTCATATTAGTATTAAGTATGGCAGATCTTCCAATCTGGTGCTGCTTATGTCAGAGTGTTATGACCTTTCTTGGTATTTTTCTCTTTCATATAAGTTTTAGAATCACCAAGCAAATTAATACCCCTCCCCCACAATAATATCTATAAATTATTAACAAATTTGATTAATAAATTTGATACATTGATACTGTAGATAAATTGGTAGACAACTGGCATCTCATGATATTGAGCATGGCTTATCTTTCCATGTGTTTATACTTTTCTCCATAAAAGTTTTATCTGTCTATTGTTAAGTTTATGTCTAAAAACACATCCATAAAATATATGATATATTATACGTTAACTTATTTACTTAGTTTGTGAGCTTCAGAAGGACAGAAATTTTTGTCTTGTATTTACTTATTTTTAAATTATAAAGTTCCAGTACATGAACTAGTGTATGATACATAATGGTCACTTTATCAATACTTCTTGAATTAATAAATTCTAGTAGTATACTTTAAAATTGTGTTCTCTAACCATTTATAAATATTGAATAGGAAAGCCCTTAATCTTTCTTAATTAAACTTATAGCCAATTATAATGACAAACTTTTATCATTTCTAAATATTTGTCTGAAGGTTCTTTTGTGATTTGTATGTTATTAAATGCAACATAATTTTTCTTTTAATCCTAGCACTTCATTTTCTCTTTTTATTGGAACCAGCTAGAATCTTTAGTTCAGTAATGAGAAATATTCTATCTTGTTCTTGCTTCCAAAAGAAATACTTCTCTATTTTACCATCAAATATTATGTTTGCTCTAGGGTTTTTAAAATAACCTTTGTCATGTTAGAGGGTCCTTTTACTCTAGTCTGCCTATAATTTTGTAACAAATAGTCAAATATTATCAAACCATTCTCTGTATTTACTGAGAAGATTATTTTTTTCTCTTTTAATCTGTTAACATAGTGAATTTTGAGCAATACAGTTTACAGTGATGATTCAATATTGTGTTTTAGGAATGAACTTGTTTAGTCATTATGCATAATTATCATATAGATGCATAACTTTTAAATAGATTATGGAGTTATTTTTGCTAATATTTTATTGAGAATTTTGCATTTATATTCATAAGTGAGTGGCAGTAATTTTTTTTTTACGTACTGCTTTTGTCTAATTTAAAAAAATATTTATTTTTATCTGGCTGTGCTGGGTCTTAGTAGTGGCATGCAGGATCTTTTAAGTGGCATGTAGAATCTACTTCCCTGACTAGGGATAACCCAGGCCTCCTGCATTTGGAGCACAGAATCTTAAACACTGGACCACCTGGGAAGTCCTGTGTCTAATTTTTGTTTTAAAGGAAACTAGCCTCAGAAAAGACTAGGACTAACTTTTCCAGATTCTGAAGGAGCTAATGATAGACAGTTGTTGATGTTCAGTCACTTAAGTTTTGTCTGACTCTTTGCGACCCCATAAACTGCAGCACTGCCAGGCTTCCCTATCCTTCACTATCTCCCAGAGTTTGCTCAAACTCCTTCCAATGAATATTCAGGACTGATTTCCTTTAGGATGGACTGGTTGGATTTCCTTGCAGTCCAAGGGACGCTCAAGAGTCTTCTCCAACACCACAGTTCAAAAGCATCAGTTCTTCAGTACTCAGCTTTCTTTATAGCCCAACTCTCACATCCATGCATGACTACTGGAAAAATGATAGCTTTGACTAGACGGACCTTTGTCAGCAAAGTAATGTCTCTGCTTTTAAATATGCTATCTACGTTGGTCATAGCTTTTCTTCCAAGGAGCAAGAGATTTTTAATTTCATGGCTGCAGTCACTGTCCACAGTGATTTCAGAGCCCAAGAAAATAAAATATGTCACTGTTTCCGCTTTTTCCACATCTATTTACCGTGAAGTGATGGGATTGGTTACCATGATTTTAGTTTTTTTAATGTTTGACTGACTTAATCTGTTTCTTTAATGTTTCATAGAATGTTTCTGAAAAACCACCTATACTTGTTGATACTTTTTCTGATATTAATTCTAATTCAATTTTTTCAAGATTTATAGTACTATTTATAATATTTATAGTATCAAAGAAGATTTTCTCTTTTTTTGAGCCACTTTGCTATATTGAAAATGAAAGTGAAAGTTGCTCAGTCGTGTCCGACTTTTTGCAGCCCCACAACTATACAGTCCATGGAATTCTCCAGGTCAGAATACTGGAGTGGATAGCCTTTGCCTTCTCCAGGGGATCTTCCCAACCCAGGGATCGAACCCAGGTCTACCACATTGCAGGCAGATTCTCTACCCTTGCCACAAGGGAAGTCCAAGAATACTGGAGTGGGTAGCCTATCCCTTCTCCAGTGGATCGTCTCAATCCAGGAATCAAACCAGGATCTCCTGCATTGTAGGCAGATTCTTTACCAACTGAGCTATCAGGGAAGCCCTTTGCTATATTAAGTTCTGCTAAATTACATTTTGTAGTAAATTTTCAAATTTATTATCACACACTTTTCAACCCTGACAAAAATGTTAATATCTGCTGTACCATCATTTATGTTTATTTTTAATTTTATTTTTATTCATTTCTTTTTTTCCTTTGACACTAGGATGTTAGGCACTTTCATTCTTTTTTTTTTCCTCCAGAGAACCAACTTTTGGTTTGTTTATTGTCTTTATCCAATTTTTGCTTTTATTTCTGTTAGTTTTTGCACTTAGCTGTTTCATTTATTAAATTTCATTTTATTTTTTTTAAACTTCTTCATTTGGATACTGAGCTCATTTTCAGCTTTTCATTTCTGTGTTGTAAGTATTCAATACTTACTTTCTCTAAGCTTTATCTTATAATTTTCATATGTAGTACCATGTTCATCATCTGTTATAAGCATTATTTTATATAACACTTAGAAAAATACAATGGTAGCATAATAGCTTTTCATAATTACTAATTTTTATTTATACTTGTTGAAAGATTCTTTAAATGTTTTAAAATATAAGCTTTCCTACATATGAAAGAAAATATAAAACTAAATTGGTTAAGGTATTTAATAAACTTCTTCACATCCCGATCCAGCTCTTCTGAATCATTTATTGATTCAGAGTCATGGACTCTTATTTTTGTTTGCATTATGTCATCCTCTGTGCCATCAAGAGCTTTTATTAAAGAGTGCTTTACTATTTTCCCTGGAATTCTCTTCCAAAATGTGAGTTTTGATGGTGGTGCTCTTTTGATCTTCCCAAAAGTATGTTACTGGATCATTTTTGGTCAGCAAATAGGATTTGTATTTCTTCCTCAAATGGTTCTAAATATTGTGTACATTGAAATATGGAGGGTACAATTTTCTTGTTAAGTCACCAGGAGTAACAGTTAAATGCAGTTAATGTGATTATGTCATCTGGTCAAGTAAAATTGAAAGTCATCATTGATTATAAGATACATTTTGATTTCTGAAATATTAAAATATGAAAAATGTGGATTACATACATGATATGTACATGCCTTATATTACATATGAGATAGTACTCAGCTCTTAGTATTTTCTAATATCTATTTTAGAAATTAGATGTCTTCTTTCTTCTTTGACCAATAGGTTATGTAAAAGCCTATTTTAACATTTCCAAATTCATGAGTATTTTATTTCTTGTATTGGCTGATTATTTGTGCTTTTAGTAAGAAATGTATTCTGCATTGTATTAGTGTTTTTGAAATTTGTCAAGACTTGTTTATGACCTTGATAGAGTCAGTTTTGTCAGACATCCTTGTATGTTTGAGAAGAATGAAGTTCTTCAGCTTTTGTGGTTTTTGAATTGTGTTATTCAGTATCTTTACTGATTTTTTTGTCTGCTTGATAAATCAGTTGTTTGGTAAATCAGATGTTTAATAACTCCAATTACCTCTGTAAATTTTTCAAAATCTCTTTGTATATTGGCAGTTTGCTTTATATATTTTGACGCTATGTTACAAGGTGCATACCATTTAAAATTATGTCTTCCTAGGTGATTGAAATTTTGATCAATATGTAGTTGCTCTACATATCACTATTATGTATCTCATGTCTATTATGTATTCATTATATGTCTAGCAATAACTTATAATATCTCTAGCAATAATTTAAAATAATTAGATCTCTAGCATTATTTGCATTTATCTCTAACAATATTTAGATGGATGACTATTTTATCTGTTATTAATACCATAATTATTTCAATTATGCTTTATCTAGCATATAAATTTAGCTTTTATGTTCAACCTTTCAATGTTCCTCTATCTTTAGAATCTTTTATAAACATTCATGTTGTATTTTTAAAAAGTTCACTTTAACAATCTGGCTTTTAATCAAAGATTTTTGTTTACTTGCATTAGTTTTAATTACCAATATTGTAAAATTTATATATATAATCTTACTTTGATTTTTCAATTTTTAATTTTTCTATTTCTTTTCCATTTCTTTTCCTTCTTTTCTATTTTTTTTTTGTTTTTTTTTGGATTAAGTTTTTCCCTGTGTACTGTTTTGGGAGTTATACTTTCCATGTCTATTCTTTCAGTGATTTCTCTAGATATCTTAATGTGTATGTGTAATGTGTAACAAAGTCTACTGTTAGTGAGTATCTTTACCTTCTTTCAGTGAAATATATGGGATTTAAAATCAACTTCACTCATTCTTTTCTGAGCTTTTTACTATTATTCTAGTTTTTTTATCCCATCTATTTTTTAATGCCAGAAATTAGGTATCATAGTCACTAAAATATATAAAATGTGACTATTTTTTCTCTTGATTTCTAAAATGTAACCTTAGAATTTAATCTTTATTTTATTATATGATAGATTATATTCTCCATTCTGTGTCTCTAATATATCCTATATGCCTTAAGACCAGGTATCTGATTTTATTTTTTATTAAATCACAGTGCTTAAGACAATGCCACGTACTTCAGTTCAGTTCAGTCGCTCAGTCGTGTCCGACTGTTTGCGACCCCATGAATCGCAGCACACCAGGCCTCCCTGTCCATCACCAACTCCCGGAGTTCACTCAGACTCACGTCCATCGAGTCAGTGATGCCATCCAGCCATCTCATCTTCTGTTGTCCCCTTGTCCTCCTGCCCCCAATCCCTCCCAGCATCAGAGTCTTTTCCAGTGAGTCAACTCTTCGCATGAGGTGGCAAAGTACTGGAGTTTCAGCTTAAGCATCATTCCTTCCAAAGAAATCCCAGGGTTGATCTCCTTCAGAATGGACTGGTTGGATCTCCTTGCAGTCCAAGGGACTCTCAAGAGTCTTCTCCAACACCACAGTTCAAAAGCATCAGTTCTTCAGTGCTCAGCCTTCTTCACAGTACAACTCTCACATCCATACGTGACCACTGGAAAAACCATAGCCTTGATTAGACGGACCTTTGTTGGAAAGTAATGTCTCTGCTTTTTCATATACTATCTAGGTTGGTCATAACTTTTCTTCCAAGGAGTAAGCGTCTTTTACTTTCATGGCTGCAATCACCATCTGCAGTGATTTTGGAGCCCAAAAATTAAGTCTGACACTGTTTCCACTGTTTGCCCATCTATTTCCCATGAAGTGATGGGACTGGATGCACGATCTTTGTTTTCTGAATGTTGAGCTTTAAGCCAACCTTTTCACTCTCCTCTTTCACTTTCATCAAGAGGCTTTTTAGTTCCTCTTCACTTCCTGCCATAAGGGTGGTGACATCTGCATATCTGAAGTTATTGATATTTCTCCCAGCAATCTTGATTCCAGCTTGTGCATTTTCCAGTCCAGCATTTCTCATGATGTACTCTGCATATAAGTTAAATAAGCAGGGTGACAATATACAGTCTTGACATACTCCTTTTCCTATTTGGAACCAGTCTGTTGTTCCATTTCCAGTTCTAACTGTTGCTTCCTGACCTGCATACAGGTTTCTCAAGAGGCAGGTTAGGTGGTCTGGTATTCCCATCTCTTTCAGAATTTTCCACAATTTATTGTGATCCACACAGTCAAAGGCTTTGGGATAGTCAATAAAGCAGAAATAGATGTTTTTCTGGAACTCTCTTGCTTTTTCCATGATCCAGCGGATGTTGGCAATTTAATCTCTGGTTCCTCTGCCTTTTCTAAAACCAGCTTGAACATCTGGAAGTTCACGGTCACGTATTGCTGAAGGCTGGCTTGGAGAATTTTGAGCATTACTTTACTAGTATGTGAGATGAGTGCAACTGTGCGGTAGTTTGAGCATTCTTTGGCATTGCCTTTCTTTGGGATTGGAATGAAAACGGACCTTTTCCAGTTCTGTGGCCACTGCTGAGTTTTCCAAATTTGCTGGCATATTGAGTGCAGCACTTTCACAGCATCATTTTTCAGAATTTGAATTAGCTCCACTGGAATTGCATCACCTCCACTAGCTTTGTTTGTAGTGATGCTTCCTAAGGTCCACTTGACTTCACATTCCAGGATGTCTGGCTCTAGGTGAGTGATCACACCATTGTGATTATCTGGGTTGTGAAGATCTTTGTTGTACAGTTCTTCTGTGTATTCTTGCCACTTCTTCTTAATATCTTCTGCTTCTGTTAGGTCCAGACCATTTCTGTCCTTGATCGAGCCCATCTTTGCATGAAATGTTCCCTTGGTATCTCTAATTTTCTTGAAGAGATCTCTAGTCTTTCCCGTTCTGTTGTTTTCCTCTATTTCTTTGCATTGATCACTGAGGAAGGCTTTCTTTTTTTTTTTTTTTTTAGAAAATAAGTCTGCATTTATACAGTTTTTTATTTTTTTATTTTTTTTAAAATTTATTTATTTATTTTTAATTTTTACTTTACAATTCTGTATTGGTTTTGGCATAGATTGACATGAATCCACCACAGGTGTACATGCGTTCCCAAACATGAACCCCCCTCCCACCCCCCTCCCCACAACATCTCTCTGGCTTTCTTATCTCTTCTTGCTATTCTTTGGAACTTTGCATTCAGATGCTTATATCTTTCCTTTTCTCCTTTGCTTTTCACCTCTCTTCTTTTCACAGCTATTTGTAAGGCCTCCTCAGACAGCCATTTTGCTTTTTTGCATTTCTTTTACATGGGGATCATCTTGATCCCTGTCTCCTGTACAATGTCATGAACCTCAGTCCATAGTTCATCAGGCAATCTATCTATCAGATCTAGTCCCTTAAATCTATATCTCACTTCCACTGTATAATCATAAGGGATTTGATTTAGGTCATACGTGAATGGTCTAGTGGTTTTCCCTACTTTCTTCAATTTAAATCTGACAGAATGTGGTCCACTGAAGAAAGGAATGGCAAATCACTTCAGTATTCTTGCCTTAAGAATCCCATGAAGAGTATGAAAAGGCAAAATGATAGGATACTGAAAGAAGAACTCCCCAGGTCAGTAGGTGCCCAATATGCTACTGGAGATCAGTGGGAAAATAACTCCAGAAAGAATTAAGGGATGGAGCCAAAGCAAAAACAATACCCAGTCGTGGATGTGACTGGTGATAGAAGCAAGGTCTGATGCTGTAAAGAGCAATATTGCATAGGAACCTGGAATGTCAGGTCCATGAATCAAGGCAAATTGGAAGTGCTCAAACAGGTGATGGCAAGAGTGAACGTTGACATTCTAGGAAACAGCAAACTAAAATGGAATGGAATGGGTGAATTTAACTCAGATGACCATTATATCTACTACTGTGGGCAGGAATTCCTTAGAAGAAATGGAGTAGCCATCATGGTCAACAAGAGTCCAAAATGCAGTACTTGGATGCAATCTCAAAAACGACAGAATGATCTCTCTTCGTTTCCTAGGCAAACCATTCAATATCACAGTATTCCAAGTCTATGCCCCCAACCAGTAATGTTGAAGAAACTGAAGTTGAACGGTTCTATCAAGACCTACAAGACCTTTTAGAACTAATACCCAAAAAAGATATCCTTTTCATTAAAGGGGACTGGAATGCAAAAATAGGAAGTCAAGAAACACCTGAAGTAACAGGCAAATTTGGCCTTGGAATATGGAATGAAGCAGGGCAAAGACTAATAGAGTTTTGCCAAGAAAATGCACTGGTCATAGCAAACACCCTCTTCCAACAACACAAGAGAAGACTCTACACATGGACATCACTAGATGGTCAACACCGAAATCAGATTGATTATATTCCTTGCAGCCAAAGATGGAGAAGCTCTATACAGTCAACAAAAACAAGACCAGGAGCTGACTGTGGCTCAGATCATGAACTCCTTATTGTCAAATTCAGACTTAAATTGAAGAAAGTAGGGAAAGCCATGTACTTAGTAGGTAATTAATAATTTACTGGCTCATTGACTTAGCTTCTAATTATACTCATGAGTTTTCATTAACTGAGAAACTTAACATTCAAGTTAAAAGATTTAGAGTTTTTTTTTTTTTTTTTTTCTGCTATGGTTAGTATTGTTTTTTCATGGTCCATTTCCATGGGACTGATTCAACTGTATGTTTCAGTTACCAGGTCAAGTTGGTACTGAAAGTATTGGGTAGAGATAGAGATAAAAATAAACAATGGGGAATGCACAAAATATTGTTGCATTTTTTGACTATGTGAAAAGCAGTAAAACTCATATGGTTCCATTTTTTCATTTGCTGCTCTTCTTCCTAACTATATTCTTTTCTTTCAAATTATTGACCTCTATGAGTTCTCTTAAAGTTCCCATGCTGTAGATGAGAAAGAGATAACATTTTACTCCTTGGCCTCCTGCTGCATCAAACAAAGCCATGATAGACCCGAGACAAATGTAAATCTTTCTTCTTATCCATAATGTTCTTTTTTTAATATTCTATCATCTTTCAGATAAAAAGCCTTTTTCTTCATTATGTGATAAACACCCTTGTTAATTTTTTAGCCTTATCTTTTCTACTTGGTTCATCTAGAAAAACATTTCTTTCCCACTAATAGAAATACTTTTCTTGCCTTACAATATCTGATTCAAGAATAGCTTAAAAATAAACCTGAGTTTCACTTAAGATAATGTAATAAAGGACTCCAGATCAGACATATGTTACTCATTATTTATAACCTCTGGCTAAAAGTCATGCTAATCAGGAGTTATTGCTGTTTATTTTTCAGACTGCTTGCTCAGAATACTTATTCATTGTCTTTAGTCATTTTCAATTTGCTTGTGATGTCAGTAAAGTGTAAGTAGAATTTGAAACACCAGTTGAAAGTAGGGAACAGGGTACCATCACCATAAAGCAAGTTAGTGATCAAAATTTATTAGTTCTAACCACTGCCTCAAAGTGACTTTTGTCACCTTATTCAGTTGCTGCAGAGTAATTTGGAATTAGTTGTTGTTGTTGAGTTGCTAAGTTGTGTCCTACTCTTTGAGACCCCATGGACTGCAGCATGCCAGGCTTCTCTGCCCTTCAGTATCTCCCAGAGTTTGCAGATGGAGTTATGTCCATTGAGTTGGTGATGCCATTAGTAGCTTCAATAGTTGTTAATTTTTTTTTTTCTAAAGAGAGGCAAGGTGCTTTTTACATGTATTCCTCATATGTGACCATGTGATATTATCTATATGATCTTAAATTTTAAATCTTTCATTGATATTATTTGTTGCTGTTTTGTTGTTGTTTAGTTGCTAAGTCATGTCTGATTCTTTGCGACCCCATGGACTGTAGTCTGCCAGCTCCTCTGTCTGTGGCATTTCCCAGGCAAGAACGCTGGAATGGGTTGCCATTTCCATCTCCTGGGAATCTTCCCAATCCAGGGAATGAATCTGCGTCCCTTCTGTTGTTAGGTGGATACTTTGCAGCTGAGCCCCAGGAAAGCCCAAAGTTACTGGAACTGAAATGGATTAAAAGAGGGCTTCTTAAGGACTCATGAAGATCTTTGTTTAAAACAAAACAAAAAAAATCTTTGAATTCTGATCAAAATGCCTATAAAAGAAACAGGAATTCATTTCATAGTCTTTAAGTCAAGAAAGCAGTTTCTTGTGTAAATTCTATTGATGACTGTGCAACATATACTATATTGATCATAAAATTGAACTCTGAATGTACCTGAGAAAGATTTTTGAGACGTATGGATCAGTCTACTTTTTATTTTTCCTCTAATGATGCTCCCCATAGTAAGAGGGAGGTAGAAGGGAGACTCCCTCACAATGCCCAATATTCACTGGCAATGCAAGCTGAAGAATTGAAGTCACTTTACCACTCCATCTTGAGGTCTCCTTACCTGGAAAAAAAATTTTTATGTCAGTTACCTACTATTTGCTGACAAAAGTAAATCAAACTGTTTCATTGTATTGCTGTAGAGGCCCTTTGCAGTCAAAACAGAATGTAATTTTGCTTGATTCATAGTTTATAATTGCAGTGACCTGTTGACATTTCAGATGAAAAAGAAGGATGTGCTTGGTGCCGCTAACGACCATGACTTCCGCCCTTCTCCTCATAGTTCCAGAGAATTGCCGTCAGGGAGAGCAACATCTTGAGACTGTTGTTGTAGGTTCCCTGTTTCTGGATATGCCTACGGACTGTTGGATTGAATGAATACACAGCAGATGTTTCTATCATTTCTTCCTACTGGCATAACTTGTGATGTGAAAGCAATTTCTTCTTTCTATGCCACACCCTTCACCATCTTTTTCCCTACTGGGAGAGTGAATTAAGTCTTTACCCAAATGGAGTAAGGGTTATACCTGCTACAGGAATTCATAGAAAGGAGAACCTGATGGAGGCTATTCATGTATGCTACAAAGAGCTGTTCTTCAGTAATGCTGATGGATCTTTTAAAAACATCTCTTTGGAGCATAAGTTCCATCAGTAGATTTTTGTGAGAAAAAGACATGAGTCTTCTGGTTGTCTGAAATTTCAGGGTGTTCTTGTCATATCTCTGAACTCAGAAGACTGTGATCACAAGTGGTACATTTCAATTTGTCCTTTGCTTCCATCCTGACTCAAGAAAAAATAATTTGCTTTATTCACATCATTATGTTGAATGAACTAATGTTGACTAATGAGTTCCTTCATCTGTACTGGTAACACAAGGTTTAAATTTGTGGGTGCTAGGTTATCAGAATCTTTGTATAATTTCCTAGGAGACTGAAGTAAATAAAACAACAAATGACATTTATAATTAACATTAGCACTCTAAAATATCCCAAATAGAAAGTAGGAAAGAACCTTGTCATCTCACATTTCCAAAGATTAAAAGGCTTATTTAAGAATTAACTGAGCACACGGAAATTATATGTTATTTGTAATTTTGTTAACTGAGTCTAAAACTATGTAAAGTCAAGTTTCCTTCCATTATTATGAATTTAAGGTATTTTGCTCTGCTTCTCAGTTACCAGTTAGAGTAGATTATAAGCTTGGTCATCTATAGATTCCTAGCTGTAGAAGTTGAGGAGAATGCATTCATTCAGAATTAAAGAAATTAAATTGAGAGTTATCTTTTGAAATATCTGAAAAGTTTATTGAGCCTTGGTGAGTTTAATTTCAGCACATTTAATGAAAATCAAAGGTGGATCCATTTAGTTAAGGCCATTAGGTGGAGGAAACTTCTCTGCAGAGGCGTAAGAGTGGGAAATGACTTACAATGAACTTTTGGCTTATAATTTAGCAAATAGACCAAAACTATCTAGAGTTGGCTGGATATTAACCAATGTTAGACAGCTTTTGTCATGATATAGGAGAAATCATTAGTAACCTTGATTTTTAGGTATTCTGAGGAGTGCAGTTTGAACATTCAGTTTAAATATACTGATAAAAGTAAAGATAGAAAATTTGCTGGAATAAGAAACAGGTTGATTTACTGTTGTCGCTACTTGATATGGAGGAAATTTATGAGGTAGTTGAACACAAATGCATTTGCAAACATACAAGAGGACAATAAAGTGACTTATACCCCTAAGTTGATGATAGCATTTATTACTTACCGATCTGAGTGCTTCCTTTCCCACTCCCACACCTCCAAAGATACAGATTCCTTCTCTTTGATACTTAGATTCTGTGTGCATGCATGTTTTGTGGTGTGTGTGTGTGTGTGTGTGTGTGTTTCTGAGTACAGGGTTATAGAATTAGGGGCATAATGTTTAGTTTCAAGTCTTGGTGACTTCATGTTGATTTGGTGATTTGATGCCCATTTAATCCATGACATTTTTATAACCTTCAGCTTCTAAGTTTTCCACTTAACCTTCTAATGCCTTTTTGAACAACTATCTTCAGTACTTGTGGGTAACTAGCTTATCTCCTATGTAGTTATATATTCAACTGAAATACACAGGCACATATGCATGCAAAGTTGTTTCAGTTGTGTCTGACTGTGACCGTATGGACTGTATCTCTCCAGGCTCCTCTGTCCATGGGATTCTCCAGGCAAGAACACTGGAGTGGGTTGCCATGCCTTCCTCCAGGGGATCTTCCCGACCCAGGGATTGAACTCACATCTCTTATTTCTCTTGCACTGGCAGGTGGGTTCTTTACCATCACCTGGGAAGCCCCAAATACATAGGAACTATGCAGGATAATTTATTACCACACAGAATTGTTACTGAGCAGAATTTGGTACTTAATGAGCCAATTTTATCTCATATCCAAAACACTGTGCTATAGAAATAGTCTGAATGTCGGTATCTGTCCTGGCTTCTCACCTTGGGAAGATTTGATTCTCAAGACTCAGAGCAACAGGAACTGTGCCTGCATAAAAACCCAGCCCTACCCTGTCACTTACTGTGATCATGGGCTGCTCTCTAGACTACTGTATCATCTTTCCCCCAGATTCTGGGTATCTAACTCTTGGTTCTTGCCTCTCTTTACTTCCTGTCACTTGGTTGTGCTATTCCTGACATACTGTTCCCCTATGATTGAGTTTCCTTGGTGCAATCTCTGTCTTCCCTGACTGGATCCGCATGTGATGTTCTGCTAGAATGAAAGCTCCACAAGGGGAGGGTATTTCTCTATTTACTTCAATACTGTGTCTTCAGTGTCTATGTCAGTGCTTGGCAGGGGTCAGACTTTCAATTAATAAGTATACATTGACTGAAATTTACTTTCTTTTGTCTCTATCATTTTGTTTTCCTCAATTCTCTCACCTTTGAATTGCCATGAGTAATCTTTTTATCTGGTATTGAACTTGCATTATCTATGGGGTAATAGAGGAACTTGGACAAAATCCCCTCTTTCTTACAGCTCATGTACATCTACTAGCCAACTCCTAGCCCATGGCCATACACTGCATGATATAAACTAAGATGTTAATATGGTAAGGTGTTATCACCCAGTAGACTGTGTTGCAACTGGGACCTAAGGATAAATTAGAGTCTCCAAGAGACTCTGGCCTCTCCCAAATTAGATGTTTTTATGACTAAGAAATTCTTTAGTTCAGTTCAGTTCAGTCGCTTGGTTGTGTCCAACTCTTTGAGACCTCATGGACTGCAGCATACCAGGCCTCCCTGTCCATCACCAACTCCCGGGGCATACTCAAACTCATGTCGATCAGGTTGGTGATGCCCTTCAACATCTCATCCTCTGTCATCCCCTTCTCTTCCTGCCTTCAATCTTTCCCAGCATCAGGGTCTTTTCCAGTGAGTCAGTTCCTTGTATCAGGTACCGACGTATTAGAGATTCAGCTTCAGCATCAGTCCTTCCAATGAATATTTAGGACTGATTTCCTTTAGGATGGACCGGTTGGATCTGCTTGCAGTCCAAGGGACTCTCAAGAGTCTTCTCCAACACCACAGTTCAAAAACATCAATTCTTTAGTGCTCAGCTTTCTTTATAGTCCAACTCTCGCATCCCTACACGACTACTTGAAAAACCATAGCTTTGACTAGATGGACCTTTGTTGGTAAAATAATGTCTTTGCTTTTTAATATGCTGTTTAGGATATTCATAACTTTTCTTCCAAGGAGCAAGCATCTTTTAATTTCATGGCTGTTGTCAGCATCTGCAGTGATTTTGGAGCCCCTAAAATAAAGTCTGTCACTCTTTCCATTGTTTCCCTATCTATTTGCTAGTCATGTATGGATGCGAGAGTTGGACTGTGAAAAAGGCTGAGCGCCAAAGAATTGATGCTTTTGAACTGTGGTGTTGGAGAAGACTCTTGAGAGTCCCTTGGACTGCAAAGAGATCCAACCAGTCCATTCTGAAGGAGATCAACCCTGGGATTTCTTTGGAAGGAATGCTGCTAAAGCTGAAACTCCAGTACTTTGGCCACCTCATGCGAAGAGTTGACTCATTGGGAAAGACTTTGATGCTGGGAGGGATTGGGGGCAGGAGAAGAAGGGGATGACTGAGGATGAGATGGCTGGATGGCATCACTGACTCGATGGACACTAGTCTGAGTGAACTCCAGGAGATGGTGATGGACAGGGAGGCCTGGCGTGCTGCGATTCATGGGGTCACAAAGAGTCGGACATGACTGAGCGACTGAACTGAACTGACTGAATGGGACTGGATGCCATGGTCTTAGTTTTCTGAATGCTGAGTTTTAAGCCAACTTTTTCTTTCCTCAAGAGACTCTTTGTTCTTCTTGGCTTGGATAATTTTGAGGATTACTTTGCTAGCATGTGAGATAAGTGCAATTGTGCGGTAGTTTGAACATTCTTTGGGATTGGAATGAAAACTGACCTTTTCCAGTCCTAAAGCCACTGCTGAGTTTTCCAAATTTGCTGGCATATTGAGTGCAGCACTTTCACAGAATCATCTTTCAGGATTTGAAGTAGCTCAGCTGGAATTCCATCACCTCCACTAGCTTTGTTCATAGTGATGCCTCCTACGGCCAACTTGACTTTACATTCCAGGATGTCTGGCTCTAGATGAGTGATCACACCATCATGATTATCTGGGTCATGAAGATCTTTTTTGTATAGTTCTTTGTATTTTTGCAATCTCTTTTTAATATCTTCTGCTTCTTTTAGGTCCATACCATTTATTTCCCTTTTCCCTTGGTATCTCTAATTTTCTTGAGGAGATCTCTAGTCTTTCACATTCTATTATTTTCCTCTTTTCTTTGCATTGATCACCAAGGAAGGCTTTCATATCTCTCCTTATATTCTTTGGAGATCTGCATTCAAATGGGTATATCTTTTGCTTTTTCTCCTTTACCTTTAGCTTCTCTTTTTTTCTCAGCTATTTTTAAGGCCTCCTCAACCATCTTGCCTTTTTGCATTTCTTTTTCTCAGGGATGGTCTTGATTCCTGCCTCACGTACAATGTCACGAACCTCTGTCCGCAGTTCTTCAGGCATTCTATCAGATCCAGTCCCTTAAATCTATTTCTCACTTCCACTGTATAATCATAGGGGTTTGATTTAGGTCATACCTGAATCAGTCAGTTCAGTCAGTTCAGTTGCTCAGTCGTGGCCAACTCTTTGTGACCCCATGAATCGCAGCATGCCAGGCCTCACTGTCCATCACCAACTCCTGGAGTTCACTCAGACTCAGGTCCATTGAGTCCGTGATGCCATCCAGCCATCTCATCCTCAGTCATCCCCTTCTTCTCCTGCCCCCAATCCCTCCCAGCATCAAAGTCTTTCCCAATGAGTCAACTCTTCGCATGAGGTGGCCAAAGTACTGGAGTTTCAGCTTTAGCAGCATTCCTTCCAAAGAAATCCCAGGGTTGATCTCCTTCAGAATGGACTGGTTGGATCTCTTTGCAGTCCAAGGGACTCTCAAGAGTCTTCTCCAACACCACAGTTCAATGCATCAATTCTTCAGTGCTCAGCCTTCTTCACAGTCCAACTCTCACATCCATACATGACCACTGGAAAAACCATAGCCTTGACTAGATGGACCTTAGTCAGCAAAGTAATGTCTGTGCTTTTGAATATGCTATCTAGGTTGGTCATAACTTTTCTTCCAGGGAGTAAGCATCTTTTAATTTCATGGTTGCAGTCACCATCTGCAGCGATTTTGGAGCCCCCCAAAATAAAGTCTAACATTGTTTCCACTGTTTCCTCATCTATTTCCCACGAAGTGATGGCACTGGATGCCATGATCTTCGTCTTCTGAATGTTGAGCTTTAAGCCAACCTTTTCACTCTCCTCTTTCACTTTCATCAAGAGGCTTTTTAGTTCCTCTTCACTTTCTGCCATAAGGGTGGTGTCATCTGCATATCTGAGGTTATTGATATTTCTCCCAGCAATCTTGATTCCAGCTTGTGTTTCTTCCAGTCCAGCATTTCTCATGATGTACTCTGCATAGAAGTTAAATAAGCAGGGTGACAATATACAGCCTTGACATACTCCTTTTCCTATTTGGAACCAGTCTGTTGTTCCATGTCCAGTTCTAACTGTTGCTTCCTAGCCTGCATACAGATTTATCAAGTGGCAGATTAGGTGGTCTGGTATTCCCATCTCTTTCAGAATTTTCCACAATTTATTGTGATCCACACAGTCAAAGGCTTTGGCATAGTCAATAAAGCAGAAATAGATGTTTTTCTGGAACTCTCTTGCTTTTTCCATGATCCAGTGGATGTTGGCAATTTGATCTCTGGTTCTTCTGCCTTTTCTAAAAACAGCTTGAACATCAGGGAGTTCACGGTTCACGTATTGCTGAAGCCTAGCTTGGAGAATTTTGAGCATTACTTTACTAGCATGTGAGATGAGTGCAACTGTGCGGTAGTTTGAGCATTCTTTGGCATTGCCTTTCTTTGGGATTGGAATGAAAACTGCCCTTTTCCAGTCCTGTGGCCACTGCTGAGTTTTCCACATTTGCTGGCATATTGAGTGCAGCACTTTCACAGCATCATCTTTCAGGATTTGAAATAGCTCAACTGGAATTCCATCACCTCCACTAGCTTTGTTCGTAGTGATGCTTTCTAAGGCCCACTTGACTTCACATTCCAAGATGTCTGGCTCTAGATGAGTGATCACACCATCGTGATTATCCGGTTCGTGAAGATTCTTTTTGCACAGTTTTTCTCTGTATTCTTGCCATCTCTTCTTAATATCTTCTGCATCTGTTAGTTTAGTGGTTTTCTCTACTTTCTTCAATTTCAGTCTGAATTTGGCAATAAGGAGCTCACGATCTGAGCCATAGTCAGCTCCCTGTCTTATTTTCACTGACTGTACAGAGCTTCTCAATCTTTGGCTGCAAAGAATATAATCAATCTGATTTTGGTATTGACCATCTGGTGATGTCTGTGTGTAGAGTCTTCTCTTGTGTTGTTGGGAAAGGGTGTTTTCTATGACCAGTGCGTTCTCTTGGCAAAACTCTGTTAGCCTTTGGCCTGCTTTGTTTTGTACTCCAAGGCCAAATAACCTGTTATTTGAGTAGCTCTTGACTTCCTACTTTTGCATTCTAGTCCCTTCTAATGAAAAGGACATCATTTTTGGGTGTTAGTTCTAAAAGGTCTTGTGTTGTGTAGGTCTTCATAGAACCAGTCAATGTCAGCTTCTTCAGCATTACTGGTTGAGTTATAGACTTGGATTACCGTGATATTGAATGGTTTGCCTTGGAAACAAACAGAGAGCACTCTGTCATTTTTGAGATTGCATCCAAGTACTGCATTTTGGACTCTTTTGTTGACTGTAATGGCTACTCCATTTCTTCTAATGGATTCTTGCCCACAGTAGTAGATATAATGGTCATCTGAGTTCAGTTCACCCATTCCAGTCCATTTTAGTTCACTGATTCATAAAATGTCAATGTTCATTATTGCCATCTCCTGGTTGACGACTTCCAATTTGCCTTGATCCATGGACCTAACCATTCCAGGTTCCTATGCAATATTGCTCTTTACTGGACTTTACTTCATCACCAGTCACATTCACAACTGGGTGTTGTTTTTGCTTTGGCTCCATCTCTTCATTCTTTCTGGAGTTATGTCTCTACTGATCTCCAGTAACATATTGGGCACCTACTGACTTGGGGCATTCATCTTTCCGTGTCCTATCTTTTTGCCTTTTAATACTGTTCATGGGTTTCTCAAGGCAAGAGTACTGAAGTGGTTTGCCATTCTATTATCTAGTGGACCATGTTTTGTTAGAGCTCTCCACCATAACCCATCTGTCTTGGGTGGCCCTACGGGGCATGGCTCATCGTTTCCTTGAGTTAGACAAGGCTGTGGTCCATGTGATCAGTTTAAGTTCTTCAGCTTTATCAAAGAGCAATTTAAGGAAATTCTTAGATAAGTGGACTTATTTTTATATCCTATCTATTTGGTTGGGGTCAGTGATCTTTTTTTGTGGTATGAAAAGTAAACATTGCAAACAAGGACACAGATCCAAATGGATAATGTGGATAGGCGACAGGCGTTCTGCAATCTTAGAAAGTCTACAAGTGATAATATTGTTGTGTAGGTCAAGATGTACACTGACACTTGCTTCTAATATCTAGTGTCTCTATTTCTGCCACTGTGAATTTAATGTAGTTATGTGAGAAGAATTATAGGAATGTATATCAAATTATTTTCCAACTTAAAACCACAGAAATATAGATCTTAGAGCTGAAAGCCACCTTAAGAAATCCTCTATTTTAGATGCCTGCTTACAGGCAGGTTAGGTGTAATTCAAATTTCACACAAGCATACATCTGAGACCCGAATAGGTTGAATGATTTTCCTGCCAAGGGTGACATAGCAAAGCTTTGAAATAAAATAAATCTCACTTATTGGTTATAGTCCAAAAGGTAATATATGTTCTCATAATTTCTGCTTAAATTTTCCTTTCATAGAAAGCTTCTGAAATAATCTGCAATGTTATAAGTGCATCTTTCTACAACATGTACAGGGCTTTTGAGTCTTTGTAGTTTTAGCTAAATGGGATTAGAGGGTAAAATCAAAGGTTTTCTCCTTTTTTTCATGGCAGAGGTTTTGTGCTCTTGGTAAGGCAAAGCACAGTGCATCTAGTAAAATACAGAAGACTTAAGGTTATCTGCAGAACCTCAGACTCTTGCTTGAAAATGTTCATGCCAACATTTTTCATCATTCTTAGGTAAAGGAAATGTAAAATGCTCTTAGAAGCATATGCATTAAAATTAGTAGAAAGGTTTAATAAAATTTCATAGATAAGTGAGACTAAAAGCCATCTCACCTGTAACTTCCTATTTTAAAGAGGAAGAATTGGGTCCTAAAAAGTGATGAGACTATATATTTGACCACAATTAAAGAAAAAGCATTGGAGTTCCAAGAGTTTCATGCTGGTCTCTCAAAGGCAAAGCTGATGGAAGAATACATTGGATCTGACCCCAGTGCCAAGACTTTTTTCTGTTTTAATGAAGTCAGTTCCCTTCAAGGATCTTCACACCTTATATCATGCTCAGCGTTATTTTATCTGATGTGTTCAGTACCAAGCTTTAGGCTGAAAGCTTACTTCCATGGTTCTTTTTTGTTTTTGTTTTTCTTTAATATATCCAAATGATTTTTGAAGCATTGATAAGAGGCAATTTTGTCTTGCTTTTTTCTCATACTCTGTGTTTTGTTTTCTTACGTTTGGAAATATTCACCACAGAACTTTAAAATTCAAATATTGAATCATATGGGCCATACAGCACTAACCTGAAATCTTGGGCAGACTATCTAAATAGTGCTATGTTGCTCTTGCCTCAGTCAAGAGCTGATTTGGCTTGTACTCCTTTCCTTCTGTTGCCAGAAAGACCACACAACCAGAGTAGTATTGTTTTGAAGTCTACCTGGAGTCCAGGTTTAGTATGTGGAAATGATTAGACCCATATTTTGTCAAACTTCTTCAATGATAATAGTAAAATAGCCATCTCATTTAACTAAGATAGCATATAACAATTTATATCAGGAGAAATAGAAGCAAAAGGAATAATTATGTATTCTTCCTTAGAATGCCCTTTCTGTTATTGTCAGAGATGGAGGATTAGGTAAGCCAAATGTGGTATTTTCTTAGGTTTAGAAGTATTATTTTAAACCCCTGAGAAGTATAGCTTTCCATATCTTCACACTACCAGTTTTAAATTCAGTTCGGTTCAGTCACTCAGTTGTGTCCAACTTTTGGTGACCCCATGGACTGTAGCATGCCAGGCCTCTCTGTCCATCACCAACTTCCAGAGTCTGTTCAAACTCATACCCATCGTGTCAGTGATGGCATCCAACCATCTCAGCCTCTGTTGTCCCCTTCTATTCCTGCCTTCAATCTTTCCAGGCATCAGGGTCTTTACCAGTGAGTTGGTTCTTTGCATCAGGTGGCCAAAATATTGGAGTTTCAGCTTCAGCATCACTCTTTCCAATGAATATTCAGGACTGATTTCATTCATGATTGACTGGTATGATCTCCTTGCAGTCCAAGGGACTCTCAAGAGTCTTCTCCAACACCACAGTTCAAAAGCATCAATTCTTCAGCGCTCATCTTTCTTTACAGCCCAACTCTCACATCCATACATGACTACTGGAAAAACCACAGCTTTGACTAGATGGACCTTTGTTGGCAAAGTAATGTCTCTGATTTTTAATATGTTGTCTAAGTTGGTCATAGCTTTTCTTCCAAGGGGCAAGCATCTTTGAATTTCATGGCTACAGTCACCATCTGCAGTGTTTTTTGAGGACCCCAAAATACAGTCTCTCACTGTTTCCATTATTTCTCCATCTATTTGCCATGAAGTGATGGTACCGGATGCCATGGTCTTAGTTTTCTGAGTGTTGAGTTTTAAGCCAACTTTTTCACTGTCCTCTTTCACTTTCATCATGAAGCTCTCTAGTTCTTTTTCACATTCTGCCATAAGGGTGGTGTCATCTGCACATCTGAGGTTATTGATATTTCTCCCAGCAATCTTGATTCCAGCTTGTGTTTCTTCCAGTCCAGCATTTCTCATGATGTACTCTGCATAGAAGGTAAATAAGCAGGGTGACCATATACAGCCTTGACGTACTACTTTTCCTATTTGGAACCAGTCTGTTGTTCCATGTCCAGTTCTAACTGTTGCTTCTTGACCTGCATACAGATTCTCAGGAGGCAGGTCAGGTGGTCTGGTATTCCCATCTCTTGGAGAATTTTCCACAGTTTTTTGTGATCCACACAGTCAAAGGTTTTGGCATAGTCAATAAAGCAGAGGTAGATGTTTTTCTGGAACTCTCTTGCTTTTTCCATGATCCAGCGGATGTTGGCCATTTGATCTCTGGTTCTTCTGCCTTTTCTAAATCCAGCTTGAACATCTGGAAGTTCACGGTTCATGCACTGTTGAAGCCTGGCTTGGAGAATTTTGAGCATTACTTTGTTGGCGTGTGAGATGATAGCAATTTTGCAGTAGTTTGAACATTGTTTGGCATTGCCTTTCTTAGGGATTGGAATGAAAGCTGATCTTTTTCAGTACTAAGGCCATTGCTGAGTTTTCCAGGTTTGCTAGCATATCTAGTGCAGCACTTTCATAGAATCATCTTTAAGGATTTGAAATAGCTCAATTCGATCGCCTCCACTAGCTTTGTTCATAGTGATGCTTCTTAAGGTCCACTTGACTTTGCATTCCAAGATATCTTGTTCTAGGTAAGTGATCACACAATCATGGTTATCTGGGTTGATGATCTTTTTTTGTATAGTTCCTCTGTGTATTCTTGCCACCTTTTCTTAATATCTTCTAATTCTGTTAGGTCCATACCATACCAGTTCTACTCATATCTAAATGTTCTGTTATTGAGTAGTCTCATTTAACAGTCTTAGCTGTTCCTGAATTCAGTTCAGTTCAGTCGCTCAGTCGTGTCCAACTCTTTGTGACCCCATGAACTGCAGCATGCCAGGCTTCCCTTTCCCTCACTTCCAGTTCTGGCCTTAAGTCCTCACAACTTTTTTTTTTTAATGCAAAGATATTGTAATTTACCCATTTTATGTTTTTTTTCCAAAATGCTTCATAAACTTCACAAGCCTAATCCATTAGCCAAGTGTATGGAAGCAAATACATTTTCAACCAGGTGTGTATATTATCTTAATGCTCATGTTGAGAGGAACCATATATTTTCCTGAAAAGCATGATTGAAGAAGCCATTTTTACAAAGAGCTCATGATCAGTTTCTTTCAAGGTTCAACTCAAGTTTGACAGCTTAAAGAATTTCATGGAGCAAATGGCAAACTATTCTTTTTAAAATTTCAAGTGGTATTATAATCATTGTGAGTTTCCAAACATACTCTCACTCCACTCCCAGTTAAAGCCATGGGAAGCCTTGCTGTGCCACAGCTTTTGTGCAGCGTAACCATGAAGGATAACATGTGGTTATGTTCTTGAAAACCTGTATCCAATAGGTTTTATTTATTTTTGTTAGTTTTTCATGCAGACCACGTGACATACTACAAAAATGAAAGCACAGATTTTACATGCAACAAGTATAGTTTTTGACAAAAATACTTCATGCTTGGATGTTAATTTTGGTTTGGTGGGTTCCATAGGAGACCAGTTTATAATTATAGATGTCTTCGCATGTCTGTACCAGAGTTGTTGCAGCCTAAGGATGTTCAGAAGAGAGATATTCTTGTGTGTGTATGTGTATGTGTGTATGGTTTCTCTGCAGGTGCTTAATTTTCAAGGAGAGAAATGTTCAGCTTGAGCAAACATGACTCATAATTGTGAGATGTTTATCTGCAAACAGTCAAGTGTTGGCAGCACAGAATCCAAAGCAGAAATTATTACATTAGAGAAGTGCTGTGGGATTTAGGGCTTCATTTTCCCTTTTCTTCTAACAGTCTTTCTTTGGAACTTCAACATTTTCTTTATTTTTATAAAAATATTATATGATATATATTCTCCATTTAACTTTGTATTTAATTATTTCTCCCTTCTACTCTGTGATGATAAATAATAACTCTGAAACACAAAGGGATAGTTTGACTGTGATCTTCACCATTCTGTCAACAAACTTTATACCCATAATATTTTAAAGTATTTACTTGTTTAACTACTTGCTACTTCCACTGGAATCTAACACTCCCTAAAGCACAGGCCATGTAATTTTGTCATTGTCTCCTGTCAGAAGTATTTTTAACTATGATTTTTAAATTATTATTTGTGAGCCTGGCCAATGATAGAAACTGATAATCTTAGTTATAAATCTATCTTCTCATCGCAGTCTGGGAAAATACTTTTCCCTTATATAGTCTCCTGTAGCATTATATGCTTACTATATTCTTGAAATTCATGATATAATAATAACTAACATATAGTTATAATTGTCTTAGAACTTAAAAGAACTTTAGACAGCATGTAATCCAAGGGGAAAACATGAAAATAAAGTACACAGAGATGACCCGATTTGTCTAGTACCGTATGGGTAGGTATTAGTTTCAGTTGTGGATTGTTTGATTTTATGTATTATATATATTTAGTCTGATAGCATTTTAAGAATCTTTTCCTAAGCACCAAGGTCAAACATGGAAATATAATTACTATCATTATCCACTTCATTCTTCAAGAACTAGTTTTTACATTTTATTCCTTAAAGTACAATACTTGTTTTTTAAGGATTTGCGATCATCTTTGTTTTATTTTTTTTTGTATACTGGCATCCTACAAAGCTGTACAAATAATTCATAAATTGATTATGTGTCTTTTTCAGTGCTTTTTATAAAATCATATAGTTTGTTTCAAAATGTACTCACTTCATACTGGAATTGATATAATTGTGTGTTATAGAATTCAGATGAAACTTTTCTGGACTGTGAACTTGTAATAATTCAAGCTTAGAATTTTAATGTTTATGTCATCAATGTTTTTCACTTACTAGCTTATTATTTAGTTTTCTGTTCTTTTGTGTTTTGTCATTTGCGTTTTTAAAAACATCTGGCATATTCATGGCATATTTATATTCTCTACATATGTGTACCTTAAAGCTGAGTAAATGGTAAGCATAGAGTAATAATTTTCACTTCTAAGTCAGTTGTTTGGAATGCAAATTACAAACTCAGGGAAATCAGATTTTTAAGTGTATAAATATAACACATTCTGAATGTTATTAGTATTATAGATATACTACAAGTTAAATGGGATTTTGTGAGCTATTGTCCAGTTTTATTATAATTTCAATTAGAAAAAAAAATTTTAATTCTAAAACAGAACTTTATAAAATGCCCTTTCTTCAGTATTGGTGACTCTCCAAGTGGCAAAAAGGACCGTGGTTATCAGGTAGATTCTCTTGGGATAATACTTGTTAAATGTCTGTATCTGAGTAAGAGAAGGCAGATGGCTATGTATATATCCAGATATTCTAACTTGGGAGCAAAGGACATTATCCTCCATGGCTTAAAGATTCTTCGTGCTCACTCCACCACATTTGCTCTTTACACCCATTTTTAAGTTATAATTATTATTGCTGTAATACATATCTATGTAGAAAAAGAACAGCAGGGTGTAAAATGAAATGTTAATGTTTCCCTCTGTCATTCCAGTCAACGAATGCAATTAGTGTGATTAATAGCTTTCTTGTGTATTTAATAAAGTTTTTATGTACCTACAAGTACATTTCATTAGCTTATCTCAATCTCAGTTTTTCTCTTTGAATATACCATTTACAAGTCTGGTCTTAATGAGCCAGGCATCTCATAGAATTTTGATGTTTTAAAATTTACATTCCATATGTCAAAGACTTTCCCTGGTGGCTCAGTGGTAAAGAGTTAGCCTACCAAGCAGGAGATATGGGTTTTATGCCTGGGTCGAGAAGATCCCCTGGAGAAGGAAATGGCAACTCATTTCAGTATTCTTAGCTAGAAAATCCCATGCACAGAGGAACCTGGTGAGCTACAGTCCATAGGGTCACAAAGAGTCAGACACAACTGACAACTCAGTATGCACACACGTTTGTCAAAAGCTCAAAAATAGCAAAAGTAAAGTCAGGGAATTATTGTAGTAATTAGTAAAATTTTATTTGTTTTATTATTTTATTCATAATATTGTACACATGCCAAAGAGACAATTTGCAAACTGGGAGCACTCAAACCAAAATGTAGGAGGCTTGGGGATATATGGTTATCAAGCAGCTTATATAAGAAAGCAGTCACTGTTTAGTATTCCAATGATTAGTTATAATATTAGAATTGTCTTAAATGATAGGGAATTGGCTGGTGGTCAACTCATATCAGTCTTGGGAAACTGTTTACTTATGATTTCCAAAGGCATAAGCAAGGCTAAGTTAGTCTTGCAAAAAAAGAAAATAAGTTAAATTAAGCTTTGCTTGTTTGATTAAACTGGTTTTGTCTGCTTAGGGAGTTATTCAAGTCTGGTCTCTATTGGTGATTTTAAAAATCCCACCCTCTTTTGGTTTTCTCAGGAGGCTGAGAGTAAGACCAACCAGTGTAGCCTTACTCTCAGTTACCACTGTAGATATAGTCAGACCCAAGAAGCACATAGTTGTTTTTTCCATTAGGTTGAGTCATTAGGCCAGAGGGCTGTCTAGTCACCGTCTTCATCATTTATGTATTTTTTGTTGATCTGATCCAGTTGTCTGATTGTAATAGATACCATTTCACGTGTGAGTGGCTGGAGATAGGCTTTTAACTCTTTAAGCAAACACAACACACTAGAAAGGTTAATATGATGACTAAAAGGAGAACAGTAACCAAGAATAAAAAAATTTCCTGGAGCAGAGTTTCCCAGGAGCCAAGATTTAACCAATTAAATTACTTAAATGGGTTATAGCTCCTTAAAGTTATTTACATGGGCACAGCCTGATGTATTGGCAATTACATGTACTCATGATTACTTAGGACAGGATGAATGCGAAGATAACTTTATTTCAGGAGGTGGTGATGCAGATAAGCTTCCACCTCAATTAGGCTTCTGTATGATGTGAGCAATCAGATAATTTAATGAGACATGTTTCTATGGTAACAAAAGAAAAACAAAGCTTGGTAGTTTGAACAAATCATAAATTTAGCTTCAGAGTTTGAAGAGAAGTTAGTTTAAAAATTTTCTGGATTGAAGTTCTAAGCATCTCTAGATGGTGGAATAAAGATGACAGTTTCTGTCTGATGAATTTTTCTGGTTTGCAGTTTGAATATCTTTGATGATATCATCATGTGTCTACAGAGCTTACTTGAGTGGCCCATACAGCAATAGGGATAAAGCTTGTCCATATGTAACCTGTTGTGTTTTTGTTTTTTCTGAAGTTTCCTAGTCGATAAAACATCAAAGACAGGATTAGAATTTGATAATGGATACACCATAGTTTTTAATTAAAACACAGTTTTTGATATTAATTCCATTTTTATCAAATAATACTTATAATGAAACTGATTTATTTATGAAATAAGCCTAGTGTTATTGGACTGACTTGATTATATACCTAAGTGGATTCAGAACAGTAATTTTATGCATGTTCTCAAATATGACATTTCAAAGGGGTTTTGATAATATACAAGAGGTTTTAATTGACTCTATCAAGTCAATTTTGGCTCTTTAAAATTGCTTGGTAATAGGGAAGTTCAGATTATACCTTCAGCATCCTGTTAGGCTAAGAAAGTCATTGAGGACTTGTCCAAAAGAGTTTTTTAAATAGGAGAATAGATTCTTATTGAATTCAAGTAAATATCTATATTGTCATGAACAATAAGAATATTTAATAAGTTTCAGAATTCTAGAAGTGTCAGGTAAAGAAAAAAGGATAAATGTTTCAATCTTTGTTGCAAAGACATACTTTACCAAATTGTTGTAAGCCATAGAAAACTTAAAAGGCCAGAGAAAAAGAGGTTATTTAAATCTGGAAAATAAAACATTAAATTAACTAACAATGTTTTAAATGAAGTCACAAAAATTATAATCATTTTTATCTGTTCATTTAGTCTTATGTAATTAATTCTTATTTTCCTTGACCCTGAGTTAGTGGCTTTATGAATCAGTTTTTCATTAAAGACTCTTTCCCTATGGATTTCTTTGAAGATGAAGCATTTTTGTAGGAATACTTTTGCAAATGCTTCAAAAGAAAACAATAGCTGTGTCAACAGAACTAAGAATAGCCATGGTTAAAGATCTAGTAAGAGTTCATGATAATGCAGTTATCAAGGACATTTGGTTACTTTTGTGATACAAGAATATTTCAAGATAAAGTTTAAATTTCAAGATGGAATTATGATATAATATTATATTAGAACATCTCAGATTCTAAGAATTTCATGTAATTTCTGAATTTATTTATAAAGTAGTGATGGAGAAACAGACATAGAGAATAGGCTTATGGACATGGGGAGAGGGGAGGAGAGGGTGAGATGTATGGAAAGAGTAACAAGGAAACTTATATTACCATATGTAAAATAGATAGCCAACAGGAATTTGCTGTATGGATCAGGAAACTAAAACAGGGACTCTCTATCAATCTAGAGGGGTGGCATGGGGAGGGAGACAGGAGGGAGGTTCAAAAAGGAGGGGATATATGTATACCTATGGCTGATTCATTTTGAGGTTTGACAGAAAACAACAAAATTCTGTAAAGCAATTATCCTTCAATTAAAAAAAAAGTTACATAGTTCTGAAAAAAACCTTAGTTCCCTTAATATTGAAAACACCATTTTTTCCTAAGTAGCCAAAGTCCTGACACAGACAAGGTGGAAGCATAAGAAATTTTTTCCATGAGATACCGAATTTTCTGTTTCCTAGGCAGATTACATTAAATATAAAGAAAGCTTTTGTTTACAATTTCTTATTAAGAGCAGGTCAATAATTTAAAATATCTGGGATTTAACAAAGATAATAAAATTCTAATTTTGCTCCAGTATACTTTTAATATTAAAACTTTTAAAAATTGAATATAGCTCATTTACAATATTATATTAGTTTCAGGTATACAACATAGTGATTCAATATTTTTGTACTTTTTAGTTAATTTAAAGTTATTAAAAACAATGGCTATATTTCCCTATTCTATACAATATATCTTTATTGCTTATTTATTTTATACAGAATTCAATTCAGTTTAGTTGCTCAATGTGTCTGACTCTTTGTAACCCCATGGACTGCAGCACGCCAAGCCTCCCTGTCCATCACCATCTGTGGTGATTTTGGAGCCCCCCAAAATAAAGTCTGCCACTGTTTCCACTGTTTCTCCATCTGTTTGCCATGAAGTTATGGGACCGGAAGCCTTGATCTTCATTTTCTGAATGTTGAGCTTTAAGCCAACTTTTTCACTCTCCTCTTTCACTTTCATTAAGAGGCTCTTTAGTTCTTCTTCACTTTCTGCCTTACAGATGGTGTCATCTGCATATATTAGGTTAATGATATTTTTCCCGGCAATCTTGATTCCAGCTTGTGCTTCGTGCAGCTCAGCATTTCTCATGATGTACTCTGCATAGAAGTTAAATAAGCAAGGTGACAATATACAGCCTTGACGTACTCCTTTTCCTGTTTGGAACCAGTCTGTAGTTCCATGTCCAGTTCTAACTGTTGCTTCCTGACTTGCATACAGATTTCTCAAGAGGCAGGTCAGGTGGTCTGGTATTCCCATCTCTTTCAGAATTTTCCACAGTTGATTGTGATCCACACAGTCAAAGGCTTTGGCATAGTCAATAAAGCAGAAATAGATATTTTTCTGGGACTCTCTTGCTTTTTGGATGATCCAGAAGATGCTGGCAATTTGATCTCTGGTTTCTCTACCTTTTCTAAAACCAGCTTGTACATCTGGAAGTTCACAGTTCACGTATTGCTGAAGCCTAGCTTGGAGAATTTTGAGCATTCCTTTGCTAGTGTGTTGATGAGTGCAATTGTGCAGTAGTTTGAACATTCTTTGGCATTGCCTTTCTTAGGGATTGGAATGAAAACTAACCTTTTCTTATCCTGAGGCCACTGCTGAATTTTCCAGATTTTCTGGCATATTGAGTGCAACACTTTCACAGCATCATCTTTTAAGATTTGAAATAGCTCAACTGAAACTCCATTACTTCCACCTCTGCTGCTGAGTCGCTTCAGTCTTGTCCGACTCTGTGCGACCCCATAGATGGCAGCCCACCAGGCTCCCCTGTCCCTGGGATTCTCCAGGCAAGAACACTGGAGTGGGTTGCCATTTCCTTTTCCAATGTATGAAGATGAAAATTGAAAGTGAAATCGCTCTGTCGTGTCTGACTCTTAGCGACCCCATGGACTAGCTTTGTTCATAGTGATGCTTCCTAAGGCCTACTTGACTTCACATTCCTGGACGCCTGGCTCTAGGTGAGTGATCACACTATCATGTATATCTGGGTTGTGATGATCTTTTTTGTACAATTCTTCTGTGTATTCTTGCCACCTCTTCTTAATATCTTCTGCTTCTGTTAGGTCCATACCATTTCTGTCCTTTATTGAGCCCATCTGTGCATGAAATGTTCCCTTGGTATCTCTAATTTTCTTGAAGAGACCTCTAGTCTTTCCCATTCTATTGCTTTCCTCTGTTTCTTTGCACTGATCACTGAGGAAGGCTTTCTTATCTCTCCTTGCTATTCTTTGGAACTCTGTATTCAAATGGGAATATCTTTCCTTTTCTCCTTTGCTTTTTGCTTCTCTTCTTTTCAAAGCTATTTGTAAGATGTCCTCAGACAGCCATTTTTCTTTTTTGCATTTCTTTTTCTTGGGGATGGGCTTGATCCCTGTCTCTTATATGTCACGAACCTCCATCCATAGTTCATCAGGCACTCTGTCAGATCTAGTCCCTTAAATCTATTTCTCACTTCCACTGTATAATCATAAGCGATTTGACTTAGGTCATACCTGAATGGCCTAGTGGTTTTCCCTACCTTTGTCAGTTTGAGTCTGAATTTGGCAATAAGGAGTTCATGATCTGAGCCACCATCAGCTTCCGGTCCTGTTTTTGCTGACTGTATGGATCTTCTCCATTTTTGGCTGCAATGAATATAATCAGTCTGATTTTGGTGTTGGCCATCTGGTGATGTCCATGTGTAGAGTCTTCTCTTGTGTTTTTGGAAGAGGGTGTTTGCTATGATTAGTGTGTTCTCTAAATAAACTATTAGTTAATTTCAGGCTAACTCTATTTTCCTTTGCCCTGCTTCATTCTATACTCCAAGGCCAAATTTGCCTGTTGCTCCATGTGTTTCTTGACTTCCTATTTTTGCATTCCAGTCCCCTATAATGAAAAGGACATCTTTTTTGGGTGTTAGTTCTAAAAGGTCTTGTAGGTCTTCATAGAACTGTTCAACTTCAGCTTCTTCAGCATTACTGGTTGCGGCATAGATTTGGATTACTGTGATATTGAATGGTTTGCCTTGGAAACGAACAGAGATCATTCTGTCATTTTTGAGACTGTATCCGAGTACTGCATTTTTGAATCTTTTGTTTTACAGAGTTAGTTTTGTCTTTTAATTGCATACCTCTATACCACCCCGTCCTATATTTCTCTTTTTAAATTTAAATTTATTTCAGTTTTAGCTTGACCACGCATAAGATTTCATTTCTCAAGATTCCTATTCCACAAACCTTCTGTCACTTTCTATATTCATTTAGGTTTATTCTTTTTCCGTTCTTATTCTAGAATAATTATTTTAATTTAGGACAAAATATTTTCTTTTTTGCCTTAATAAAAAGAAAGAAACAAACCCCACACCCTTGTCCTTCATACCTTTTCTTATCAAAATAACACATTCTATTTTTCTTACCTACTTTTTATATAATGCATTTTCTTTTCTTTTTTACTTTGCTTTCCAGTGAAAACAAGGAAGGAGGAAATTTTGAACAATCATTATCATCCTGTATTAGATTAGCAAATTCTAAATATGTAACTATAAAAGCATTTTTCAAAGACATGCTTTTATAGTATAATTTTCTAATGTGACAAGAGACTTATGTATTAATAGACTCAGATAGCCTTCATCTCTCTATAAGAATTAAGAGGCCAAGGTGGATAAATTTATCCTGACTAATTAATGTTTCAGTATTTTTCTTATTTGAAATTATTTAGATGTTCAATGAATATATATTATTTAGTTTAATTTAGCATAAACTTTTATCTAATTTCCACTTACATAAGTTACTTTTTTAATAATTATGCTTGGATCAGAGATTAAACAGCTATCATCTTATTTTTGTAGTGGACAAATTTGAAGAAATGCCTTCTTTCATTAAGCCAACAAACATAAACTAGCTTTCATTCATGAAAAATTTCCCCAGATCATGTGAACTTGAAAGAAATTTGTGTTATTTTCTATATTTCTGAGAGTTTTAGGAATACCAAATTTATATAAAATTTTTTCTTTAAGCCAATTAAATGGAGCTGTTTAGAAATTAATTTTGACAATATCATCCAAAGGTAGAATAATATCACATATCTAAAACATGGACATAGACATACATAAATAGACATATAGATGCAAGGAGGAATCCTGTAGCTTTTGTTTTAAAAATTCTAGCCATGTCGTAGATATAAAACTCAAATTATACCTGGATCCAAATTATATTTCTTGCAGATACACTAAAGTTAATTTACCTGCTCAGATAGCCAGAATTTTTCACTAAAGATTTTTATTTGCATACTGAGCTGTTTTTGGAGTCATTTTGTCTTTTATAAGCTTCTGTATGTACGTGCTCATTTGTGTCTGACTCTTTGAGACCCCATGGACTGTAGTCCACTGGGCTCCTCTGTCCATGGAATTTTCTGGGCAAGATACTGGAGTGAGTTTCCAGTTCCTTCTCCAGGGGATCTTCCAAACCCTGGGGTTGAACCCATGTATTTCAGGTTTCCTACACTGGTGGACAGGTGCTTTATGACTGTGCCATTAGGGAAGCTCTGAGAGTTTTGGAATCCTCTCTTTTAAGGAATCTTTTCTTTTGGAATCCTCTCTTTTGGTTTTACCTAAGACAAAGGTTCCAAAACAGCTACTACAGTTCCTGAAAGGTCACTTGTATCACCAAAGGCACAAGAGCCTTGCCCATAGACCAGGTAGAACCCAATTTTGTCTATAGATTTTTCTAAGACGTCTAAATGTGAGGGGCGTTCCCCCCCACAAAGCAGTTCCAAAATACAGGGAATCACATGTTTTCTCCCTTTTTGAACAGATTAGGATAACTTACCAAGAAACAAAATACAGGTGTGTATAATATAGTCTAAGCATTCAAAACAAAATGAGAGCAGAGAGCTCACATCCAAGAGACTTACTCTCAAATTCTGGAGTCACTGAGAAAGCTGTGAACTCAATGAGCCCTGTGGATATCAGACCTGTTAGTGCACTGCTCCAGAGTCATTGAGAGTCTTCTTTAGATCCCAATTCTGATGCCATAAAATGTCAGAAGTTTAAAAATAACAGAGGTAAAACCAATGAATTTACCAAATAGTAATTAGTGAAAATTTATTCTGCATAAACCAAAAGGACAGCTTGCAAACCAGAAACACTCAAACCAAAACATGGAAGAAGGCTTAGGGGTATATGGTTATAAAACAGTTTATAAAGTAAGAAAACAGTCATTGTTTAATTATTCACAGTGATTGGTTATAATACCAGAATTTTCTTAAATGATGGGAAATTTTTTTGTGGTTACCTCTTATCAACTTTGGGAAGCAGTTTAGGTTAGCTTATGATTTCCAGAGGTATAAGCAAGAAATGACCCAGGCTGTGTTCAGTTCAGTTCAGTTCAGTTGCCCAGTTCATTCTAAAGGAGATCAGTCCTGGGTGTTCTTTGGAAGGACTGATGCTAAAGCTGAAACTACAATACTTTGGCCACCTCATGCGAAGAGTTGACTCATTGGAAAAGACTCTGATGCTGGGAGGGATTGGGGGCAGGAGGAGAAGGGGACGACAAAGGATGAGATGGCTGTATGGCATCACCGACTCAATGGACATGAGTTTGAGTGAACTCCGGGAGTTGGTGATGGACAGGGAGACCTGGTGTACTGCAATTCATGGAGTTGCAAAGAGTCGGATACGACTGAGTGATGTTAGGCTTGCAAAATAAGCTAAATTCAGTTTTGCTTGTTTGACTGGTTTTGTCACATCGGGGAATGTTTCAAGGCTGTCTTCAGTTCTTTTTTTATTTTAACATGAAGCAGCAGAGTTATCAGCAGAGTTGTCCTGAACTTAGAAGCAGTTTCTAGTTAATCACGATACTCCATTCTGCTTTTTTCAGGTGAAATCATTACATTTCATGGAGTACCTAAGGAACTAACTCATTTATGAGCTTTCTAAGCTGGGCAGCTAAATTTTCCTAGATATTGCCTAGGTAATTTATTTCTATTGAACTTGGAGATAGATCTAATTCTTACTCACAAAGTTGTCCTGATTGGATCAAATAGTTATATGGACAAAAGGATGTGGGAGAAGAACCATACTTCAGAGAGCAGAAAGCAAGCATCTGCTGTTTATCTCCCAGATTAATGAGTGCAGCTCTATTTGTAGAGTGAGTGCTAATTAACTCATTAAACAGTTCCCACTGTGATTCCTCAGTGTAATTTCAGGCTAATCTGATGTCAGAGACTTAAAACCTAACTGCAGAAGCTTATCATTGTAAACTATTGATAAAACTTTCAGGCACATTAAAAAATTTCTTAGGCTATATAGTAGAAAGGAAGTAATAGAAAGCTACAAACTCTTGTTGTCCAGAAAGTACTTAAATGTTTTCTTTAGCTTAGTTTCCTAAATGCTAATTCATTTGACCAATACGAGGCCGAAGTTGCATGTTTTATTAATAAAAGCCTTGATTGGTTGTGAGTTTGCATCTGTATCTAATCCTGAAGCCTTAAATACCTCTCAGTTAAAATACACTCAAGAAGCATGTTCAGCATGTATTTTAATAGTAAAACAGACCTATTGAGCTTCATGAAGAAAGAAAAGGCAAGAAAACGAATATTCAAAGCTGAGTTTTGAAGTAACTGTTGAGTGAGTGAGAACAGTGGCACTGTTACTCCAGGGCACATATTACACTATAAATTACAACCACAAAGGCACGCGGCCATGCTCTAAAGTCTAGGGCTATATTGTGAACACTGTCAATTTATCAGTGTTACATATGAAGCATGAGTCTGATTGCTGAGTGTGTAGTACATTGCTTGTTGTTGGATCCCAGCAAACTGCAGAAAATTCTTAAAGAGATGGTAACACCACACTACCTTACCTGCCTCCTGAGAAATCTGGATGCAGGTCAAGAAGCAACAATTAGAACCAGACATGGAACAACCAACTGGTTCCAATTGAGAAAGGAGACGTCAAGGCTGTATATTGTCACCTTGCTTATTTAACTTCTATGCAGAGTACATCATGAGAAACTCTGGGCTGGATGGAATACAAGCTGAAATCAAGATTGCCGGGAGAAAAATCAATAACCTCAGATATGCAGATGATACCACCCTTAAGGCAGAAAGTGAAGAGGAACTAAAGAGCCTCTTAATGAAAATGAAAGAGGAGGGTGAAAAAGCTGGCTTAAAACTCAACATTTAAAAAACTAAGATCATGGCATCCAGTCCCATCACGTCATGGCAAATAGGTGAGGAAACAATGGAAACAGTGAGAGACTTTATTTTAGGGGGCTCCAAAATCACTGCAGATGGTGACTGAAGCCATGAAATTAAAAGATGCTTGCTCCTTGGAAGAAAAGGACCAACCTAGACAGCATATTCATGCATGTACACCCGTGGTGGATTCATGTCAATGTATGGCAAAACCAATACAGAATTGTAAAGTAAAATAAAAAATAAATAAATTAAAAAAAAAAAAAGCAGAGACATTACTTTGCCGACAAAGATCCATCTAGTCAAAGCTATGTTTTTTCCAGTAGTCATGTATGGATGTGAGAGTTGGACCATAAAGAAAGCTGAGTCCCGAAAAATTGATGCTTTTGAACTGTGGAGTTGGAGAAGACTCTTGAGAGTACTTTGGACTGCAAGGAGATCAAACCAGTCAATCCTAAAGGAAATCAGTCCTGAATATTCATTGGAAGGAGTGATGCTGAAGCTGAAACTCCAGTACTTTGGCCAACTGATGCAAAGAGCTGAGTCGTTAGAAAAGACCCTGATGCTGGGAAAGATTGAAGGCGGAAGGAGAAGGGGACTATAGAGGATGAGATGGTTGGATGACATCACTGACTCGATGGACATGAGTTTGAGCAAGCTCCTGAAGTTGTTGATGGATAGGGAAGCCTGGAGTGCTGCAGTCCATGTGGTCTCAGAGTCGAATATGACTAAGCGGCTGAATGGAACTAAACTGAGCACATTGCTTATGAAACCTGTCTGAAGTCTCATGGGGTTGCATGCCATTAAACGTAGAAATAACAGCATGAAGCTCAATACTGATTCTGTAACTCACATTCACTCCCCTTAGAAGCAATGATTATTTTCCTGAAGACTTTTAACGTCCGGTCCTCCCAAGCTGACTAGTCTGGAAAATAAGATTGAAGAGTTTTCAGTGGATTCCAGAATGTCCTTAAAAGATGATTAAATGTCTAAAATAAAAGGTTTTTGCAGGTGGTAAAAATATAGTGAACCATCAGAGTTATTTTAGAAGAATATATCTGATCAGGAGGCAGGATTTTGAAAGTAGCCTGAAATTAATTTGAACCCAGCCTTCACTGCTCACTAACAATGTAACTTTGAGAAGTTATTTAATCTACTGAATATCCTTCTTCTTCATCTAGATCTGTAAAATATGGAAATTTATATCAACTTCACAGAGTATTGTGATACAAAGTGCTTCTTAAATGGCACTATTACTAGCAATATATACAGTGATAATGAGCTATTTTCCATTTATTACAGCACAAGGTGTTTCAGAGAATTCAGAAGTGAGACATTCTTGTCATGAGAATTTATCAACAGTGGAACTAATGCAATCTCCCTTGGACATCTTTAGACAAGTGATATGTATTTAGTTTCTTTTGTTCTTATATACCTCACTGTTGCTTATTTTTTAGAATATAAGCTCTTAGAAGCTAAGCACCATTTCAGTGTACCACTGATCACCTATACTACCAAATATGGGTAGAACAATGTGCTCTATTAAGACTTCTTATACTTGTGCATGCTCAGTTGTGTCCAATTCTTTGAGACCCTATGGAGTGTAGCCCACTGGACTCCTATGTTCATGGGATTTTTCAGGAAAGAATATTGGAGTGGGCTGTCATTTCCTCCTCTGGGGGATCTTCCCGGCCCAGGGATCAAAGTCACGCCACCTGCGTCTCCTTTATTGGCAGGTACCTGCTTTACCACTGAGCCACCTGGGAAACCCATTCAGTTCAGTTCACTCACTCAGTTGTGTCCAACTTTTTGTGACCGCATGGACTGCAGCATGCCAGGCTTCCCTGTCCATCACCAACTCCTGGAGTTTACTCAAACTCGTGTCCATTGAGTCAGTGATGCCATCCAACCATCTCATCCTGTGTTGTCCCCTTCTCCTCCTGCCTTCAATCTTTCCCAGCATCAGGGTATTTTCAAATGAGTCAGTTCTTCACATTAGGTGGAATCCCATTAGGCAACACAAATATCCCCTAATGTATATGAATTTTACTGATGCCTTAATGGTGTTCTTATGCAGTGTCAAGACAGTGGTTGAAAAGTGACAAATTTACATATGTCAGTATTTCTCAATTCACACCCCTTTTCCTTCCCCCACTGTGTCCACAAGTCCATTCTCTACATCTGCACCCTGTTCAGTTCAGCTCAGTTCAGTCACTCAGTCATGTCCGACTCTTTGCGACCCCATGAACCGCAGCATGCCAGGCCTCCCTGTCCATCATCAGCTCTCAGAGTTTACCCAAACTCATGTCCATCGAGTCGGTGATGCCATCTAACCATCTCATCCTCTGTTGTCGCCTTCTCCTCCTGCCTTCAATCTTTCCCAACATCAGGGTCTTTTCAAATGAGTCAGCTCTTCGCATCAGGTAGCCATAATATTTGAGTTTCAGCTTCAACATCAGTCCTTCCAATGGACACCTAGGACTGATTTCTTTTAGGATGGACTGGTTAGATCTCCTTGCAGTCCAAGGGACTCTCAAGAGTCTTCTCCAATACCATAGTTCAAAAGCATCAATTCTTCAGCTCTCAGCTTTCTTTATAGTCCAACTCTCACATCCATACATGACTACTGGAAAAACCATAGTCTTGACTTTGGTTGGCAAAGTAATGTCTCTGCTTTTTAATATGCTGTCTAGGTTGGTTATAACTTTCCTGCCAAGGAATAAGCATCTTTTAATTTCATGGCTGCAATTATCATCTGCAGTGATTTTGGTCAAATTCAGACTTAAATTGAAGAAAGTGGGGAAAACCACTAGACCATTCAGGTATGACCTAAATCAAATCCCTTATGATTATACAGTGGAAGGGCTTCCCTAGTGGCTCAGAGGTTAAAGCGTCTGCCTCCAATGCGGGAGACCCGGGTTTGATCCCTGGGTCGGGAAGATCCCCTGGAGAAGGAAATGGCAACCCACTCTAGTATTCTTGCCTGGAGAATCCCATGGACTGAGGAGCCTGGTGGGCTGCAGTCCACGGGGTCACAAAGAGTCGGACACGACTGAGTGACTTTACTTACTTACTTATTTAGTGAGAAATAGATTTAAGGGACTAGATCTGACAGACAGTACCTGATGAACTATGGATGGAGTTTCATGACATTGTACAGGAGACAGGGATCAAGACCATCCCCAAGAAAAAGAAATCTAAAAAAGCAAAATGGCTGTCTGAGGAGGCCTTACAAATAGCTATGAAAAGAAGAGAGGTGAAAAGCAAAGGAGAAAATGAAAGATATACCCATTTGAATGCAGAGTTCCAAAGAATAGCAAGGAGAGATAAGAAAGCCTTCCTCAGAGATCAATGCAAAGAAATAGAGGAAAGCAATAGAATGGGAAAGACTAGAGATCTCTTCAAGAAAATTAGAGATACCAAGGGAACATTTCATGCAAAGATGGACTCAATAAAGGACAGAAATGATCTGGACCTAAGAGAAGCAGAAGATATTAAGAAGAGGTGGCAAGAATACACAGAAGAACTATACAAAAAAGATCTTCACGACCCAGATAATCACAATGGTGTGATCACTCACACCAGACATCCTGAAATGTTAAGTCAAGTGGGCCTTAGGAGATATCTACAGACAAAGTTAGTGGAGATGATGGAATTCCAGTTAGTTATTTCAAATCCTAAAAGATGATGCTGTGAAAATGCTGCACTCAATATGCCAGCAAATTTGGAAAACTCAGCAGTGGCCACAGGACTGGAAAGGCCAGTTTTCATTCCAATCCCAAAGAAAGGCAATGCCAAAGAATGCTCAAACTACTGCATAATTGCACTCATCTCTCAAATGAGTAAAGTAATGCTCAAAATTCTCCAAGCCAGGCTTCAGCAATATGTGAACCGTGAACTTCCAGATGTGCAAGCTGGTTTTAGAAAAAGCAGAGGAACCAGAGATCAAATTGCCAACATTGGCTGAATCATTGAAAAAGCGAGAGAGTTCCAGAGTAATATCTATTTCTGCATCTCTGTTCCTGCCCTGTAAATAGATTCATCAGTACCATTTTTCTATAATCCATATATATACATTAATATGTGATATTTGTTCTTCTCTTTCTGATTTAATTCACTGTGTATGATAATTCACACAGGGAGCTCAACTTGGTGCTCTGTGAGGACCAAGAGCGACAGAAGGAGAGTAGGCTTAAGAGGGTGAGGATATACATATACATATGGCCGATTCACAATTTTGTACAGCAGAAACTAACACAACAGTGTAAAGCAATTTTGTTCCAATAAAAAGCTGATAAAGTTCAATAAACTCAGCTCTTATAAAGTGGCTGCTGAACTGAATTGAACATAGTCACACAGTCTGATTTTGCGATCCCATGGACTGTAGCCCACTAGGCTCCTCTGTCCAGGGAATTCTCCAAGCAAGAGTACTGAAGTGGGTAGTTATTCCCTTCTCCAGGGGATCTTCCCAACCCAGGGGTGGAACCCAGGTCTCCTGCATTGCAGGCAGATTCTTTACCAAGTGAGCTATTGCAGTTTGTAGCAATTTTTGCCACTCCATGTCAATTAAAGGAAGGACTGAGCCATATATTAGTGGCTGGCTGACTCTGTATGTGGAACCTTTGTTAGTTCCAAGTTCAAGTTGGCAACAAACATATCCATAACTTATTTTCCATCTTTTTCTAAAAATAGATCTAGGTTTCTCAGATATTTTAAAATGGACAAATAGCACACCAAATCCGTAATGGCTGTTTCTTATTTAAAAAAAGAGGAAATAAATGAAAGTTGTGCACAGTGATAAAATTGCCACTAATGTTAATGAAATTCTTCAGAATCTTCTCTTTTCTGTTTGCCTACAGCCCAGTTTCTTTTATCTCTTGCCCTTGTTCCTCAGAACATCTATACATCATTGTTTTAATATCAGCCTAAAAACTTGCAATTGCGTGTAGTTCTGGATCATAGTTGGTACTAAATACTTTTTTTTTTTTTTTGAGTGAGAATCTCCTTTTGGTTGTAGAATGCGATCAAACAGTTTCTCATTATACCAGCATTGAAAACCAGATTCTGCTTTCTAGTTTTTTACATTCTGAAAAGATTTTTTTATACTCTGATAATTAACAGTATGCAAATAGAATGTAAATCTCAAATCAAATTGGCCAAATTGCAATAAATTTTAATGCCTGTTACTGGGTAGAGAGAGAATGAGACAGCTATATCACACTACAGATGGGGATATAAATTGCTACAAGTTTCTTGGATAGTAGGAAATATGTTTCAAGGAACTTAAAATGTGCTTAAATTACCAGAAATGTGATTGAAGGTAAAAGTTTACCTTTACACTGAAAATAAACTAAATGTTCAATAATAATGAACTTGTTAAAGAAATGCTTTCATTCATTTAGTAAATATGTTGTCTATATTCACTATATGCCACGCACTGTTCTAGTCTCTAGGGGTATTGCTGGGACAGATGACATGTACGTGATTTGGTACTACACATAGATTAAAATATTAAGAGTTTAATCACATGGATTACATGATGTTGCTGGTTGTATGGTAAATATGAGACTGCCAAACTTGTTTTTTCCCAGTTGTTGTACCACTTTGCATTTCCATTGCCTATGTATGAGAGTTTTGGTTGTTCTATGTCCTTTTCAACATATTGTGTAATTAGTCTTTATAACTTTACCCATTCTGGTGGGTGTGTAGTAATATCTCATTGTGATTAATTTGTATTGGCCTAGCTGTTAATGATTTTGAGAATTGGTTTTGTTCTTATTAATCATTCTTTTAATTTCAGTTCACCCAGTTCTCCTAACCCCCATCCCCACCTCTAGCAACTTCCAGTCCTCTCTCTCTATGAACTTGTTTTTTTTTTTAATTTTCTTAGATTCCACATATAAGAGAGATTACATGTTATTTGTCTTTCTCTGTGTGACTTATTTTCTTAGCAAAATGTCCTCCAGTCCATTCATGTTGTCATAAATGGCAAGATTTGATTCTTTCTTATGATTGAATAATATTCCAGTGTATACACATACCATATTTTCTTAACAATTCATCTATTGATAGGCACTTAGGTTATGTCCATGTTTTGCCTCTTTTAACAATGCTGCAGTGAACATGGAGGTGCATATAACTTTTCAAGTTAATGTTTTTATTTTCTTTGGGTGAATATTTAGGAATAAATTTACTGATTGTAAATTTATATTTTTAATTTTTTGAGCAACCTCCATACTGTTTTCTACATGACTGAGCCATTTTGCACTCTCACTAATAGTGTACAGGGTTCCCTTTTCTCCATGTCCTCGCCAACACTTGTAATTTACTGTCTTTTTGGTAATACCTAGTCTAAAAGGTGTGAGGTGATATTTCATTGTGGTTTAATTTGTATTTCCCTGATGATTACTGATGTTGAGCAATTTTTTTACATGCACCTGTGGACCATCCATATTTCTTCTTTGAAACAATGTCTGTTCAGATTGTTTGCCCATTAAAAAATTTTGTATTGTTTTTTACTATTGAGTTGTATGGGGTCTTCATATATTTGGGGTATTAGTCCCTTATCAGATTGATGTGCAAATATTTTCTCCCATTTAGTGTGTTGCCTTTTCATTTTGCTGAGGGTTTCTTTTGATGTATGTAAGCTTTTTAGTTTGATATAGTCCCACTTATTTATTCTTTCTTTTGGTGTCAGAACAAAAAAAAATCATTGCTAAGATCTATGTCAAGGGGCTTACCAACTATGTTTTTTCCTAGGTGTTTTATGGTTTCAGGTCTTACATTCAAGCCTTTAATCCATTTCAAGCTCATTCTGCATATGGTCTAGAATGTGTTGAAGATTCTTTCTTTTTACATGTGAACATCTAGTTTTCCCAACACAGTTTATTGAAAAGATTGTCTTTTCCTCATTTTATCTTCTTGGGTACGTTGTCAAGTTAACTGACCATATATGCATGAGTTTATTTCTTGGGCTCTGTTCTATTCCCATTGCTCTGTGTCTGCTTTAATACCAATACTGTTCTGTTTTAGTCATTATAGTTTTATAACATAGCTTGATATCAGGGATCGTGATTATTATTCATTACTATACATTTAATGAAAGTTTTATAGGCTGAATTGTGCCCCCAAAATTCATAAGTTGAAGTGTTTAATACCTCAGAATGTGACCTTGTTTGGATATAGATTCTTTAAAGAGGTAATTAAGTTGAAGTAAGGTGATTATGGTAGGCTCTAATTCTTTATGACTTATATCCTTGTAAGAATAGAAAATTTGAACAGAGACATGCACAGAAGGAAGGTCATGTGAAGACACAGGGATAACATGATGTGTAGACCAAGGAGAGAGGACTGCTAATAAATACCTTGATCTCAGAATTCTAGCTTCCAGACTTGTGAGAAAATAAATTTCTGATTATTTTAAAGTCATTCAGTTTTTGGTACTTTCTTATGGGCACCATAGCAAACTAGTACAAAGGAGTTTTGAACTTTTTGGCCATTTTAAGTTAAGATACTGGTTTAAAACATATTCTTTATATGTTTTGAATATACATATATCCACATATACTTGTATATATCTATTGGGAACATTTGCTCCCTGTTTGTAATATGAATTTTTATTTTCTAATGAAAATACTTTGGAGTGCAGAAGGTTTTAATTTGTAAGAAGTGCAGTCTATCAATTTTGAAAATATTTAGTGCTTTTGGTGTTCTGTAGAAATACTTTTTTTACCTTAAACTCGGTAAGATTTTGTCTGTTTACTTTTAGTAATTTCGTAGCTCTGGTTTTAACTTTAAGCCTATGATTATACTTTGAATTTTAAAAAATATATGATGTATGGTAAGAGTCAAGATTTTTTTTGTGTGTGTAAAGATGCTATTTTTCCACCTCTTTTTACTGTGGACTACTGTCTTTTCTCTGTTTAATTACCTGAACAAACATTAACTTTCTGGACTCTATTTTGTTCCATGAATCTATATAACTTACCCATATGGCAATACAATGTTATCTTGATAAAGATCACTATATAGTATGTAATATATAGTATGTTTGTAGAATTTTATTGTTCTGTACATATATTTAAACTTATTTTAAGTATTTTACACTTTGATATTGATTTTTAAGTATTATTGCTTTATAAATTTAATTTTTATGTTATTTATTGGTAGTATATAGAAATAAAATTAGATTTTTGTTTATTCTTTTTGTGTCTTGCACATGAGTATATTCACACTTTTTTGTTCTAGTAGCTTTTGATAGATTTCTTGGGATTTTCTATTTGTATGATCATGTTATTTTCAAATCAGCTATCCCTCACCTTTCCAACTATTGTGTCTTTTTTTTTTCCTGCCTTATTCCACTGGTTAAGATTTCAACATAATATAAAATACAAGTGTTGAGTGTCAATATGCTTTACTTCCCATCTTAGAGGAAGATCTTAAATCTTTTAATTTTAAATATATCACCTTTGTTTTTGTAAATTACTTCTATTCCTTTGAACATATTCCCACCAAATTCTACTTTTCTGAGCGTTTTCATCAGTAATGGGTATTAAATTTTATAAAGTGCTTTCTTGGAATCTATTGAGATGATTGTATGATTTTGCTGCTTTAGTCTGTTATTATGGTGAATTAGGTTAATTAATTTTCCAAATGTTATATCAACATTGCCTTTCTAGGATAAATCATACTTGGTTGTGATACTTATCTTTTTAAAATATTGCTGAATTAAATTTGCAAATATTTTATTAAGTACTTTTGTATTAACATTTATGAGAGTTATTGGTTTGTAATATTCTGTAGTGCATGCTTGATAAGTCACAAAGTTGTGTCCATTTGTTTGCAACCCCAAGAATTGTAGCCCACCAGGCTTCTCTATCCATTGAATTTTTCAGGCAAAAATACTGGTGTGGGTTGCCATTTCCTTCTCCAGTTCTGTAATATCAGTATTCTAACACATTTGACTAGTTTCAGTGTCAGGGTAATGCTACCTTCATCAAATAAGTCAGGAATTGTTTTTTAAGAATCTATTTTCTGAAAACAAAAACAAAAACAAAAACAAAAAAAACCTTGCTTAAGATTCCAAACATCTTTTCCTTAAATATTTGAGAAATTCCCTAGAAAAGCCATCTGGGTAGAGTTTTATTTGTGGGAAGACCTTTAATTTCAAATGTCATATCTTTAATATGCTATTCAAATTTTCTGTTTTCATGGCAGTGTGTTAGGTGTCAGTCATTAGTTTTATCGTATGGTGTTTGGTCTAGCCAGGTGAATATTTAATATACACCTGAAAATTTTGTATATTGTGACATTGTTTGGAGTAATGTTTTATAGTTAGGTCAAGTTGCTTGATAGTAGTGTTCAGGTTTTACATTTTTAAAATTGGTTTCCCCATACTTGTTCAATGAATTCCTGAGAGAGGAGAATTAAAATTTCTATTTGCAATATTGACTCTTTCCAAGTTTAATTCTTATAATTTTTGCTATATTTATGTTGAGACTCTTTTCTAGATGCATACACATTTAAAATTTTTGTGTATTCTTAATGAAGTAATAAGTTCATTATCATAAAGTATTCCTCTATTAGTATTTCTTGTACTGAAGCCTCCTTTGATAAATTTATCCCACCTAGCTTTCTTTTTTAAAAAATATAAATTTATTTATATTAATTGGAGGCTAATTACTTTACAATATTGTATTGGTTTTGCTGTACATTGACATGAATCCGCCACAGGTGTACATCTAGCTTTCTTATGTTTACTGTATTTTTGGCCATTTTAAAGTTTCAAGCTGTGTCTTTATATTAAAAGTGCACTTCTTATAGTTTGATCTTGTATACTTATTTAATGTGACTTTCTCTGCTTTTTAATTGGAATGCTTAGAATATTTTCTTTTAATGTGTTGTCACTACAGTTGGGTTTATATATACTATTTTGCTATTTGTTTTTGCTGATTTTCTTTTTTTCTCCCCTCTGCCTTGATATTTAGTGAGTATTTTTACACATCCAATTTTATTGCTTCTGGTGGTTAATTAGCTAAACCTCTTCATTCTAATTTTTAATGATTCTTTTATGGTTTACAATATGTAACTTTATCACCATATTTTACCTTCACATGATGCTTTATCACTTTACATATTTTGTGTGTGTGTGTGTGTGTGTGTACTACTAGTCTAGTAATTTTGGGACTTGTACCCATATCCAGCTGATTCAAAAATCCCATACTCTTAATCTTACCAGCCATTTAAAATGAAAGAAGCACATTTATACACAAAATTTTTATAACTTTTTATTATGAGCTACTTTGTGAAGTTCAGGTCTTCTCTGGTAACAAACACACAAGCAGAGTCTCCAGAAAAAAACCTCATGTCTTCAGAAATGGAGTATAGGAGACAAGCTTTAGTCTATACTCTGTTCCTTCTATGGAAGGATATTTTTAGTTTAATTATGTTTATAATTTAGTTTAATTACTTTTTCCAGGAGTCATGTAGGAATGTGAGAGTTTAACCATAAAGAAGGATGAGTGCCAAAGAACTGATGCTTTTGAACTGTGGTGTTGGAGAAGACTATTCAGAGTCTCTTGAACAGCAAGAAGATCAAACCAGTCAATCCTAAAGGAAATCAACCCTGAATATTCTTTGGGAGAACTGATGCTGAAGCTGAAGCTCCAATACTTTGATTACATAACGTAAAGAGCTGACTTCTTGGAAAAGAGCCTGATGTTGGAAAAAATTGAAGGCAGAAGGAGAAGAGGGCAAGAGAGGATGAGATGGTTGGATGGCATCACCGACTCAATGGTCATGAATTTGAGCAAGCTCCAGGAGATAGTGAAGGACAGGGAAGCCTGGTGTGCTGCATTCCATGGTGTCTCAAACAGTCAGACATGACTTAGGAACTGGACAATTAGAATATTATTATAAATTGTTTTCATCACTAGCTTCAGGAGTTTCAGGTTTCCTGTTTGCTTAAGAGTTATCAACCCTTGGAGCTGAGCTGTCAGCTGACATCCACAGAGAGACAAATCACTTTGCATCTGTCAGAAGCAGACTGGTGAAAGTCACTCATGTGCTTTGCAAAGTCTAAGGGCTGTTCTCATCTCCAGCTACTTCTATACCCTGCCACCTGATCCTTTTAACTGGGAGAAAGTATTGAGTAGGATTTTTGGATTTATGATAAATAGATAAAAAATTGTAGTATTTTCTTCTACTCCAAATATCAAAAAAGAAAATATTAGTGTTCACTTTTTTAAGTGCCTCCAAACAATAGTTAAAGAAATTCAAAATATTGGGACATTAGACAATCATCCTCCCCAAATATACAGTCTATGATTTAACCAGTTGGACAACTCATTTTTATCAAGGGCCCAAGGCTGTATAGCATACAATATGTGCTTGAATCCCTGATTTGTGTATAGTTTTTATTATCAGATAATTCTACAAATTTGCCTAATGACTTAAACAATTACAAAAGGCATTTGTTTCATTCAGAAAGAGCCAAGTTATAGACCTTTAGGCTGGTAACAAAACAGAGACTCTGTGATCCACATCCACACTGTGGTTGTGAACTATAAGTGAAAATTGGTTATTATTAAGCAACTGTATTTTCATATTCTTTTCTCCCCTCAGTTCAGTTCAGTTCAGTTGCTCAGTCATGTCTGACTCTTTGCGCCTCTGTGAATCACAGCATGCTAGGCCTCCCTGTCCATCACCAACTCCTGGAGTTCACTCAAACTCACGTCCATTGAGTTGGTGATGCCATCCAGCCATCTTATCCTCAATCGTCCCCTTGTCCTCCTGCCCCCAATCCTTCCAAGCATCAGGGTCTTTTCCAGTGAGTCAACTCTTCGAATGAGGTGGCAAAAGTATTGGAGTTTCAGCTTTAGCATCAGTACTTCCAATGAACACTCAGGACTGATCTCCTTTAAGATGGACTGGTTGGACCTCCTTGCAGTCCAAGGGACTCTCAAGTCTTCTCCAACACCACAGTTCAAAAGTATCAATTCTTCGGCTCTCAGCTTTCTTCACAGTCCAATTCTCACATCCATACATGACCACTGGAAAAACCATAGCCTTGACTACATGGACCTTTGTTGGCAAAGTAGTGTCTCTGCTTTTTAATATCCTGTCTAGATTGGTCATAACTTTTCTTCCAAGGAGGAAGTGTCTTTTAATTTCATGGCTGTAGTCACCATCTGCAGTGATTTTGGAGCTCCCCCCAAAAAAGTCTGACACTGTTTCCACTGTTTGCCCATCTATTTCCCATGAAGTGATGGGACCAGATGCCATGATCTTAGTTTTCTGAATGTTGAGCTTTAAGCCAACTTTTTCATGCTCCTCTTTCACTTTCGTCAAGATTTTCTGCCATAAGGGTGGTGTCATCTGCATATCTGAGGTTATTGATAATTCTCCCAGCAATCTTGATTCCAGCTTGTGCATCTTCCGGCCCACCGTTTTTCATGATGTACTCTGGATAGAAGTTAAATAAGCAGGGTGACAACATACAGCCTTGATGTACTCCTTTTCCTAGTTGGAACCAGTCTGTTGTTCCATGTCCAGTTCTAACTGTTGCTTCCTGACCTGCATATAGGTTTCTCAAGAAGCATTCAGGTGGTCTGGTATTCCCATCTCTTTCAGAATTTTCCACAGTTGATTGTGATCCACACAGTCAAAGGCTTTGGGATAGTCAACAAAGCAGAAATAGATGTTTTTCTGGAACTCTCTTGCTTTTTCCATGATCCAGCGGATGTCGGCAATTTGATCTCTGGTTCCTCTGCCTTTTCTAAAACCAGCTTGAACATCTGGAAGTTCACGGTTCATGTATTGCTGAAGCGTGGCTTGGAGAATTTTGAGCATTACTTTACTAGCATGTGAGATGAGTGCAATTGTGTGGTAGTTTGAGCATTCTTTGGCATTGCCTTTCTTTGGGATTGGAATGAAAACTGGTCTTTTCCAGTCCTGTGGCCACTGCTGAGTTTTCCAAATTTGCTGGCATATTGAGTGCAACACTTTCACGGCATCATCTTTCAGGATTTGAAACAGCTCCACTGGAATTCCATCACTTCTACTAGCTTTGTTCGTAGTGATGCTTTCTAAGGCCAACTTGACTTGACATTCCAGGATGTCTGGAATCACGATGTAATCACCATCGTGATTATCTTGGTCATGAAGCTCTTTTTTGTACAGTTCTTCTGTGTATTCTTGCCACCTTTTCTTAACATCTTCTGCTTCTGTTAGGTCCATACCATTTCTGTCCTTTATTGAGCCCCTTTGCATGAGATGTTCCCTTGGTATCTCTAATTTTCTTAAAGAGATCTCTATTCTTTCCCGTTCTGTTGTTTTCCTCTATTTCTTTGCATTGATCGCTGAAGAAGGCTTTCTTATCATTCATTGCTATTCTTTGGAACTCTGCATTCAGATGCTTATGTCTTTCCTTTTATCCTTTGCTTTTCACCTCTCTTCTTTTCACAGCTATTTGTAAGGCATCCTCAGACAGCCATTTTGCTTTTTTGTGTTTCTCTTCCATGGGGATGTTTTTGATCCCTGTCTCCTGTACAATGTCACATACCTCCATCCATAGTTCATCAGGTACTCTGTCTATCAGATCTAGTCTCTTAAATCTATTTTTCACTTTCACTGTATAATCATAAGGGATTTGATTTAGGTCATACCTGAATGGTCTAGTGGTTTTCCTCACTTTCTTCAATTTCAATCTGAATTTGGCAATAAGGAGTTCATGATCTGAGCCACAGTCAGCTCCTGGTCTTGTTTTTGCTGACTGTATAGAGCTTCTCCATCTTTGGCTGCAAAGAATATAATCAATCTGATTTCAGTGTTGGCCATCTGGTGATGTCCATGTGTAGAGTCTTCTCTTGTGTTGTTGAAAGAGGGTGTTTGCCATGACCAGTGGGTTCTCTTGGCAAAACTCTATTTTCCTTTGCCCTGGTTCATTCTATATTCCAAGGCCAAATTTGCCTGTTACTCCAGGTGTTTCTTGACTTCCTACTTTTGCATTCCAGTCCCCTAAAATGAAAAGGACATCTTTTTTGGGTGTTAGTTCTAAAAGGTTTTTCAGGTCTTCATAGAACTGTTCAACTTCAGCTTCTTCAGTGTTACTGGTTGGGGCATAGGCTTGGATTACGTGATATTGAATGATTTTCCTTGGAAACAAACAGAGATCATTCTGTCATTTTTGAGATTGCATCCAAGTACTGCATTTTGGACTCTTTTGTTAAACATGATGTCTACTCCATTTCTTCTATGGGATTCCTGCCCACAGTAGTAGGAATGGTCATCTGAGTTAAATTCACCCATTCCAGTCCAGTTTAATTCACTGATTCCCAGAATGTCGACATTCACTCTTGCAATCTCCTGTTTGACCACTTTGAATTTGCCTTGATTCATGGACCTGACATTCCAGGTTCCTATGCAATATTGCTCTTTACAGCATCAGACCTTGCTTCTATCACCAGTCACATCCACAGCTTGGTATTGTTTTTGCTTTGGCTCCATCCCTTCATTGTTTCTGGAGTTATTTTTCCACTGATCTCCAGTAGCATATTGGGCACCTACCAACCTGGGGAGTTCCCCTTTCAGTATCCTATCATTTTGCCTTTTCATACTGTTCATGGGGTTCTCAAGGCAAGAATACTGAAGTGGTTTGCCATTCCCTTCTCCAGTGGACCACATTCTGTCAGACCTCTCCACCATGATCCGCCTGTCTTGGGTGGCCCCACGCTGCATGGCTTAGTTTCACTGAGTTAGAAAAAGCTGTGGTCCGTGTGATCAGATTGGCCAGTTTTCTGTGATTATGGTTTCAGTGTGTCTGCCCTCTGAAAAGCTTAATCTTCCCTAGAAAAGCTTAATATTATCCAGTTCTTACAACTGGAACATAATCTTTGGCAAGGCTGTCAGTCAGGGGGCTGAGAGGTGATAAGTGCTTAACCACAGCAGTGGTAGTACGGGTAGGGAGAAGAGGAAGATTTCGTATCTGTAGATGGGGGGAGTAATGCCCAGGCCCATGTTTGTTAGAAAGTTTAAATGGGATTGTAAAGGCACATGTGAACTGTGACAGCCGGGAATCTTAGCATCTTTCTTCTTCAGAATAGTAATGGCAGCCATCAGCCTCATTCACCGACCTTTCCATAAGTGTTCCATTGTAACCCACTGTCAGGTCAGGTTCCCCCTGATGGGAGCCCTGAAGATCTTTCTCATCACACGTTTATTATAGTTGACATTTCTGCCACAGTGATGTGCCCAGTAAAATGAACTTGGTATGGCTTTATTCCATACATGTCAGCCTTTGGCAGTAATGATTTATTGAAAAAGTGAACATTTCATACCTAGTGTTATTAGAAAAAAATGAAACCTAGTCATGTGGGAGATAAAGAAGTTTAGTAATGTATCATGCTGTTTTTTGGATACACAGTGTTTCACGGGCTACACCATCTTGAAAATTAGAAAGATGAAGATAATTTTATATTATCAAGAATTAAACCTTTGAAATATTTTAAATCAATGCCATTTTTATAGACTTAACAGGTTTGTGTTGACTGCATTTATTATAAGCAGTTAACTGTTACTCTTTGCTGCTGCTAAGTCACTTCAGTCATGTCCAACTCTGTGCAACCCCATAGACGGCAGCCCACCAGGCTCCGCCGTCCCTGGGATTCTCCCGGCACGAACACTGGAGTGGTTTACTCTTTAGCCAGCTCCTAATGAAAAGACAGAGGCTACAAAATTTCTGTAGATAGAGTGCTCAAAGTTTCTAGGAATGATAGTTCCCAGGAATCATAAGTGAATAATATATTCTGCTTTTTAAGTTTCCAGCTGATGGATTTATTCATGTTTTTATATATTATTACATGAATTTGTTCTTTTAATTTCATGATGATATGACTGTCTTACACATTATAATCTCTTGGTATTACTCACCGAGAGATCCAATCCTGTCTAAATATAGGATTAGATATTATCATTAAAATAAGTTCAGGAAGTACCCTATCATATATAAAATACACACTTACAGTGCTTGCTTAACATCAGTTAATTTGTTGTTGCAATCAGTGTACAAGATTCTCCTGGGAAATGTGCAATTCATGGAAAATATATTTTCTTATGCCTAATCAATTTACACTTATGTGGAGATTCTAAAGATATACAACTGAAGTGACTTACAAGAAAAAAAAAAAAGAACTTAGAAGATACAGATCAACATAAAGGAAAAAACAGACTGATTATTGTCAAGTTATGGCCAACCTTTCTCAGGTTCTCCAAGACTGCAAGAACATAACTGTGTTAGAGTCCATTGACTTAAGTTCAGTTGCTCTGCATTGCTGAATCTTCTTCATGTCTTTTGGTTTATCTTCTAGATCCTCATCATTTTAGCTCCACAGAGATGGTATCCAAGCTGGTAGCTTGTTTGCCTGTTGTAATCTTTTTCCCACTCTAGTAAGTTTGTCTGAAATGATAAAAATATACCTTTTTTCAATTTGCCTTTTATCCATTATTCATCAAACATTGATTCAAGAGTCAATTAAGGAATGCCACTTTAGAGACTCACATAGCATAGTGTCAGAGGACTGCAGGAAGTCTATGCCTAAAACTTCAACAAGCCTTGGCTAGAGAAAGTAAGGAGCCTAGTCAGCTCACATATACTGTTCTTCACCTTGCTCTCTGCCACTTGCCTAGGTTATTTTTTGACCAAATTCGAGTTTGACTTCATCACCTGGCACTTTTACTCTTGCTTTTCCTACAGATTGGTGTTACCTTTCATAACTAGTTCCTTCTCTCCATCAATCTGTGACATGGGTGGATGTAGCACACCAGTTTTTAGATTTGCTAAAATGGGTCCCTCAGTTGCTCGCATACATGAGCATCCTGGGATTGTGGCAACAGTTTTTCCTGTGCTCCAATGCCTGCATCTGCTTCTTTCTGTCTACTGCAATGATTGTGAACTGGTTTGCATGGAGATCTGCAAAATGTTATAGGGTTTTTAATGAAGAAAAAGGGTTCTAAGAACAAACTAGTATGAAGAAGGGTGTCTTTACTGCCAGGCTTCTTGAAGCTTTTGATATGCTAATATGCATTGTGATATGCTAATGTGAATTGGGATTCTAAGAGGGAGAACTAATATAAAACTTATTTGATCCAGAAACTTTTTTTAAAAGACAAACATATGTCACCACCACAGGGAATTATAGTGTACCAAAGAATAAATTTTGCAAATTTTGGACTGCATGTCAAATCTAATTCTTTATACTGTGAACAAGTCATCTTTCCTTCTCTAGAAAGTATTGTTTTTGTATCACTCATATTAAAAATATTTCATTGTTCATTTTAAACTCCCACAGTCAGTTATATTAGTCTGTATACAGTCTCAGCAAAAAAAAGCAGCATAGTGGTTTTAGCTTCTAGAGTCTTGGTTTTATGCTTCATGCCCATTCCAAGGAATGTAAAGAGCAGTTTGGGGAAGAGTAGTATTCTCGGCTAGGAGGAAAAGACATGATTCCTTTTAGGCACTGCATCAGGCAGTTTGATAGATACAGTTACCCAAATAAGGTGATTGTGTAGCCTCTTAATGTCATGAAATGATACGGCATGTAATCAGGGAAGACATATGAGTTCAGATGTTAGTTGAGATCCCATAAATGAACAGAAGTTCTTAGAGTGAGCTGTGACACAAGTGATCATTACAAGCCCACAGACCTTGTCTCTTGTAGTAAGAGAAGGGGCCATAGAGAAAGGAATTGGAATAAACATGAAGTCACCCATGGTGTGTCTGGTTTACCTGGGATACCTCTCCTTACCCTTGTTGTCCCAGCATAACTAATAAGATTGCCCTCTTTCATTCTCAAGAAAGTGTTGGTTTGATTGATTAATTCTATAGACAGTTAAGATAAGGGAGAAGATAAGAATCAATGTGTCCTAAATGTGAAGGAAATAAACATTACTTACAAGGAAAAGAACAGTGAAAGTTGTTAAGGGCAATGTTAAGTCACTGATGATGAGGCTGACCTAAGATTTTAATGTAGAATAGTTTCAGTAGGAAAGTAAGTTACCTGTTTAGTTTTGACCTTATTGACCCTTCAGGACATTTTGCCAACTGTATTATTATTAAATGATCAGGCCTCTTATTGTCATGATATTTTGTCAGATTTCTGATACATTGTTTGGAAGATTTTTAAGAAATAAGAGAAAATTAATAATCATTCTTGAGCATAGACTTTTACAACTAATAGCTTTAAGTCTTAGTCAAAAAATAAAATTATATATATGAGGCTGTGCCTCTCTTTATCTTCCATAGCACTTAGTATTGCATTTATACACAGTAAACACTTAATAAATGTGTACTTGACATGTTAATGCATAATCCAATTACTGGCTAATACCAAAAAGACATAAATATAATTATAAAATAGCTAAAACACCTTTTTAGAAGTTTTGACAATGGGCATACAATTTAAATGAATTTAAATTTGGACAGACTGTTCAAACTACTGAACAATTGCACTCATCTCACACACTAGCAAAGCAATGCTCAAAATTCTCCAAGCCAGGCTTTAACAGTAAGTGAACCATGAACTTCCAGATGTTCAAGCTGGATTTAGAAAAGGGAGAACCAGAGATCAAATTGCCGACATCCGCTGGATCATTGATAAAGCAAGAGGGTTCCAGAAAATATCTAACTACTGCTTTATTGACTACACCAAAGCCTTCGACTGTGTGGTTCACAAAAAACTGTGGAAAATTCTTCAAAAGATGGGAATACCAGATCACCTGACTTGCCTTCTGAGAAATATGTATGTAGGTCAAGAAGCAACAGTTAGAACTGGACATGGAACAACAGACTGGTTCCAAATTGGAAAAGAGGTACGTCAAGGCTGTATATTGTCACCCTGCTTATTTAACTTGTATGCAGAGTACATCACAAGAAACCCTGGGCTGGAAGAAGCACAAGCTGGAATCAAGATTGCCAGGAGAAATATCAATAACCTCAGATATGCAGATGATACCACCCTTATGGCAGAAAGTCTTGATGAAAGTGAAAGAGGAGAGTGAAAAAGTTGGCTTAAAACTCAACATTCAGAAAACTAAGACCATGGCATTGGGTCTCAACAGTTCACGGCAAATAGATGAGGAAACAATAGAAACAGTGACAGACTTTATCTTCTTGGGCTCCAAAATCACTGTAGATGTGGCTGAAGCCATGACATTAAAAGACGCTTGCTCCTTGGAAGGAAAGTTATGACCAACCTAGACAGCATATTAAAAAGCAGAGACATTACTTTGCCAACAAAGGTCCATCTAGTCGAAGCTATGGTTTTTCCAGTAGTCACGTATGGATGTGAGAGTTGGACTATAAAGAAAACTGAGTGCCAAAGAATTGATGCCTTTGAACTATGGTGTTGGAGAAGACTCTCGAGAGTCCCTTGAACTGCAAGGAGATCCAACCAGTCATTCCTAAAGGAAATCAGTCCTGAATATTCATTGGATGGACTGATGTTGAAGCTGAAACTCCAATACTTTGGCCACCTGATGCAAAAAAATGACTCATTTGAGATGTTGTGGGGAGGGGGGTGGGAGGGGGGTTCATGTTTGGGAACGCATGTACACCTGTGGTGGATTCATGTCAATCTATGCCAAAACCAATACAGAATTGTAAAGTAAAAATTAAAAATAAATTAATTAATTAAAAAAAAAAAAAAAAGAAAAGACCCTGATGCTTGGAAAGATTGAAGACAGGAGGAGCAGGGGATGACAGAGGATGAGATGGTTGGATGGTATCACCAACTCAACAGATATGAGTTTGAGTAAGCCCCGGGGTGGTGATGGACAGGGAAGCCTGGAGTGCTGCAGTCCATGGGGTCGCAAAAAGTAAGACACGACTAAGCGACTGAACTGACTGATACAATTTAATGTCTTCCGTAGAGACACAAACTAGTTTTACCATTTCATCATAAGGTACAGAGTGTAGGCTAACTGTTTTACTATTTTCATGTTAGTTGACTACTTCTGTCAGTCACCCACTTAAAAAAAATTTATTTTAATTGGAGGATAATTTCTTTACAATATTGTGATGGTTTTTGCAATACATCACCATGAATCAGCCACAGGTACACATGTGTTCCCCCATTCTGAACCCCCACCTCTCTCCCCACCCCACCCCTCTAGGTTGTTCCAGAGCGCTGACTTTGAATGTCCTGTTTCATATATTGAACTTGCACTGGTCATCTATTTTACACATGGTAATATACATGTTTCAATGCTGTTCTCTCATATTGTCCCATCCTTGCCTTCCCCTACATAGTCCAAAAGTCTGTTCTTTACATGTGTTCCTCTTTCGCTGCCTTGCATATAGGATTGTCATTACCATCTAGTTATTCTTAGGGATTATCAAGGAAATTGATACTACTGGCTCTACATTAACGAGCTTAGAGTATAAATTTATTTAAGGATTATATTGCCTGTCCTTTTATGAATTGTTTACAATGCATTACATGAAATTTTGTTAAGCGTTAAGATTATTCATATACCATACAGGCAGTTGGAGAGATTGCTATTGTTGTGTGCAGGGAAATGAGTGCAGATAGGGAATGATAAATTAGCTTATGGAAGAAATATCAATACAAAGTGCTGAGTCTGGTAGGTAGAAACTTTCCCCCATTGAATAGATCCCATAGATTCTTTCAGAGTGCCCTTATGTTAAAGCCTGTGTGTATACACTAAGTATTTTTTATGGAGAAAATAAGATCACAACATTTTAGTATTTTAGGAAATTTTGCCAAATAGCTGTGTGCCAACTGTATTCCAGCAGAGACCGGAGACTGAACAGCACGGAAGCTGTGGTGGTAACCTATCCATAGGTTGAAAGAACAGATTCTAGGCTCTTAATTGAAAGGAGGCTATCAGTCTGAGACATTCTGAAGGCAGAATGAAAACTCTTGGTAATTAATTTTATAAAGGGGTCACACAGAGATTAGAGACAACAACAGACCTGAGATCAATGGTGCTGTTGCTCATCTCAGGTTTCCTGATGATCTTTTATGTATGTGTCACCTGGGGATTGACCTAAATGTTCTCTAAAGAGATTTATAGCTTCTACCTTTCTAAGGAATACAAATAAATTATTCTTTTTTTAAAAAAATTGGTATTTCTTTTTGTTTATTTAAAATATTGCATAATGCTGAAGTTTAAAGAACATAAAAATCATTATAAATCATATTTGCCAAATATACATATGAATTAATAAATGTCCCTTTAATAATTAAAAATGTGCTGTTTATCTTTTTGTATCTCTCCTAAGAGGTCCCCTTCATCATCTGAATGGTCACCTAGTTTTCAGTTGTGTTGTTTTGCCATCATTTGTATTATCCAATCTTTATTGTTGAACATTTTATTCTTTCTGCATATTATAAAGAACACCTCAGTTATCATTTTTGTGCACTTATTTTATAATGTCATGGTGTAACTTCCAAGAAATGGGATAATTGGTCCAAACAGTGTACCCATTAAAACTTCACCTGAGACCACTGAATAACTAAATCTTGCCATTCTTGCGTTCTTGCTGTCTGCTAGTACATTCCAGGTTTCTTCAGGAATCATGATCTTAAGACAACATTCTAAAATATGCAAGTCCCCTTAATGTCTGGCTCTGGAAATTGCATAACATCATCATCACCATATTCTATTGGAAGTCATAAACCAGCCCATATTAAAGGAAGCATATTCCACCTTTTGGTGGGAAAAGCAATAAAGTCTTATTGCAAAATGATGTACATACCAAGATAGGAAAAATGTATGGTCAGATTTTGAAATCTACCACAAAGGAACTTAATGACAAAGATTTGGAAGCAAGAGTAAACTGTTTGGAGGCTCAACAAGAAGATAGGTTATGACACTATTTTTCAGAATATATGAGAAACTTTTGTCCCACAGATACCATTCTTAGTAGCCTCAACAGTTTATTTAGGTTGTTGGCAGTGCCATTTCACTCTGAGTCTTGGATCCATAATACTCATGTTTTGGCAAAGATGTATTTTAATATTATTTCAAGTTTTATATTTAATGCTTCCATATTAATGTAAGTATAATAGTAACACCCACTTTATATAGAAAGAATAAGTGATCTAATGTTACCTCCCTCTATTGTGTCTTTTTACATTCTGGTGCTGAAGATTAGAGAAATGGCTTGCAGGTATAATTAATGAAAATTACATTTAAAATGTCTATTTAGTACAAAACAAACAGAGGAGAGTTGTAAATAAATTTATTTTTTCACCATAGTGGATCCATTCTGTATTCACCATATTTTTTCTTTTACTTTTTTCTTGTCTGTAGCTGATAAAACTAGACGTACAACTTGGTATAGTGAATTGATGTTTGCATTTTATAATTTGAAGAGAAAAGGAAAATCTCCGCATCAAATCATTGAACACTTCAAGACTATCTGATCTCACCACTGTAGTTGGATTATTTTGTGTTTTAAAGTTTTTTTAAATAAAAAGGTATAAGAATATATATGAATACCCTGAAAAATATAACAAATGAATTTAGTCAAGTTGCAAGACATAGGATTAATATGCAGAAGTCTGTTGTCTTTCTATATACCAATAATGACCTATAAGAAAGAGAAAATTATTCTACTTACGATCCTATCAAAAAGAGTAAAATACCTAGAAATAAAAGTAACCAAGGTGGTTACTTGTACCCTGGAGGGCTACAAGTCCATGGGGTTGCAAAGAGTCAGACACAACTGAAGCGACTTAGCATGCACACAGGTAATTATTGAAACTAGTTTGATATAGTCAGTTTTCATGATGATCATGGTATCAGCTGAAAGCTATTGAAATCTTTCTAATATCTTGCTATAATTTGATAAAGTTAAAAAATATTTTCTTCTCTGTGTCAACTTATCTTACTAATTGAGCATTAATTCTAATAATGATTCAGTCAATTCATTGTATTACCTGGAATTCCTCCTTCAAAATGCCAACATCCCTAAGAGGGATAATGTAACAAATAGTTTTCAATATTTAACACTTAACATCAAGTAATTAATGAAATTAATTTCTAACAAGATAGTTGGCATGGTTTGGGTACTAGGTGAAATGGGACATGGATTAAGTGAATACTGGGAAAGAGAAAATATCTGGTTCATAACTGATGCCTGGAGGGTGCTTTCTTTTATGGGTCATTGCAAAAGAGCATCCAAGGAAACCTGAAGCCATTATGAGACAGCTGGAAGGAGAATAAAAGTTCCAAATTGTAGGCCTGATGATCAGCTTCGTCTGTTCAGCTACTTGGAGTGATTTCAAGTGTTTTAACAGGCTATGTGATACATATTCAATCATATTTTGGTGGAACATTTTCCTTCCATGTCTTAAATTTCATTTATTAAAGGTAGACTTTAGTAAATAGAAATAGAAATGGAAATGGTTGAACCACTTATGTGGCCTTAATGGTTAACAAAATGCATTCTTATATAAGTATTTTATTTTTTTCTGTTAATTTATTTTATTTTATTTTTTAACTTTTTTAAATTTAAATTTATTTATTTTAATTGGAGGCTATTTACTTTACAATATTGTATTGCTTTTGCCACACATCAACATGAATCCACCACGGGTGCACACATGTTCCCCATCCTGAACCCCTCTCCCCCCCTCCGTCCCCGTACCATCCCTCTGGGTCATCCCAGTGCACCAGCCCCAAACATCTTGTATCCTGCATCAAACCTAGACTGGCAATTTGTTTCTTATATGATATTATACATGTTTCAATGCCATTCTCCCAAATCATCCCACCCTCTCCCTCTCCCACAGAGTCCAAAAGACTGTTCTATACATCTGTGTCTCTTTTGCTGTCTCGCATACAGGGTTATTGTTACCTCTTTCTAAATTCCATATATATGCATTAGTATACTGTATTAGTGTTTTTATTTCTGGCTTACTTCATTCTGTATAATCGGCTCCAGTTTCATCCACCTCATTAGAACCGATTAAAACGTATTCTTTTTAATGGCTGAGTAATACTCCATTGTGTATATGTACCACAGCTTTTTATCCATTCATCTGCTGATGGACATCTAGGTTGTTTCCATGTCCTGGCTATTATAAACAGTGCTGCGATGAACATTGGGGTACATGTGTTTCTTTCAATTCTGGTTTCCTCAGTGTGTATGCCCAGCAGTGGGATTGCTGGGTCATAAGGCAGTTCTACTCCAGTTTTTTAAGGAATCTGCACACTGTTCTCCATAGTGGCTGTACTAGTGGCTGCATTCCCACCAACAGTGTAAGAGGGCTCCCTTTTCCCCACACCCTCTCCAGCATTTATTTGTAGACTTTTGGATAGCAGCCATTCTGACTGGCGTGAAATGGTACCTCACTGTGGTTTTGATTTGCATTTCTCTGATGATGAATGATGTTGAAACACATCTTTTCATGTGTTTGTTAGCCATCTGTATATCTTCTTTGGAGAAATGTCTATTTAGTTCTTTGGCCCATTTTTTGATTGGGTCGTTTTTTTTCTGGAATTGAGCTGCAGGAGTTGCTTGTATATTTTTGAGATTAGTTGTTTGTCAGTTGCTTCATTTGCTATTATTTTCTCCCATTCTGAAGGCTGTCTTTTCACCTTGCTTATAGTTTCTTTTGTTGTGCAGAAGCTTTTAATTTTAATTAGGTCCCATTTATTTATTTTTGCTTTGATTTCCAATATTCTGGGAGGTGGGTCATAAAGGATCCTGCTGTGATTTGTGTCAGAGAGTGTTTTGCCTATGTTCTCCTCTAGGAGTTTTATAGTTTCTGGCCTTATGTTTAGATCTTTAATCTATTTTGAGTTTATTTTTGTGTATGGTGTTAGAAAATGTTCTAGTTTCATTCTTTTACAAGTGGTTGACTAGTTTTCCCAGCACCACTTGTTAAAGGGATTCTCTTTTCTCCATTGTATATTCTTGCCTCCTTTGTCAAAGATAAGGTGTCCATAGTTGCATGGGGAAAGTTCATAGCAATACAGGCATACCTCAAGAAACAAGAAAAAAGTCAAATAAATAACCTAACTCTGCACCTAAAGCAACTAGAAAAGGAAGAAATGAAGAACCCCTGGGTTAGTAGAAGGAAAGAAATCTTAAAAATTAGGGCATAAATAAATGCAAAAGAAACAAAAGAGACCATAGCACAAAAAAAAATCAGCAAAGCCAAAAGCTGGTTCTTTGAGAAGTTAAATAAAATTGACAAACCATTAGCCAGACTCATCAAGAAACAAAGGGAGAAAAATCAAATTAATAAAATTAGAAATGAAAATGGAGAGATCACAACAGACAACACAGAAATACAAAGGATCATAAGAGACTACTATCAGCAATTATATGCCAATAAAATGGACAATGTGGAAGAAATGGACAAATTCTTAGAAAAGTACAACTTTCCAAAAGTGAACCAGGAAGAAATAAAAATCTTAACAGACCCATCACAAGCATGGAAATTGAAACTGTTATCAGAAATCTTCCAGCAAACAAAAGCCCAGGTCCAGACGGCTTCACAGCTGAATTCTGAATTCTACCAAAAATTTAGAGAAGAGCTAACACCTATCCTACTCGAACTCTTTCAGAAAATTGCAGAGGAAAGTAAACTTCCAAACTCATTCTATGAGGCCACCATCACCCTAATACCAAAACCTGACAAAGATGCCACAATAAAAGAAAACTACAGGCCAATATCACTGATGAACATAGATGCAAAAATCCTTATATAAGTATTTTAAACTACATAGTTTAAGGCTAATGATTACTTGCCAAGATTTACAAAAGAAAGATAATTAGGAAAAATAAATGTTTGATGTCAAAAAATCTAAAAAATATAAATTGTTATAAGAAGGTGAATGGCTGCAGCGTGACCTAAGGAGCAAACAAAATAAAGTGACTGAGAACATAATTTATTCAGAGAACTGGATATCATCCTCTGATCTGTTATTCTGTGCAACTTATAAGAGTGTAGGTAAAGATACAATTAATTAGCTCAATACAGATTCTGTTTGACGCTGCAAGTTATTTAACCATGAGAAATAAACTATACTTAATTTATATACTTGGTATTGGTATAAGTTCATTTGTGAATTTTTGTAAACTATGAAAAGGATATGATGATCACTAGTTTTCTTTCAAAGGCTATGATTTTGGAGAATTAAGGATTAACACTTTTCCTTTGGAAGTAGTAAGTAATATGTGAGAACAGAGATTATGTTTTATCCTTAGTGACTATTGTAGTGGAGGCATATAATAGATGTTCAATAAATATCCATGGAATTAAGCAATGCATGAATGAAATCTGGGATTAAGTTTTATGACATTATTCAATCATTTAAACTTTGTTTCTTTTTGAAAGCATTCATTCATGACTTCAATGTTTATATTATAAAAATAATGGATGTTTTTGAGTATTGATATATTCAATAAAATATATTAAAATTTATTTTTCCTAAATATGCTATTAGACTCTGATGTATATCATAAGGAACTCACTACTCTCCTCTCTCAGGTTTACTAATCAGTTGAGAATCAACTATTCATAAAACTGTTTATTAGAACATTAGAGTTACATAACTAATCAAAATTAGTGGCTTAAAACAAGAACAGCCATTTATTTCACTCACAAATCTATAATTTGTGCAGGGCTAGGAAGGCATGACTTATTTCTGGCACATATGTTATCACTGGGTTTGCTTGAGTGGGTCTGAAAAATTCAATTCTTAGTTGGATCAGCCACATACATGGCTGGTAAGCTGATGTTGTCAAGCTCTGTGCTGCATATGGAATCATAGATTGATAGGACATTTTCTTTCCCATCTTAACTAATATCAGTATAAATAGAAGGGGAAGTGATGGTTGAACCATCCACCCTGCCTTAAGTGTTATCAGAAATGTCTTCTTATATCCATAGTTAAAATTGGACAGCCTAAGGCCATTGTTTAGCAGGGAGCTCAGCCAAGACTCTTGGCCAGGGGCTTTGATTTCTTTCCATGTGGACCTTTCCAGAGGAATATTCGGGCTCCTTCACAACACATAAACTATATTCTAGTTATTTTAGCAGGTATTTTAGTATTGAGGAATTAGAAATTTCTAGTTTCATAAGGCATGGGCCCAGATATTGGCATGTGATTATAGTTACCATAATCCATTAGTAAAATAGTTAATAGAGTATGCCTAGATTCAAGGGAAAGGAAAAAAGACTCTGGCTATCTATGGAAGGAGTGTCAGAAAATTATAGCCATCTTTAATCTAACATAATTTTCTTTAAAATAATCCCGTTACACTGAATAAGAAAACTATAGGACTTTTAGGTATGACATTTACCAGTATGTATGTCACACTAAACTGGAAAATTCTGAAAGAGATGGGAATACCAGACCACCTGACCTGCCTCTTGAGAAACCTATATGCAGGTCAAGAAGCAACAGTTAGAACTGGACATGGAACAACAGACTGGTTCCAAATAGGAAAAGGAGTATGTCAAGGCTGTATGTTGTCACCATGCTTATTTAACTTATATGCAGAGTACAACATGAGAAACACTGGACTGGAAGAAGCACAAGCTGGAATCAAGATTGCCGGGAGAAATACCAATAACCTCAGATATGCAGATGACACCATCCTTATGGCAGAAAGTGAAGAGGAACTAAAGAGCCTCTTGATGAAAGTGGAAGAGGAGAGTGAAAAAGGTGGCTTAAAGCTCAACATTCAGAAAACAAAGATCATGGCATCCGGTCCCATCACTTCATGGGAAATAGATGGGCAAACAGTGGAAACAGTGTCAGACTTTATTTTAGGGGGCTCCAAAATCACTGCAGATGGTGACTGCAGCCATGAAATTAAAAGACGCTTACTCCTTGGAAGAAAAGTTATGACCAACCTAGATAGCATATTGAAAAGCAGAGACATTTCTTTGCCAACAAAGGTCTGTCTAGTCAAGGCTATGGTTTTTCCAGTGGTCATGTATGGATGTGAGAGTTGGACTGTGAAGAAGGCTGAGCACCGAAGAATTGATGCGTCTGAACTGTGGTGTTGGAGAAGACTCTTGAGAGTGCCTTGGACTGCAAGGAGATCCAACCAGTCCATTCTGAAGGAGATCAGTCCTGGGATTTCTTTGGAAGGAATGATGCTGAAGCTGAAACTCCAGTACTTTGGCCACCTTGTGTGAAGAGTTGACTCATTGGAAAAGACTCTGATGCTCGGAGGGATTGGGGGCAGGAGGAGAAGGGGACGACAGAGGATGAGATGGCTGGATGGCATCACTGACTCGATGGACGTGAGTCTGAGTGAACTCCGGGAGTTGGTGATGGACAGGGAGGCCTGGCATGCTGCGATTCGTTGGGTCGCAAAGAGTTGGACACGACTGAGCGACTGAACTGAACTGAACTGATGTCAGAATTACCAAGTCTTTAAATATGATGTGAAAGTGAAAGTCACTTAGCTGCGTCCAACTGGAGTGGGTAGCCTTTCCCTACTGCAGGGGATCTTCCCAATCGAGGGATTGAACCGAGGTCTTCCATATTGGAGGTGGATTATTTACCAGCTGAGCCATGAGGGAAGCGCTTAAATATGATAAGCTAGTACTGGAGTGGGTTGCCTTTTCCTTCTCCAGGGGATCTTCCTGACCCAGGGATTGAACCTGGGTCTCCCAGATTGTAGGCAGATGCTTTACCATCTGAGCCACCAGGGAAGTTCCAAAAAATATTTCTTTGATCCCCTTTTTTTTTGCGGGGGGCGGGGGAGACAAGAATACTGGAGTGGGTTGCCATTCCCTTCTCCAGGAGACATTCCTGACCCAGAGATTGAAGCTGGGTCTCCCGCATTGTAGGCAAACGCTTTACCATCTGAGCCACCAGGAAGTAAAATAGGAAAATTACCTCTATGGCATCCCATTCAAAGTATAAAGTTAAATGGCAACCCACTCCAGTATTCTTGCCTGGAGAATCCCATGGACGGAGGAGCCTGGTGGGCTACACAGTCCACGGGGCTGCAAAGAGTCGGACACGACTGAGCGACTTCACTTTTTACTTTCACAAACCTTGCCAAGTCAAGCAAGAGCATTCGTGTTTGATGAATGACAATAGGACTTCACAATTCATTTACTATCTTAATATGGCCAGGACATGTATCACCTTAGTTTCTCAACACTTTATTCTCTCACGTACATTAATAATGTGTACTTCTGTGTTTTTGTGTCACCAGTAGTGAAACTTTGATTTGAAAAAAAGAATGTTTCTGAAAAAAATGTTTCCTAGGTTTTTGGTGTGTCAGTTTACTGAAAGAAAATATTTAAATACCTATAATGTTCCAGGAACTGATCTTTGTTCTGGAAATACAGCAGTGAGCAAAAAAGAAAGAACAAGGCCCAGGCTAGTATTTACAGATTTTGCATTTCTAATTGGGAAGGTAGATATCAACAGATAAATATGTCATATAAATTAAAGTAGTGATGAATAAGTTTAGGAACAAAGACATAATAGGGGGTGGAGAGTGATGCTGAAGGAAGGGGATGTTTTTTCTGCTGAGTGAAAGTCAATTGTTTGGAAGCTATTACATCATGATGATGCTGATATATACATAACATTTCATGGATGCTTACTCTGTATTGGACTCTTTTATTTTTTTAAAACTTTTTTGTTTTATTATTCTTTTTAACTTAATTTATTTTTTTAAAATTTTTATTTTTACTTTATTTTACTTTACAATACTGTATTGGTTTTGCCATACGTTGACATGAATCCGCCACGGGTGTACATGAGTTCCCAATCCTGAACCCCCCTCCCACCTCCCCCCCCATATCATTTCTCTGGATCATCCCCGTGCACCATCCCCAAGCATCCTGTAAAACTATTTTATATGAGTTATCTTATTTAGCACAACTCCTTTGTAGAGAGTCTAGAGTAACTGTAAAGTTGTAAGAGAGGAAATAGAATACTCTAGAGCTCTAGTAGCTGGTCCAAAGACACATAGCTAGTCAGTGGGAAAGCATGTACACTTAAAGGAGACAAGAATGCTGGTAGAAGTGGTGAGAAGAAATTGAATTGAGGCTCTATTTTGAAGGTAGAGCCAATAAGAATTGATAATGGAGTAGATTAGATGAATCAAGGAGTGAATTGAAGAAAGACTCTAGCTTTAATCTGAGGAAATAGGTGTGGCTTTGCAATTTAATGATGAAAAATGCACTTGGTTGTTGAAGAGAAGGTAGTGTTAAATGAGTTCTCTTTTGAACACGTTAGATTTGAATGGCATTAGACATTCAAGAATATCTGTGTATCTGTAGTTCAAGAGAGAGGTTATTACTTTGGGAGTTAGCAGCATAGAGCTAGTTTCTATTGAGATCGATTTCTTTCATTGTTGGGTGTCATGTTCCATGGTCGCTTTCCTTAAGGATGTACTCTTTTATCCTGTGAACACAAACTGTGGTGGGAAGCAGTATTGTTGCTTGCCATGGAATGTCATACTTGCTGTCACCATATTTTATGAAATGTGCACTAGTCTTAAATGTTGAAAATATTTTTAAAGAAGAAGTGATTTCTCTTTTTAAAAATATACATATATTACATAGGTTTGTATAGATGATAAAACTTATATAATGTTGTATACCCCCAAAATGACTGCATGTAAAATACTAGTTAAATATAATGTCTATTTGTTTTTGTTGTTCAGTCACTAAGTCATGTCCAACTCTTTGTGACCCCATGGACTGTAGCCCTCCAATTCTGTCCATGGGATTCTCTAGGCAAGAATATTGGAGTGGGTTGCTGTTTCCTCCTCCAGGTGGTCTTCTCGACCCAGGAATTGAACCTGCATCTCTTACATCTCCTGTTTTGGCAGGCAGATTCTTATAGTTCTGTAGGATGTCATAATTGAGAGAGCTACATATGGGTATATGTGAGCTTTCTGCTGATTTTTATAACATTTCAAAGTAAATAATTTATACATAATTATGTATGTATTATGTATATATAATTATGCATATATTATATGTATTACAAACATGTATGTATGTACAAATATACATATGTATTTATACATATAAATTACACATATTATATATATATATATGCATGCACATAATTATATGTATATAGTTGAATGTCTTACCTTAAATTATGACCTTGATTAATCTTACTCAGCATAGGACACCACACTCACATGAAAGCTGAAGGCAGAAGATATCTTTGTAATATACCCAGCTTAATGGGATGTTGATTATATCCTTCATTTATTAATGCTGAAAACTGTAAATACCTTGACAGTTTTATTCATATTTCAGTGCTTAAGCTATTCATATGACTAGAATGTGTGCATATTTAATGTACCCCAAAAGATGAAATGTGTGGTAATTTGTTTAACTAAAAGGCAGTAGTAAGACACTTTGGCAAATAGAGCATATTACAAGCATCTTAGGGAGCCAAACAAGTTGAACATGTCAAAATAATAGTTATATAATATTCATTGACATCTTAAAATAGCTGGAGGCTATTCAAAAGCATGACTGTAGCATTATTTAATTAACTTGTAAAAAGCTCATTATTTAAAAAACAAATTCTCTCTATGTCACTTTCTTGGAAATTCAAAATTCCATGTTTGTTATATGATTCTTCTACCATTAGTTTGTTCACATTATATCTGTGCTTGTCTTTCTTAATACCAACAATGATTAAGTCTGTGATTACCTCTACTTTTTTGTTGTTTTTAAATATAAATATTCAACGATTTAAAGATCTTGTTGAGAAGTGTCAGCATTATATTCTTCCTACTTAGTTTTAACAAAATATTGTCTATCTTAAAAATTGTTCTGTGCTGACACCAACATCCCAAAATAATAGCAACCCCCCCCGTAAAAACAACAAAAAAACCCTAAAAAGTGATTTAAAAAAAGAACCTGAGTAACTGCTTGTAAAAATCATAGCTTCCTATTGTGAAATTTTAATTTGTTATGCTCAAAGAGCCACTGTTCTTAAAGAAAACAAGTGATTTTCTGAAAATAGATTGAGGATCTTAAGTTGCTTCACTGGTTTGATATAATACTCTTTCCATCAAGTGGAATTTGATTGATGAAACTGTGAAATGAAACAGTTCATACATTTTGTTCAGAGGAATTATTTTTTCAAATGCTTAGAGGAACAAGAATGGAAGTGATCGTCGTCTGATACTCTACTTATTTGTGAAATGCTTTTGCAATGAGTATGGTTATTAAACATAGTGTTTACTGAATATTAAAGGGAATAAAATAGTGCCTTCTTTTCAAAAGAGGGCTGTTAAGGGATAAAACTAAAGGGACAGGATAGGTTAGGAGTGGTGTGTGATTGAAGATGTATTTATTTGGCTCTGAACTCAACTGCTTTTAAAAGTTTTTTCAAGATCAGGTCAACATTAGTAACCTGATATATCTTGAGAAAGAGGAGTTGGTAAATTATTGGTTGATGGAGGAAGTAGCAATCAGGGGCATTAGAACACCTTATACTTTTCTTTAGCTACTGTAGATAGATAACAGTGGTTTGCAGGTTACAAGTTATTCTTAAAATAATGAAGTAAAAAAAAATCTTTACAGTACTGGATTACTGACATAAATTTAATAAGTAGAAATTATAGGCATCCCAAAGTTTTATTTTAGCTGTTAATTCCAATTCTGTTTCTTCCTAAAATCTTCTAGAAATGAAACACCTTGATTTGTCTTCTCATCCTATATTTTTGATATTCTGTCAAAAATATTGATAAGCAGGGAAATATTCCAAAAGCTGGAAGAAGCATGCAATGAGAATGAGCATATATTTCTAAACTGAATCATCAATTCCTCAAAATTTTAAATTGATTAAGCTTCATTCAGGAAGACAGGGCTGGAGGATAATTTTAGTGATAAGGCTAAGAGGCAGATCATAAACTTGGGTCATCTAATTCTTCATGAAATCTATCAGTCATCATCATGTTTTACCAAACTGACTAGCTGGTGGTCACTCAAAAATCATGTTGATCATACTAAAGATAAGATTTACTGAGTGAACACCAAATTGTAGGCACTCTTCTCAGGGGGTTATCATGCGTAATCCTGAAAAGTTTATTAAGGTATCTCTGTCAGATAATTTATTGATCTGGCCAGTATTCACATCATTTATTTTCACTTGGGATATTTATTTTATTTTCATCATTTCTTCTCTTTCAGCTCTTCTTTATGCAACTATTTTTGGAAATGTTACCACAATTTTCCAGCAAATGTATGCCAACACCAACCGATACCATGAGATGCTAAATAATGTACGGGACTTTCTGAAACTCTATCAGGTCCCCAAAGGCCTTAGTGAACGAGTCATGGATTATATTGTCTCAACATGGTCCATGTCAAAAGGCATTGACACAGAAAAGGTATGGATTATTATAACTGTTTTTGTTACTTATTTTATGTTTCAATAGGATCTTCAGATGCATGTAACTTTGTCACTCACATATTACTTGTATATTATTGTTATTCTGTATTTCACAAGCAAATATCAGTCAGTCATATTACTTAGCACTTAGAAGGTAGAAAGCAATCAACCATTAATCATCAATTAGTACTAGTAGTCATCACACTTAATTTAGGGATTGTGGTTCCTGAAAACAACTAATTACTTCATTTGCCTAAAACACTCTCATAACACTCAGAATAATTTTCCAAATTCTTCAAAAATGCTAACAGTGTTGCCATTTCTCCTGCTAGATTTTATTCCTGATTTCTCTTTTGACACTTTGCTCATTTAAAATTTAGAAACATCCTTGCTTATAACTAAAAGGTTATGTGTCTTCTATTTTACCCTCTACTTAAATTCCTCTTCTCTCACTTTTATAATGCAACTTAAAATTCTTTCTTTTTCCCATTTCCTTATAAAACTTATGAAATGAATACCACCTCTGGAATCCACCTGACATTCCTAATTTCTTTCTTGTCTTTTCATGGAATCTCTAAATTTTTACAGTCTAACATATACCAGGGTGAAAGAAGAAATCGAAGTCCTCTCATGATAAATAAAATCAAATTTAAAAGTCATCACTTCCTATACTCAGCTGATTCACATCAAACGTAGAGAATGACAAGTAGGGCTTGCATATAAGAATTTTAGAGAAAACTGATCTTGAACTATTCCACTTTATAAGTATTGATGAAGGCTTTATTTTTAGGTACTGATTTTTGACATATGGTAATCAGTACATTTGGTAATCAGCACATTTTTGACATATGGTAATCAGCATATAACTTGGCTGACAAAAGTCCATATAGTCAAAGCTATAGTTTTACCAGTAGTCCTGAATGTATATGAGAGTTGGACCATAAAGAAGGCTGAGCGCTGAAGAATTGATGCTTTTAACTGTGGTATTAGAGAAGACTCTTGCGAATCCCTTGGACTGCAAGGAGATCCAACCAGTCCATCCTAAAGGAGATCAGTCCCTGATATTCATTGGAAAGACTAATGCTGAAGCTGAAGCTCCAATACTTTGGCCAGCTGATGCAAAGAACTGACTCATTAGAAAAGACCCTGATGCTGGGAAAGATTGAAGGCAGGAAGAGAAGGGGATGACAGAGGACAAGATGGTTGGATGTCATCACTGACTCAATGGACATGAATTTGAGCAAGCTCCAGGAGATGGTGAAGGACAGAGAGGCCTGGCATGCTGCAGTCCATGGGGTTGCAAAGAGCTGGACATGACTGAGAGAACGAAAACAACAACAAATCAGCACATAATCTTCCTTGCCATTTCCCACAAATTTTGTGTTTTTAATCATAGGAGGTTGACATAGAATTTCTTTCAGACCATCTCAACAAGCACCTTTCAGTGTCCTGGTGAAAGAACCAATGAACAAAGTAGATTTTTAGTTAGGGGAATTTCATGAGGCAAGTAGGAAGTTTTAAGCCAGAACAGCTGTTGTTAGGGGCAGAACAGCTGAGAGGAGTTGAAGGGAATGGACTTGAAAAGTAAGAGTTGAAGGACTGAAGCCTGCAAAGAGTGCAGGTAAGATTCTGGATAGCTGTGCGGAAGAATTATGAAAGAGGAAATTATTTGCTCACTTTTCCACAGTTTGCAAGATGCAGTTAAATGGTCCCTTAATGTGGAATATGTGACCACAGAGGGGAAAGGACAAATTGCACATCTGTGGAATTTGATTAATGTGTGCCTGAACTGATATAAGGTTATTAGTGAGGGAATCCAAGAAGGAAAAAATCTTCCTCAGAGGTGCATGTGGGCATCAGTGTTTAAATTGCCAAATGCAGGATATTCTTTGAGGTCCACACTCAGTGAAACTGAGCTCAGAGGCAACCATCTACCTTGTCAATCAGTGTCTTGGTCAGAAGCTTTTCTTCCCAGAAAATTCAGTGGGGCTTTATGGTAGCTGACAGAAAACATCAGTAAAATGTTGGAATGATAGCTCTTTACATAAACCCAGAGCCTATGCCACAGATCTGGTACAGATCTGATCTTCGAGTTCCTTTCTCTCTCTGAATTCCCAGATGCTGGGAATAATGGAATCAACAGATTCTCACAAGCTTCCCCTCTAGTACCTACTCACCTGTCTGCTTCATGATACAGTTAGGGTATAATACACTGGCATCGGGTGTGTATAGAAGTGCATCCACAATGTAGTTTCAGTATGGACATTTTTTTGGTTGTTTGCTATTCACTATTTGTGGTCACAGGAATGTACTTCTGATTGGTAGAATATTGATGGAAATTGGAGTGTTAGGGAAAACAGATGAAGATAATATTAAAATTGAAATAAAATTTTTATTCACATGAAAATATTTTTAAAGAAATAAGTAAAAATATTAAAATGAATTCAGTTCAGTGCAGTTCAGTTGCTCAGTTGTGTCCGAATCTTTGCGACCCCATGAACCGAAGCATGCCAGACCTCCCTGTCCATCACCAACTCCCGGAATCCACCCAAACCCATGTCCATTGTGTCGGTGATGCCATCCAACCATCTCATCCTCTGTCATCTCCTTCTCGTCCCACCTTCAATCTTTCTCAGCATCAGGGTCTTTTCAAATGAGTCAGCCCTCTGCATCAGGTGGCCCAAGTATTGGAGTTTCAGCTTCAACATCAGTCCTGCCAATGAACACCCAGGACTAATCTCCTTTAGGATGGACTGGTTGGATCTCCTTACAGTCCAAGGGACTCTCAAGAGTCTTCTCTAACACCACAGTTCAAAAGCATCAATACTTCTGCGCTCAGCTTTCTTTATAGTCCAACTCTCACATCCATCATGACCAGAGGAAAAACCATAGCCTTGACTAGACGGACCTTTGTTGGCAAAGTAATGTCTCTGCTTTTTAATATGCTGTCTAGGTTGGTCATAACTTTCCTTCCAAGGAGTAAGCGTCTTTTAATTTCATGGCTGCAGTCACCATCTGCAGTGATTTGGGAGCCCCCAAAATAAAGTCAGCCACAGTTTCCACTGTATCTCTATTTGCCATGAAGTGACGGGAATGGATGCCATGATCTTAGTTTTCTGAATGTTGAGCTTCAAGGCAACTTTTTCACTCTCCTCTTTCACTTTCATCAAGAGGCTTTTTAGTTCCTCTTCACTTTCTGCCATAAGGGTGGTGTCATCTGCATATCTGAGGTTATTGATATTTCTCCCAGCAATCTTGATTCCAGCTTGTGCTTCCTCCAGCCCAGCATTTCTCATGATGTACTCTGCATATAAGTTAAAAAGGCAGGGTGACAATATACAACCTTGATGTACTCCTTTTCCTATTTGGAACCAGTCTGTTGTTCCATGTCCAGTTCTAACTGTTGCTTCCTGACCTGTGTACAGGTTTCGCAAGAGGCAGGTCAGGTGGTCTGGTATTCCCATCTCTTTCAGAATTTTCCACAGTTTCTTGTGATCCACACAGTCAAAGGCTTTGGCATAGTCAATAAAGCAGAAATATATATTTTCCTGGAACTCTCTTCCTTTTTCAATGATCCAGCAGATGTTGGCAATTTGATTTCTGGTTCCTCTGCCCTTTCTAAAACCAGCTTGAACATCTGGAAGTTCACAGTTCATGTATTGTTAAAGCCTGGCTTGGAGAATTTTGAGCATTACTTTACTAGCGTGTGAGATGAGTGCAATCATGCAGTAGTTTGAGCATTCTTTGGCATTGCCTTTCTTTGGGATTGGAATGAAAACGGACCTTTTCCAGTCCTGTGGCCACTGCTGAGTTTTCCAAATTTGCTGGCATATTGAGTGCAGCACTTTCACAGCATCATCTTTTAGAATTTGAAATAGCTCAACTGGAATTCCATCGCCTCCACTAGCTTTGTTCGTGGTGATGCTTCCTAAGGCCCATCTGACTTCACATTCCAGGATGTCCAGCTCTAGATGAGTGTGATACTTTCGTGATTATCTGGGTCATGAAGATCTTTTTTGTACAGTTCTTCTGTGTATTCTTGCCAGCTCTTCTTAATATCTTCTGCTTCTCTTAGGTCCATACCATTTCTGTCCTTTATTGTGCCCATCTTTGCATGAAATGTTTCCTTGGTATCTCTAATTTTCTTGAAGAGGTCTCTTGTCTTTCCCATTCTATTGTTTTCATCTATTTCTTTGCATTGATCTCTGAGGAAGGCTTTCTTATTTCTCCTTGCTATTCTTTGGAACTCTGCATTCAAACGGGAATATCTTTCCTTTTCTCCTTTGCTTTTAACTTCTCTTCTTTTCACAGCTATTTGTAATGCTTCCTCAGACAGCCATTTTGCTTTTTTGTGTTTCTCTTCCATGGGGATGTTTTTGATCCCTGTCTCCTGTACAATGTCACGTACCTCCGTCCATAGTTCATCAGGCACTCTGTCTATCAGATCTAGTCCCTTAAATCTATTTCTCACTTCCACTGTATAGTCATAAGGGATTTGATTTAGGTCATAACTGAATGGTCTAGTGGTTTTCCCCACTTTCTTCAATTTAAGTCTGAATTTGGCAATAAGGAGTTCATGATCTGAGCCACAGTATACACCCTGTCTTGTTTTTGCTGACTGTATAGAGCTTCTCCATCTTTGGCTGCAAAGAATATAATCAGTCTGATTTTGGTGTTGACCATCTGGTGATGTTCATGTGGAGAGTCTTCTCCTGTATTGTTGGAAGAGGATGTTTGCTATGACCAATGCATTCTCTTGGCAGAACTCTGTTAACCTTTGTCCTGCTTCATTCTGTACTCCAAGGCCAAATTTGCCTGTTACTCCAGGTGTTTCTTGACTTCCTACTTTTGCCTTAATATGTAAAGTGACTTACAGAGCAATAGGAAAAATTAGAATATAATTTTATATAAGTTATATATATATTATATATTTTTATAATAAGTTTAATCTTATTATCCCCATATATTTTTTTGTTTGCAGGATAACTTATAGAAGGCAAAAATACAAATTACTAATAAACATACAAAATGTCTTCCTTTCACTTGTAATGAATAAATACCTAAGGAACAAGAGACTGTTAAAGATAATTCCCAATATTAACACAGACTGTAGTGACTGATACTATTATGTTATTCTGGTCTATATGTGATTTAGTAGGGCACTTCTTTTGAAAGCAGTTTGACCAAGAAAATATACAAAATTTGGAAATATCTAGACCTCAGTCACTATGCCTCTACCCTCTTCTGTCTAGAATCTCTCCTTTAGTGATATCATACAATCTGATGACTATAATAATATATGCTAACACCACCCTAGTGTACATAATCATCCTGGACTTATTCTCTGATCCACAGATTCCCCTATTCGACTGCCTACTCATATCCAATGAAGTTGTCCAGAACTGAACTCCTAATCATCTCCCATAAACCAACTCCACTGACATTCTTCCCCAGTGCAATTCATAGAAACTCTGCCCCTCGGTTGTTTAGGACAAACCTCCTACATTGAAACTTCCACCAAAATCCTGTTGGCTCCATCTCTATTTCTCACCACCTCCATTGCTATTACTTGGTTAGTCACTCTCTTTTGTCCTATGTATGTTATTTTGTAGCCAAGTGATTGATCAGTGCATCCTCCCCTGTCCCTTTATAAATTATTTTCAAAATGGCAACCAATAAGCTTATTTGGCTTTCATAATAAAGCTTTCTATCTTTTCTGTTCCTCTCTTGTCTCTTTTTTCATCTTATTTATCTAATCCATCATCCATCCATTCATCCATTGTGTATCTATCTGTTATATAATTCATATTTACTTTTGATAATAGGAATGACATTGGTTGAGCCTGTTAAAATAGGATAGAAGAAAATGAAAGTTTGATGACAGTAATCACATAAATCTTATAGTTGTAGAAATAATCTTAGAAATACGGATTTACTTGAAGATAGCTTTAGTAAACAGCACCTGGTTTTTAAGAGTTATGCTGTTTGACACTGGGCTTCTCTGGTGGCTCAGATCTTAAAAAAATCTGTCTGTAATGCAGGAGACCCAGGTTTGAACCCTGGGTCAGGAAAATCCCCTAGAGAAGGGAATGGCTACTACCCACTTCAGTATTATTTTCTGGAACAAAAATAATGTGTGAAACAAAATCTTTGTTTTGATGCTTCTCTTGTTAGTTTTAAAACAGCTATAAATATTTTTTCAGCTGCTGGTGCTATAGAATTTAATGATGCATTGCAGCTAATTAGAGAAAACCTTCACCCCAATTACTGAGATTTCATTCTACTGCTTCCACATATTTAGTTTATAGATTTTTTTGAATTTAGCTTTAAACCCACAAGCAAATTAATCACTGATTTAATTCAGTCTTAACTTGTCTTTTATGAATAATGCTTTCTCTAATATAAGTTGTGGCATTAAGATTAGTACTGATGTGAAGTTGTAGCATTTTTATCCTGAAAGTTTGCCTTAGGAAATTTAAAAATATAGAACAGTATCTAGATTAATTTTATTTGGTTGAAAGTATTTTATTGACTACTAATTACTATAGTTGCTTCAGTTTTTTAAAATTCAATAGCCAAAATCCATCCTCTGGCCTTTTGCTACTTGATAACATTCTGTGCCCTTAAAAGACAAGAGAAATGGGTGGAAGGAGAAGATTTAAAAGGGAAAGAGCAAATTATGGGGAGGAAATAGAAATGATGGATCATTAAACCTAAAAAAATCTATCCCACGGTTTAAGGTAACTTTTCTGAGAAATAATTTAAATGACGTAAATGCCTAGAGAGTTTATTTTCAGCTTTAGGACTATATGAAAAAATATACTTGTATTATGTGGGGACCACATATTTCTCATAATACTGGATTTATTTTCTGCTTGTTTTATAGAATATAGTTTAAAACCTTACCGTTTTTTATTTTCCACTGTCTTAGCACATTTTTTTCTAATATATTCTTCGACAAATCTCAATAAGAAAAAATTTCTTTGGTCTTCATTTCTTGTTTCATGTGTTTTGTAATAAGCATGAAGTATCAGTAGGCAGATCCATTATATGAAAAGTTCTGGCAGAATTATGCAAAACATTCAAACAGATTTATGCCTTTAGAATATAAAGAGATTGATTTTGAATATGTTAAAATCTTGGATTATTTTTAAAGCATATCTTTCACAGAAGCACTTTACTTCTTCCAAATATAGTAGGCAATATATTTTTTTTTCTACAAATTAACTTTCTTTTAATTTTTTTACTTCTATACATGTTTTTCAATTTAGAAAAGCCTGTCTAAATATTTCTTTGTATTCCTCAATGTGAAAAACAGGGATGACATTCTTATATATTCATGGTGTCATTATCTTGGTTCAATATTTAAATTATTTAAGTACTTCGAGAAGTTTCTATAGCAATGCATAGCTGAACCCGAGTGAAGGCACTGGCTTTCTAAGAGCCTCACCTGGTTAAAGATGCCATGTAAGCATACACATGTGAAGACAGTTAAACAAAACTGAATTGATCTTAAAGATGAGTTAATAGGACTTTTGCATTTGGGTCAAGGGAAGTAATAATCATCCCAATATAGTCCATGCTATTCATATTATAGGCAAAATATTATGTTTGGCTGAATATTTTAAAGAAATATTATCAAATGACAGTACACGTATGAGAGATAATCATGATAACATAAATTTCTGGGAATCTCGTTATAAGATGAATAGTTAAAGAAATATGAACACTTAGTTTGGAAAGAGGTATGATGGGAAACCTTAGATACTGGAATTATTTAAAGATGAGTGCTCTGTCTGCATCAGGCAGAAATTAACTCCCTGCCGGTAAAGAATATAGACAGAACAGGGTGCAAAGTGAATTTTGAGGTCTTAACACTAAAATTACATGCTAATTGTATCTAAATGACTTAGAGTACTATTAAACATCATAGCCATTTTACAATTCAAAAACATATATTCAAGAGATCCTTTATTGAATATTATATAATAAAATATAATAATGATTCAATACTTATTTCTCAACAATTTTTATTAGTACATCTAATGGCTGTAGTTTACACATGAAACTAACTGGTTTTTCCAATGTGGCATAACAAACACCATCTTAAAAATAATCTTGAGGATTCAGAATCTCTGATGGGGCTAAGCCAGGCCAGGCACATGGGACAACTAGCATTTTTTTTCATATGGTTTTTAAATAAACTGCTTGTTGAGCAAAAGAGACTTTGGGTGGTTTATTATTTTAGGAAACTATTCTTCAGCCTGTTGTGTGAAAGTAACATGCTCCAAATATCTGAAAACTATGACTTTTCTATCTATACCTTAACATGACTGCTGCTGCTGCTAAGTCGCTTCAGTCGTGTCTGACTCTGTGCGACCCAATAGACAGCAGCCCGCCAGGCTCCCCGTCCCTGGGATTCTCCAGGCAAGAACACTGGAGTGGGTTGCCATTTCCTTCTCCAATGCATGAAAGTGAAAAGTGAAAGGGAAGTCGCTCAGTTGTGTCCGACTCTTCGCGACCCCATGGACTGCAGCCTACCAGGCTCCGTCGCCCATGGGATTTTCCAGGCAAGAGTACTGGAGTGGGGTGCCATTGCCTTCTCCGCTTAACATGGCAAGGAAACTTAATTATTGTTATCTCTTCATGTGCTTCTCAGTTGTTACCTTCTGAAAAATTACAGGGTAAGCATTCACACTTTCCTAGCTGACCTGAAGGCATTATCTGAAAAGGTAGACTTTATCTAAAACCTCAATTATATTTTTCCTTTAATGAATCAGAAGTTAACCAAAATACCATTCAAGGGTTTATTAGAAACATTGTAAGTAGATAGGAATTTTAAGTAATATTTTCTGTGATAGTAATTTGAAACATCAAGTTAAATTGGATGTGTCATGGCTTTTGAAATATTTTAAGAGTGCTCCAGTGCCAGCTTTATTTTACTGTTAGCTAGTATAATTAGCAGTAAATTTTGTGTGTGTCAGGTAGTAGACAGTATTATTTTCCTCCAAATGGTAGGGAGACATTGTATAACAGGTTAAAACCAGAGTGGCTCAAATCATTCTCTAAGAATAATATTAAGTGCACTTTTTATGTATCATGTTGAAATTACCTTAGTGCATTAGAGAGGGCTAGTTTGTATTTCATTCTCTCAACATTCTTGTCATAGCCTCTGAGGAAGGGACTAAGGAATCATTTGATAGCTATAGTCCAGGAATAAGAAGGAGTTGTTCATATAAGACCACTGATGATTTGCTCAGTAGCCTGGATTCATCTTGATATGAGAATTGCTTTTGATGCTTTTATGAAACTCACATCCACAATAGAGATTACTGTCACTTAGTTGGTTAGAGTATGAAAAGTGTGCATATAGGGCTTGCATAAGATAAGCAGTAATACACGATATCAAATAATTTCATTTATTGTGGTTACTTTTGATTTCTTCCTTTACCAGTCATAAACTATAAGAATTAGGTTAGGCATGGCACCATTTTTAATCATAGTCTTTGCTTGTAATTCACTGCATACTGTTGTCTTTAAATATAGATGAAAATAGAACCTCAGCTGGAGGACAATTTGGATGAATAAAATATTTATATATACAAACACCATGAATGAAAATAAATGTATTTTGGACTTTGGTGAAAAAAAATCCATGAATGTTGTAGGTGGTGTTACAATATGAGTAGGTGTTTGTAAACAACTTATTATTTTGTACTAAGCCACCTTGATTGCTCTGTTCTTAAACTCTCTAAACTTACTACAGCAAATCTGTAGAAATGGCCATCAAAATACTTATTTTATGAATGATATTATACTGTTTCCTACAATTTTTGCAGCGTATGAGATAAAGGTAGGATTGTTTAAATGGTTGGATTTTATCAAATAAGCTTTAAAAAAAACCTTCCACTTCTGTTATTTCTGTTGTTGTTGATACTGTTGTTGTTCAATCAGTCAGTCATGTCCAGCTATCTGTGACACCATGGACTGCAGCATGCCAGGCTGCCCTGTCTTTCACCATTCACTGAGCTTGCTCAAATTCATGTCAACTGAGTTGGGGATGCCATCCAACCATCTCATCCTCTGTCATCCCCTTCTCCTTTTGCCTTCAATCTTTCTTAGCAACAGCGTCTTTTCTACTGAGTTGGCTCTTTGCATCAAGTGGCCAAAGTATTGGGGCTTCAGCTTCAGCATCAGTCCTTCCAATGAATAGTCATGGTTGATTTCCTTTAGGATGGACTGGGTTTATTTTGTTGAAGTTCAAGGGACTCTCAAGAGTCTTCTCCAACACCACAGTTCAAAAGCATCAATTCTTCAGGCTTATTTATGGTCCAACTCTCACATCCATACATGACCACTGGAAAAACCGTAGCTTTGACTGTATTGACCTTTATTGAAAAAGTAGTCTTTGCTTTTTAATACACTGTCTAGGTTTGTCAGACCCTTTCTTCCAAGGAGCAAGTGTCTTTTAATTTTATGGCTGCAGTCACCATCCACAGTGCTCTTGGAGCCCAAGAAAATAGTCTGTCACTGTTTTCATCATTTCCCCATCTATTTGCCATGAAGTGATGGGACTGGATTCCATGAACTTCATTTTCTGGATGTTGAATTTAAAGCCAGACTTTTGACTTTCCACTTCCACCTTCATCAAGGGGCTTTTTACTTTTTCTTTGCTCTCTGCAATTGGGGTGATGTCATCTGCATATCTGATGTTATTGACATTTCTCCTAGCAATCTTGATTCCAGCTTGTGCTTCATCCAGCTTGGCATTTTGCATGATGTTCTCTGCATATAAGTTAAATAAACAGAGTGACAATATAGAGCCTTGACGTATTCCTTTTCCAGTTTGGAACCAGTCCATCTTTCCATGTCTGGTTGTAACTGTTGCTTCTTGACCTACATACAGGTTTCTCAGGAGGCAGGTAAGGTTGTCTGGTATTCCCAACTCTTTAAGAATTTTGAGTGCAGCACTTTAACAGCATGATCTTTTAA